>NW_016107351.1:8885832-8920559 GCF_001604975.1 Cebus imitator | reverse complement strand
TGCTTTCAAAGTTCATCCATGTTACAGAATCTATCAGTAATTCATACATTGCTGGTAGTAGTCTAAAATGGTGCAACAAATTTAGAAAACAGTTTAGCAATTTCTCAAAATGTTAGAGTTACCATATGACCCAGAAATTCCACTCCAAAGTATATAATCAAGAGAAAAAATGTCTGTACAAAAACCTGTGTAAGAATATTCATAGGAGCATTATTCGTAATAGCCCAAAAACGGGAGGAACTTAAATGTCTGCGAACAGATGAATGTTGACATAATATAACCAAAATTTATTATATTTGTACAATGGAATCCATTTGTCTTTTGACTTTGTTTTTCCACATTTTTGGCTTTCAGTAGTTTTAAGTTTTAAGAAGTTTTAAATAGCCAACTTTATTACCTTTTTCTTTCTACTTTCTTCTATTATGTCAAAGTTAGAAGGATTAATAAGTATGTTGACCTATGGGTCTTATTTCTAAAACTGTTATACTTTCATTTTTAGAATTTATTATTTTTCCATAAATTACGGGGTTACAGGTAGTATTTGGTTACATAAGTTTTTTAGTGGTAATTTGTGAGATTTTGATACATCCGCTGCCCAAGCAGTATACACTGCACCATATTTGTAGTCAAATTTCTTGCCTCCCTCCTACTCTTCTCCCAAGTCCCCAAAGTCCATTGTATCATTTTTATGCCTTTGTGTCCTCATAGCTTAGTTCCCATATATCAGTGAAAACATACGATGTTTGGTTTTTCATTCCTGAGTTACATCACTTAGAATAATAGTCTCCAATCTCATCCAGGTCACTGCAAATGCTGTTAACTCATTCCTTCTTATGGCTGTGTAGTATTCCATTATATATATATACACCATGGTTTCTTTATCCACTCATTGTTGATTAATGGGCATTTGGGTTGTTTCCACGATTTTGTGATTGTGAATTGTGCTGCTATAAACATGCATGTGCAAGTATCTTTTTTTTAATAATGACTTCTTTTCCACTGGGCATTTACCCAGTAGTGGGGCTGTTAGATCAAATGGTGGTTCTACTTTTAGTTCTTTAAGGAATCTCCACATGGTTTTCTATAGTGGCTGGACTAGTTTACATTCCCACCAGTAGTGGAGAAGTGTTCACTGTTCACCACATCCACACCACCATCTACTATTTTTTTATTTTTTTATTACGGCCATTCTTACAGGAGTAAAGTGGTATCACATTGTGGGTTTGATTTGCATTTACCTGATCATTAATGATGTAAAACTTTTTTTATATGTTTGCTGGCCATTTGTATATCTTCTTTTGAGAATTGCCTATTCATGTTGTTAGCCCACTTTTTGATGGGATTAGATTATTTTCTTACTGATTTGTTTGAGTTTGTTATAGATTCTGGATATTAGTCCTTTGTCAGATGTATAGGTTGTGAAGGTTTTCTCCAATCTCACTGCTTGTTATTGATCTGTTCAAGGTATCTAATTCTTCCTGATTAAGCTAGGAGAGTTGTATTTTTCTAGGAATTTATCCATCTGTTCTATGTTTTCCAGTTTATGTGTATAAAGGTGTTCATAGTAGCCTTGAATGATCTTTTGTATGTCAGTGATGTCAATTGTAGTATCTCCTGGTTTGTTTCTTAGTGAGGTTATTTTGATTTTCTCTCTTTTTTCCTTGGTTAATTTTGTTAATGGTCTATCAACTTTATCTTTTCAAATAGCCAGTTTTTTGTTTCATTTATCTTTTGTATTTTGCTTTAGTTTTATTTAGTTCTGCTCCAATATTGGTTATTTCCTTTCTTCTGCTGGGTTTGGGTTTGCTTTGTTCTTGTTTCTCTAGTTCCTTGAGGTGTAATCTTAGACTGTCAGTTTGTGCTATTTCAGACTTGTTCTTGTATATATTTAGGGCTGTGAACTTTCCTCATAGCACTGCCTTTGCTGTATCCTGGAGGTTTTGATAGGTTGTGTCATTATTGTCAATCAGTTACAATATTTTTTTAATTTCCACCTTGATTTTTTTTTTTTGATCAAAGCTCATTCCCAAGCAGGCTATTTAATTTCCAAGTATTTGCATGGTTTTGAAGGTTTCTTTTGGAGCTGATTTCAAGTTTTATTTCACTGTGGTCAGAGAGAGTACTTGATATAATTCCAATTTCCTCAAATTTATTGAGGCTCATTTCATGGTCTATCAAATGGTCTATCCTGGAGAAAGTTCCATGAGCTGTTGAATAGAACGTATATTCTGCAGTTGTTGGATGAAATGTTCTGTAAATATCTGTGAAGTCCATTTGTTCCAAGGTATAGTTTAAATCCATTGTGTCTTTGTTCACTTTCGGTCTTGATGAAGTTTTTAGTGCAGTCAGTGGAGTACTGAAGTCTCCACTATTATTGTGTTGCTGTCTCATTTCTTAGGTCTATTAGTAATTGTTTTATAAATTGGGGATCTCCAGTGTTAGGTACCTATATGTTTTGAATTGTGATATTTTCCTGTTGGACAATGCCTTTTACCATTATATAATGTCCTCTTTGTCTCTTTTAACCACTGTTGCTTTAAAGTTCATTTGTCTGACATAAGAATAGCTATTCCTACTCACTTTTGGTGTCCATTTGCATGAAATGCCTTTTTCCACCCTTTTACTTTAAGTTTATGTGAGTCCTAATGTGAGTCTCCTGAAGGCAGCAGATAGTTGGCTGGTGAGTTATCCATTCCGCAGTTCTGTGTCTTTTAAGTGGAGAATTTAGGTCATTTGCATGCAATGTTAGTATTGAAATGTGAGGAACATTGGTTTCATTGTGCTCTTTGTTGCCTATGTACTTTGTTTTTTTTGTTGTTGTTGTTGTTGTTTTTGCTTTTTAACTAGTATTTTTTTATAGGTCCTGTGTGATTCATGCTTTAAAGAAATTCTGTTTTGATGTGTTTCCACAATTTTTTCAAGATTTAGAGCTTCTTTTATCAGTTCTTGTAGTGGTGGCTTTGTAACGATGAATTCTTTCTGCATTTGTTTGTCTGAAAATGATTGTATCTTTCCTTCATATATGATGCTTAGTTTCAATGCATACAAAATTCTTTGCTGATAATTGTTTTGTTTGAGGACGCTGAAGATAGGTCCCCAATCCCTTCTAGCTTGTTGGGTTTCTCCTGAGAAATCTGCTGTTAATCTCATAGGTTTTCATTTATAGGTTACCTGGTGCTTCCGTCCTGCAGTCCTTAAGATTCTTTCCTTCATCTTAACTTTGGATAACCTGATGACAATGTGCCTAGCTGAAGATCTTTTTGTGGTGAATTTCCAGGTGTTCTTTGTGCTTCTTGTATTTGGATGTCTAGGTCTCTAGCTGGAAAAGTTTTCCTCAATTAAACCCCCAAAACAAATATGTTTTCCAGGCTTTCAGAATTCTCTTCCTCCTCAGGAACAATGATTATTCTTAGGTTTGCTGTTTAACATAATCCCACACTTCTTGGAGCCTTTATTCATATTTTCTTATTCATTTTTCATGTTGGATTGGGTTAATCCTAAGACCTTCTCTTTGAGCTCTGAATTTCTTGCTTCTACTTGTTCAATTTTATTGCTGACACTTTCCAGAGCATTTTGCATTTCAAAAAGTGTGTCCAAAGTTTCCTGAATTTATTGTTTTTGCTTTAAGCTATCTATTTCCTTGAATATTTCTCCCTTCACTACTTGTATCATTTTTTGGATTTCCTTGCATTGGGCTTTGCTTTTCTCTGGTTCCTCCCTGATTAGCTTAATAACTAACCTTCTGAATTATGTTTTAGGTATCTCAGGGATTTCTTCTTGGTTCAGATCTATTGTTGGTGAACTAGTGTGATTTCTGGAGGGTGTTAATGAGCTTTGTTTTGTCATATTACCAGCGTCAGTTTTCTGGTTCCTTCTAATTTGGGTAATCTCTATCAGAGGCAAGGTCTAGGGCTGAAGGCTGTTGTTCAGATTATTTTGTCTCATGGGTTGTTCCCTTGATGTAGTACTCTCCCCCTTTTCCTATGGATGTGGCTTCCTATGAGCTGAACTGCAGTGATTGTATCCATAAAGATCACATTGAATTGATAAAATCACTTAGTGGAAATTGGCATGTCTATTATATCAAAATTTCTTATTTGAAAGTATTTTTTTAATTGTACTTTAGGTTCTGGGGTACATGTGCAGATTATGCAGGATTGTTGCATAGGTGCATACATGGCAAGGTAGTTTGCTACCTCCATCCCCCTGTCACCTCTATGTGTCATTTCTCCCCATATTATCTCTCCCCAACCTCCCCAGCCCCCACTATTCCTCCCCTAGCACCCTCCCCAACAGACTCCAGTATGTGATGCTTCCCTCCCTGTGTCCATGTGTTTTCAATGTTCAACATCCACCTATGAGTGAGAATATGCGGTGTTTGATTTTTTGTTCTTGTGTCAGTTTGCTGAGAATGATGGTTTCCAGATTCATCCATGTTCCTACAAAGGACAGGAACTCCTCATTTTTTATGGCTGCAGAGTATTCCATGGTGTATATGTGCCACATTTTCCTTGTCCAGTCTATCATTGATGGGCACTTGGGTTGGTTCCAGGTCTTTGCTATTGTAAATAGTGCCACTATGAACATACATGTGCATGTGTCTTTATAATAGAACGATTTGTAATCCTTTGGGTATATAACCAGTAATGGGATTGCTGGGTCAAATGGCATTTCTATTTCTAGATCCTTGTGGAATCACCACACTGTCTTCCACAATTGTTGAACTAATTTACACTCCCACCAACAGTGTAAAAGTGTTCCTATTTCTCCACATCCTCTCAAGTATGTGTTGTCTCCATATTTTTTAATGATCACCATTCTACTTACTAATAATTTACTTTATGTCCCTCAATGATTTAAGGTTTTCTTCATTTAGAACTTGCCTGTGATATTACAGCTATGATAAAAATGTAAGAGGGAAGATATTATTGGATGCTATCCTCCTTTATTTCCAACTCCAATCTAGCTGTCACTTGTGAGATGTGTATTCTGAAGTCAATGGGCAGCTTGGTGGAAGTAGGTTCCTGACTTATAGAAACTGGAGTATCTATTCTGCTTTCCTTCGCATTGGGCAAGAGGCTGGAGAATAGCATAGACAAAATTGGAGCAAAGTGGATCCAGAAGAAAAATGTGAGAACTTGGGGTTAATATTAGTAAATCAGAAAAAAAAGAATAATGCAACTAAAAGTAACTTAGGAAAAGGAAAACATTGAAAATAAAGCTAAAATAAATAAAATAGAAACAAAGACAAAAGATAAAAATATAAGAATTAAGTACTCATTTTGAAATATAAAGTATAGAAATAATCAAAATTAATTACAAAAAGGCAATTATTGGTGAAACTGAAATAAATAAAAAAGAAATAAAGTATAAAAGACCTTGGTTATTAGTAAAGCTAAAGAAAATTCTTCAAGGTATGAATAAAGTATAAAGAGGGGAAATATGATTAGGAATGAGAATGTGACATAATCACAGATACAGGAGAAATTATTTTCTTAAACAGAGAATAAAATATGTATGTCCATTGCAAACAACTTTAAAACTTGGAGAAAATAAATGTTTTTCTAGAAAACCATAATTATTAAGAATAAAAAACATTTTAATTGCTACATAAGCCTCTTCAAAGGTAATTAAAGAGGTACTATTTTAAAAGTCACCCCAATGATACATATTTGTAAGTATTCCATGTTATATATTAAGAATAGATTATTTCAGCAATACTTATGTTATTTCAGATAATAGAAAAAGGTGAGTGCTTCTCAATTCAACTCATTAACCCAGCATACCATTAGCACAAGAAAAGAAAACTATAGACCAATTTCACTAAATGCCTGTAAAGGGAGGAAAAAAGTAAATATCAGCAAAATAATCAAACAATGTGCCAAAATATATATTATTACTAAGGTAGGAGTGTTCTAAGAATACCAAGGCTATTCAATACCAAGAAATTTATCAACATAATCCAAAATCAAAAAACTAAAAGAAAATATTATTCGATTAATCAATACTAAAATGTCATTTGATAGATACAAATAAGACACCGATCAAATTTGGCAGACATATTTGTTTTACTGTTTATAAGAAAATTAAAATATAGAAACTAAAAAATGGATTAAAAATAGTAAATTGTAATAAAGCCTAGCTGGACACCAAAAGCACATATTATTCCTAGCAATGAAACATAAAACTTCTTCAATTAAAATCAGAACTTGACAAGGATGCCTAGTATAACTATTGTTATTTGCCATATTCTTGGAAAGGTCTAAGTAAATGCCATGAGATAAAAATAATCAATACTCATACTAGAAAAGAAGATAGAAATCTATTTTTGTTGGTGATATAATTTTAATGAGAAAAATTTGTGCAAGACAAAAAATAAAAATCAATAGCTTTTCTTAATAGCATAGCTGTATGTAAACATAAAGCAACTTTACTTTGTCTTCCACTCTCCCTTTAAATTTGCCCAGTGGCAGTGACTAATCTTAAATACTCTTTTAAGTTGCTAAAGGTCATTGAGCTGTTTATTGTTAAGTCCTTGTTGTAAAGGTGTAGTAGAAATTGTCGATGTCAATATTTTATGCCACAACAATTTTTTTTAAGTTTTAGTATGTTTATGCGGTTCATTCTTCATCAAGTGATTGTCAAATAAGCTAGGCATCTATTTAAAAGGTATTCCTTCCCATCAATAAATTACTGCTTTCGACTGGGGGAAAAAAATTGCCCAGTGGGTATTAATCATCTTTTTCCCCTTAAATGAAAATCCAGACATGGTCATTCCTAGATCACAAAATATCAGTTCCACTTAGTAATTCAGTTTTCCATTTTTATATGATAGGCATATCTTCTATCTGCATTAAATTTCATGCTTTCTTATGGCCAGGCGTGGTGGCTCATGCCTGTAATTCTAGCACTTTGGGAGGCCAACAGGGGCTGACCACCTGAAGTCAGGAGTTCAAGATCAGCCGGGCCAATATGGTGAAATGCGTCTCTACTAAAAATATAAAAATTAGCCAGGTGTGGTGGTGCACAGCTGTAATTCCAGCTGCTCAGGAGCCTGAGGCAGGAGAATCGCTTGAACCCAGGAAGTGAAAGTTACAGTGAGCCAACATCGCACTGTCTTACCACTACACTCCGGCCTGGGCAACAGAGCAAGACGGTCTCAAAAACAAAAACAAAACAAAAAAGAACTCTAAGCTTTTTCCTTTGGCATTTGGGAGCGATTTAGCTAGAAAGTTTCAAGTCAGGGAAAAGGGAAACTGAAATTCTTTCTCCCCTGTTTTGCTACTGGCAGCACATGGCCCTTCAGCATGGAGTTCAGAAACAAGAAAGGCAGACAGGAGACTTCTTTCTTCACTGGGATGATTGAGTTCATTTAGCTTCACTGCTCTCTGGATTTGGCATTCATTTATCCATCCCTGTCTTGTGGAACAGTTTCATGGATGCTTTGGAGACCCCATGGCTGGAATTCTTCCACTCGTAATTTTCTTTACCTTGGGAAAAGGTGTATCTATTTCAGCTGGTTGTTTGCTCCTTCTCCATCCTCCAGCATCTCATGATATCTTCTGCTTTCCCTGCTGAGTGACCTTTGTCTCTTAAGGTGGTTCATTTGGTCAGAACTTAAGAAAACATGGCAATATCTCTGTCCCACAGTTGAGCCACATCAGATTCAAAACAACATGCTCACATCCTTTCCCTGACAGCCCCTGGAGTGCTGAACAATTCCAGTCAAGAAGTAGCCTGTCATTGGCTCTCTCCTTCATTGCAGCCAATTAATCTCCCACCTGTTAGACTTTCCAGACAGAAGTCAGTACACTACCTCCCCTTACCTCAAACTTCAGGGGTATGTACTAGGCTCTCCAAGTTGTGTTTCTAAAACCCTTCCCTCTTGATCTAAGGTGCAAGGGTGAAAGCTATAAAGCCTTTTATCCTCTCAGTAAGAATGAGGTGGCGTCACCAGCTGGTTTCAGCCACCTGCTTTATAAATCCCTCACTTTGATGTGTTGTTTCTGCTTTATTTGTGCTTCAACTAGAGCTTACTATTTTAATCTCTTGTTATGCTTTCAAACCCAACCTAGAATTAGAAATAAGAAATTTTCCAGTCACAACCATTACCAAAAAAATACTACATAAGTTGAAAAAATTTGATGAGAAAGATGTAAAACTTCTATGTAGAAAATTATAAAAACTTAATGATAACATCATATATGAATGGCTTACAAAAGTTTGCCATGCTTTCAGATGAGAAGATATAATTCATAATTTCCTGAAATTATATTTATGAATTACATATGAGAAAATTATTTTAATACATAAATAATATAATTTCATAAAATTTCAAAACTTTTGAGCCTGATCTAGAATAATATGCATAATAGCAATCCATCAATATCTACTAAAAATATAAAAAGTAAATAAATATGAGAGGGAACTGTCTTTGCCCAGCCTTGCCTTGCTAGGTATCAGAACATACATTCAACTACTATCATCATTATCAGTGTAGTAGTAGCATAGTAAGATACAAACAGATCAACAGGACGAAGAGAAAATTAAGTAAAAGACCCCAGCATATATGAGAATACAACTGACGACAAAATTGCTGTTTTTTTCAGTTGTGACATAAGCATTTAGTTAACAGATGAAATTGGCACAACTTACTCTCCACTGGAAGAAGACAAAGTTGAGTTTCTTTTATATTATGTATTAAAATAAAATGTGGAATCATTAGAGACTTAAAAATAAAACATGAATCAGTGAGTATCTCAGGACCAAATCTAAGATTTTGGAATAGCCTAGAGGTGAAGAAATGGTTCTTAACCAAGATAGAAAATTCTGGAGCTATAAAAGAAAATATTTGGACAATGTTTTCTAAACTTTTGAATTGCAAAGGATTTCACATCTAAATTCAGTAGAAAAACAACAGATTTGAAGAAACTATTTGGGAGGTGACAAAGGTTTTAACATAATATTCAAAGAGCTCTTAAGTATTGTCAAAATAAAGATAAATTCAAAGAAAAATAAATAAAGGATATGAACAGACATCTCACTGAAGAGTACACAGATGGTCAACAGGTAAAAGGTGCTCAAACTCACTAGTAATCAGGGAAAAACAATTAAAGCAATAACTAGACAAACCACCCTCATCAGACTGTCACAAATTAGAAAGAGCAATGATATCTATTACTGAAGGGGATTCTAGAAAATTATATACACTTTTTTATGGAAACATGAATTACAATTTTATAAGGCAATCTGACAGCTTGTGGAAATGGCTGTGATGCAAGAATTAGAGGTCATGCAAGCCTCAGCGTGGACTTTCCCTCAAGAAGTATGACTTCAGAAGTGTCACTGTTCAAGCCCGATTTCCTCATGGCTACAAACAACCCTGATCCCTGATAGAATCCCAGGGATGAAAGGACAACTAGTCAGCCTAGTGGTAGGCTGATTACACCATGGGAGAGGCAGGAACTTGTCCTTATTGCCCAATTACTTATTCTGGATTTGGATTTGCTTTCCCTACTAGTCATGCTTCTTCCACCATTTCTTTTGATGGACTTCATCAACACAGTAGGTCATTACGGTGTCCTGCACAATATTACTTCTAAGCAATAGGCCTCACAATAAAAGAAATAAGGCAAGGAGAGATATCGAACTTACCATGAAATTTATCACCCAAAAGTTGTTGGCCTTATAAAGAGGTAATATCATATATTAAAGACTGTGCCAGCATCACCTGGACCGCCTTTCCAGGTCATGGCTCCATTCTGAAAGATGTCATGTGTGCTGTGAAACTTTAACTGATACATGGTGCCATATCTTCCACAACCATAGTACACAGATTCAGAAACCAAGGGGGAGCAGAATAGCAGTCTGTCTCATGATCACCCCTAAAGACACACTCACAATTTTTCCTCTCTGTGACTCTGAGCTCTACTCATTCAGAGGCCTTTGGCACCTGAAAGGGAAAGGCTCTCAAGAGACTTAGCCATAGTCCTATTGAATCAGAATTTACATCATCCACCTCCCTTTCAGGCTTCCATGAAACCACACAAACAGGTATGAGGGGGCTTGAAGGTGTTGCCCCGAGTGACTGATCACAATGGGCACAGAAAAGAGGGTCATGCATCCATTTATTCATTCAATAGAGCCTGCTATGGGCAGGCAGTGTTCCAAGTGCTTAGGACACATCGGAAAACAAAAAAAAGACAAAATCCTGCCTTCATGGACTTTACATTTCAGTGAGGTGAGGGAGACATTCTATTGAACTATGAGAAGGTAGATTATAAGTGCTGTAGAAAAACAAAAACAAAAAATACTCAGAATTAAAAAGAAACAGAAGAAATCCCCGGGAAGGGATCAGGGTGTTTTTGTAAGATTTCAAGATATTTTTGGATAGAAGGAGACACACTCACGTGGATAGATGAATGGCAGAACTTTTTGTTACTTACAGCTTCAAATGGGAAAAGACTGCCACAGGGCTGCATAGAGGTTTTGCTTGGAGAGGGCTTTTGTGTGGCAAGTCAGGTGGGGTTAGTTCGCTTTTGAGGATTGGCTAATTTGCATAATTGTGAGGTCTCCAAGGTGGGTCCCTAGCTGTCTGGTGTCTGACCCAGGGCAATTAGGACAGATGTATGGTGGCCTGAAATGTGGGCATCCAGGGAAGTGACTATCCTCTAAGCAGGGCCCCAGACTGAGTTAAGACAGCAGTTTTTAAAACCCTTCTGACACAGAGGAAGGTTGGAAGTAAATAGAGTGTACAGGGTAGGACAAGGTAGGTCTCAGGGAGAGGGAGAAAGGTGGGATTGAAAACACACTGAAGGTGAGAGAATTAGCCAGCAGGTGAAAAAGTGTTCTGGTAAAACCCAGGCAACCGTCTCAAAGAAGTTGTGATTGTGGATGAGAGGAAAAAATTACATCTTTCTGTGAGCTCCAAGAGAAACCTAAAGTATTCTTAAGTAGGAAAATCAGCATAAAATCACATTATATTATCAGCACCTGCAACTTTGTCACCAAAAGAAATCAGATCCCTTTATATCACATGACAGTTGTTGTATACTGTATTAAAATATGCTTGTGTCTCCCTCAATGTGAAACTGCTATAGTTATACCTGCTGCTATTGTTATTTAAATACATTATGAACTACACTGTTTCCTTCATGACAAAATGTTTGTTATAATTTATTGACTTCAAAAAGGTAGATTTGTTTTAAATCTTATGTTTTTTACTTTATGAATTTAAAAGATTATTGTGAGGAGGGTTTCCACTAGCTTCCATGGACTGCTGTAGAGGCCCATGACACACACATATGCATAGGCACACCCGTGTGCATAGAAGCACACACACATACACACACACACACACACACACACACACGGTGAGAAGCCTGCCTTGGAGTAGTGCCTCGCACATCCAGTGGTAAGAGTTGATGGAGGCCTTGTGAAGCTCCTGAACGCAGGCCCACCATGGCCTGGCGTCTCAGGAATGAAGACTTGCATCACCACACCAGATAAAGAATCCAAATAGCTGCAGGGCTGGCGGCAAGCAAGGAGGACATAGAAGAAAGAATTTAAATTTGCTTCCCCTCCATGAAAGGAGAGAGCATCCAAGGAAGAAAGTTATAATATGAGAAGTGGACTTCTGACCAGTGTCAGGAATCTGAAGTGTAGCCCCAGGGCTTCCTACATGGGGGTGAAGTCATTTGTAGGTTTGTTCTGAGATCCATTTCTCACAATGTGAGAAAATGTAAAAAATGTCCCATCAGAAGATTGGGGGTGGGGGGAGAGAGAAGCTAGAGAACTTCTCCCCTCTCTCCTCCAATAGGAGCTGCATCTGCATGGGTTCCAGCTCCCACTTCACAAGTTTTTGAGTTACCCACAGTCCAGTGTCCTGATGAGCAGCCCCATCACCAGACCCAGCCCCCGCCAGCAGGTTGCAGCTCTTGGGCTTTTGTGACACTGTCTTCCCTTTCTTGGTTCTTTCAGCCATAGAGGTGGCAGCTGCTTTCAGCTGTTCAGTTGCTGCTATCCTCTAGGTGGCCTCACCAGCCCGTTTGCTCTCCCTGCATAATTAGCTCCCTGCATCAAGTCTTTCCTTTGGACCATCTCTTGTGGATGCTGAGAAGCAGAAAACCACAACAGCAGTAGCAGTACCTTTGATTTTGTCACCAAGAAAAATCGTAGATACTTCCATATCACATTGCAGCTGTCATATGCTCTCTGGTTTCTATAAAGTATTTGGGCTTAGTAACTGAAATTTATTCTATATCAGGACAGGATCAGAACATAAACATGAGAACAAATGGCCATTATGCAGAGCTCCATTCTGTACGTGGAAGAAAATGCAATAAAAGAAAAGACAACTTTAGGAAGGCTTCAATTGGGAAAGAAGGTTTCCACTTTCTTTAGTTATATGTGGGATTGTTGCATTATGTTAAAAGGAAGTTATTATTTAAAAATGCAAGTATAAGAATAATGCACATTGGCACTCAGCAACCAAAGGTCTGTGGGAAACATGTATTGGGTGTTACATTTTGTTTCAGTTTTGGATTTTGGCCACGTAGCACCTAAACTTCTTTATTTGTGTGCATATACATGACTTAGTATAGGCCAATGGGATACTCTCCCCAGGATTTGCACCCTGAATAAGTGATCCAAAGAGAGAATAATATTTAGAAATTATCTGTAAATGAGGTAGTTGCACAGCTATCCCAAGTAATAGAAATACCAGCAGCTGCATCCTGAAACAGCTGTTCACTCAAGGTGAACTAGGCTAGTGAGCTTGGCTGTATTCGAGCTACCTGTGTTCCTTTGTTTTTACCTATTTTCCCTGCTAGTTCTCCAGCCTTCCCACTGACTATGAGGTAATCTGTCTCCAGCCCATAAATTTCTTTCCTGCTTAAGATGACCAGGGTTGGTTTATATTCCCAGTAAAAAAGAAACCTAATTGGTAGTTTTATTCCAGATATTTCATGCTATAGCAAATAAAATATTTTCTTTCATTATGTTTTCTGATTGTTGTTTGCATACTTAACGCTAACTCTTAATTATTCCAGCCATTTCTTGTAGTTCTATAATATTCTATTATAGTTTGAGATAGGCACCTGCTCACTATAAGTACATAAAGTCTTGGGGTTATTAGATATAACAAAATCCTTTCCAATTAAAAACAATACTCGATATAAATGTGATACCTTGGGAATCATGTGTGATATTTTTCTTTTTATTAGTGTTACTTAGAATAATCTCTTATGCCATATTTATTAATATAAAATCTTTTTTATGTGCTTTTGAAACATTATGGATTGTGGTTCCCAGAAATGAGTTCGTATTTTGCAGGATGCCACTGCCTTTTTCTAGCACTTCAACAGCTAAACCACAGTTGTCGTAAAATTATAGTTTTCTCTATAGTATCCCTGGTTAAGATTTTTTTCTTTTCTCTCTCACAATTAAAGTACATATTGCTTTTTGATAAATCACCCTTATTAGATTTTTGCTTTTTCTAATCTGCTTTTATACAATATCAAAAACAAAAATGAAAATTATAGTCAATTACCTGTATATTTGTGTATGCATGTGTGTGCATGTGTCTCCAAACATTCAAGCTCTTAGAAACCTTTAGGGACTTACTGATTAACCACTGTTTTTTATTGTCTACGCATATTAGAAAACAAGTGAGCTTCTATTAAAACCTATTTGTTGATAAATTCATTGGTATATACTGAGTATCAATTAAATGCTTGACACTACAAAGTAGTTAATGTGTGTTTACATTTCCATTAAATATAGAAGGAAGAGTTTAAGAGTTCTGTGGAATTTCATGAGTCCAGGGTCAGGACTTGGGAGCATAGTAAAGTGGTAGAAAATCAATTCGTAAGGAGTACCAACTTTAATAATGTAATATTTGAATAATTACATAAAATACCTGCTAGTGGCTTTTAATTGGCAAATGTCATGAATATTCCAGCCATTAAAGAGAGGTAGGTAACATAACATGTTAGAAAGAGCGCAGGCTTTGGAGTCAGATGAACAGGGGTTCAAATCCTGACTCTACCATTTCTTAGCTCCATGACTTAGCATCTGGGAGCCTCAGTTTCTTCATCTAGAAGATAGGAATAGAGATAAAAGAACATCTCACTGGTGTTCTATGAGAAATAAAATAATTTAGATAGAGCATCTAGCAGCTGGGACATAATAGATACTATAATTGCTATTTTTAATACTTTAGAATATACAAAAGTACATCTATTTTTAATACTTTAGAATATACAAAAGTACATATCTTAAAAAGTGATATAGTTACAAACTAAAAAAAAAATGTCTCCACCGAACTTGTGTAATAACTCATTCCAACCTCAATGTTTCTTAATTTCTTAACTAAATATTCATGGTCATGAAAAAATTCATGAGTTAGAAATAAAAAAATTATTCAAAACACATCAGTTCCAGAATATTCTGTGTGTGTAATAGTGACGAATCTTATTTTATCACAATAAACTACTAACCAAGGGAATGTGCAGGTATAAACCTGCACAGCTTATGTAATGTGAATTATAAAGGATGTGAGAATTTTACCATTCTCAAAGCTTATGCCATAAACTGTGTGCAATGCAGATAGTATGATTATGATTTGAACCTATATGTTTCAGGGATTTTTTTCCCCTTTTTGACATTTTCTGACACTATAAAACATCCCACCAGTACCTAATCTAGTTACTTGGGAAAGCCAGAAGATGGCACTAATTTCTAAGAATTATACATCTAAAAAGAATGCTTTGGATTCTAGCATGTATCATTTCTTTTGCTGGTGGAAATCATAATGCTCTACATTTTCAACAGTTTTTCTATCTTAATATAAAATTCTGTTTGTTCTTAGCTTTCTCCTGACGATTAGATAAAGAAGTAAGAATGGTAAGAATTAAATATCTATATAGAATGCGTGAATAATTTATTACACACAAGAATTGGCAACCAACCAATCATGTTTATTTCATGTCTTTACCTGTGGGTGAATTGAGTATTATATATCCATTTGAATAGAGAGCTCAATTTTATTCACGTTATTGGGTATCTCTGTCTTGGTTCAGAAGGAAAAGGTAGTGTATGTTTTCTGTACAAGTTACCATCACCTCTAACTGTTGGTGATATCTGAGGACATACTTATTTCTATTCCCTTTAAAAGATAATCACATTTGTAGGTTGCCATTTTTTATTTCTAAATGATAATGCTGACCAGTATGGAAGCAAATTTCACAAGGAGCTTGTTCAACAACAAAAACAGAAACAACAAAGGCAATGATCACACACGTACTTTTATAACCTAATTGCATTCTGGCAAGATATGCGCTAAATCTAGGGCTATATTACTAAGAAGTTAAGAACAAAGAGAGAGGAAAGATGTTTATACTCAAAGCTAGGAAGGAAAGCCAGAGAAGCAAGCAATGGTCTTGTATTTTTGCAAATTTATCCATCTGCCTAAGGGTAGATTAATTTTCCTGGCAAAGTTAAATGTATATTTCAAGATACGCTATGCTGCTGAACACCATGCTTGGAAAACTGACATTCTGGAGTCTCAAAATCAGCAGTTTCCAAGGGAAAATCTATCTACCATCTGCTTGCTTCATTAAAATATGTAATAGAGGAGGAAGAACTGAATTGGATTTTCACTAGCTCAGCGCTCCCTGGTGTCCACTCTGCTGAGGTTATACACAGCAGCCTATATAGAAAACAGAATCCAAGTAAAAATCAACCACAGGTTTTTGTCTTTTGTATCTGCTTAAAAACAAGCAATGAACTTCAAAAAAAAAACACTTTTAGACCCAACAATCTATCTTGAAAACACTTAAAATTTTCAAGTATTTTTTGATGAACTGAAGGAAATTTTTCAACAGCATATGTAAAATTTTAAACATGATCATGAAGGTATCATACAGATACTTTATCAGGTAAGAGGCAAAATATTCTGTCAAAATCTATCAGTTGCCCCACGAAACCTACTCAGTATTTTTAGCTCACAAATTAAAGAAGACATTATTTTCAAATATTAAATGGAAACTAATGTTTATAAGATATAATTTACAAAATTATGGTTATAGTTATACAACTGATTCCTAAAACCAACTGATTTCAGCCAAGACCAGTGACTCATGCCTGTAATCCCAGCACTTTGGGAGTCCAAGGCAGGCAGATCGCTCGAGCTCAAGTATTCAAGACCAGCCTAGGCAACATGGCGAACCACATCTCTCCACAAAATACGAAAGTTAGCCAGGCATGGTGGTGGATGCCTGTAGTACCACCTACTTGGGAGGCCAAGGTGAGAGGATTGTTTGAGTTCAGGAGATGAAGGTTGCAGTGACCGTACTCCAGTCTGAGTAACAGAATGAGACTCTGTCTCAAAATAAAAAAATGAAAATCAATAAAAAATGAAGTGATTTGTCAGGTTAAGAGTCCTTATGCCTTGATTTTCAGTATGTATTATATTATCTGAATTTTTACCCACACTAGAAGAATTAAGATTCTCATATTATTGCAAAAATTTAGTAAAAATACTTTTTAGAGGCAAAGAACTGAAAGTACAAAATACAAATTCAAAAAAGCCATGATTAGCATTGGTGATGGTGCAGAAATCTACTTCACAGCATCACCCAGAGGCTCCATAAGTGCAGAATAGTTCACTTAGTCACTTAAGAACAGAGTTGTAAAGATATATATCACTATGTCCTTACCACTACATTAACCCTTTAAATGTATTCATTCAACTATTTGATAAATATGTAACTTATACCCAGTTGAAGCACTATGAAGGACAGGCAAGCTCGCTGCTGTAGAGGAATCTGCAAACTGTCTGGGGAGAAAAATAATAAAAATTAAACATATAATGGAGTTGGGTCATGTAAGTAAAGCAGGGTAAGAAACTAGAGAGTAAGGGGGATACAAGGAGATTAATACTTTAATAGGGTGGTCCCAAAAGGCCTTCTGAGGAGAGAACACCTGAGCAAGTCTTGAAGGAAGTTGGGGAGCAGGCCACGTAGCTTTTGGGGAAAATATGGTTCAGGCACTGGGAACAGGAGAAGTCTTGAACTGGGAGCGTGTTAGGTTTGCTTGAGAAACACAAAGAAGTTAGCCTGGTTGCAACAGAATGAGCAAGAAGAAATTAGTATAAAATAAATCTGGAGATTAGGAGATTTAGGCTATGTTCAGGAATTTTTATTTTATTTCAAACTTCAAGGAAAAACACTGGAGGACTTTTGATACGCAATTTATATTCAAAAGGCCACTTTGGTATGGTAAAGAGATTGTAAAGTGATAAAGGTAGCAAGAGGAAGAGCAGCGAAGAAGCAAATATTATAGTATAGGCTAGAAAGAACAGCCTAAACTTTGATGTATTAACAGAGGTGGTAAAAAGCAGCGGTGGGATTTGGGATGTATTTTGAAGATAAAGTTAACAATATTTCAGTATTTATCAGTCTGTCAGTTGAGGCAGCAGAGAAATATACAATTTAAGGATGGCGCCTAGTTTTTGCTCTGAGTGAAGAGAGGAAAGACTGGGAAACAGATTTGATTGCAAAGGAAGAGAAGGGATTGGATTGGGGGGAAGATAACAAATAATGGAATAAAGAGTTTTGCTTTGTGTATGATCAGTTTGAAATTCTTAATAGACATACAAATATATGTCCATTATCTAGTAGTTGGCTGTATATATGAATCTGGAGCTCTGGAAAAAAGCCAGGGATAGCGACTCTGTGTACTCAGGAGTCATCCACATGTAAGTGCTACTCATGTACAAATATAGAATGATGGTAGATGGAGATAACTGGAAGAAAAGGAGAATGAGGAGCAGCAGTCATTAAGGTAGGATAAATACCAGGAGAGTGCAGTGGTCATGGAGACCAAGTAAAGAAAGCATTTTAAGAGAAAAGAAATCATCAGCCATGTCAGTTGCTTCTGAGACACTGAATAAGATAAAAACAGAGAATTGACATTTGAGTTTAGAAAGATTGTGGTTACCAGTGATCTTAACAAACAAAAGTTCAAAGAAAAGATAGAGAAGGTAGCCCTGACTGAAATAAAATCAAGCACGAATGGGTAATAAAATTGTGAAACAGACAACTCTTCAGAAGCCCCATGCTAGAATGGTGAGCAGAGAAACATGCCGTAGCTAGAGGGGAATTTGGAGTGAAGGGAAGCTTTTTACTTATAATGGGAACTTTCTAGCATATTTCATGTTAAAGGAAATGCTCCAGTACAGAAGAATAATTTGGTAACTCCTGGGAAGCAGGCCAGAATTTCTGGAGTGATGCCCTTGAGCAAATGAGAAGGGGTGGATGGAATATTCAGGCAGAGTCAGCCTTAGCAGAGGGAGGGCAAAGCATATAGATAAAAATGAAAGATTTGAGGGTGGGAGAATTTGACAGTGAAAGCATTGGGTAGTTCTCTGTTGATGGGTTTATTTTTCCCTGCAAAATAAAAAGATCATTAATTGATGAGAGATAATGAATATTAGATGTTTGAGGAGAGAGGAAGCATTAAATAGCCATTTTAGAGACTGGGAAAGTGATTTGTCTGGAAATAAGTAGTAGGATTGCAGGTCTGGTGCAAGAGGTTTGCCCACTTGAATTGTATGGTTAGCTCAAGTCATTGCTTTCGGTCATGGGCTTTTCTCATTCTCATTTTATGAATGAAGAAACTAAAACAGAACAGTGAAATAACTTGCCCAAGTTTACACAGAACATGAGAATATCCAGAATCGGGCCTGAGCCGGCCTGCCCCAGCTGTCTCCCACCGTCACTACGCCATAGGGTAGCCCATGTGTAACAGCCGGCAGGCTTCAGGATGCATCACCGCAGAGTTGAGGGAAGATGTTCTGAGATCTGAGCTGTTTATATGTCTTCTTCCCACATTCCAATAGCTCATCTTAGCCTCTTATGTGCATAAAACTTTAATAATTCACATTAAAAGGAAGACTAATGGCAGAATATTTTTAAGAGAAAAAAATAGTAACATTAAAAACAATAATGCCTTTTTCTCTGCCATATTGGGAATGAAAAAAATTTGCTTTAGTAAACGATTAGAAAATAAAATTTTATACCCTTTCTGTGGTAACATTTGCTAAAATGTGTTTTGTAAAGATAATATAACACATTCTAAAAAGATTATACTTTGAGCCTATAACATAGCACTATAATATAATAGAAAATATCACAATATTCTCTCTTTACTCAAGGTTCTTGGAATTTTTAATGGCCCTAGATGATGTCTGGATAGCTTTTGACTGTGCCTGAAATTGTCCCAGGCCATTATTAGTGATTTTGCTTTCTTATTCCACAAACTGAACAATTTATTTTAGTTTCAATTCCAGCATCCCCCTTTTTTTCTCATGTGCCCAATTCATTGATGTAACTTTAAAAGAACTGACAAAAATGCATGACTTTACAGATGGTATCTGTGAGGCAACTAGGGATTACAAAAGAAAAAAAAATGCATTTAATAGTCCAAAAATATTCCCATTACAATCTGTTGAACTTCCCGATTAGATGTTGACTGATCCTCCCAGAAGGCTGATCTCCGCATTTGTGCAGTAGAGTAACCAAATTAACCAAATGTTACCCGTTTGGAGATGGCAAAGGGCTTAAAGTATTGGAAAGAATTACTTGTAAGGTTGAAAGTCTTCTTTCTCCTAACCTGAGTCCCTCATGTTCTCATGCCTAATCAAGAGTGATAGAGACAGTGTAGGTGAAGACATAGAAGCCTCTTAGTGATAGATTATATTATCTTTGACCCCTTCTCCTGATTCCTATTTCTCCCCATAAATGCCCTATCTTTTTATAGGTTCAAAGTTACCAAAAGAAAAAGCCCCTTAAAGTAAGTCACAACTAATGGTTTAGAGAAAGAACTTACCTATCAAAACATACTTGGATCTCTGTGTGTTGCCATTTAATAGAAATAAAATGTGAGCTGCCTGCGTAATTTTTCTAGTAGCAATATTTTTTAATGGAAAAGGAAACAGGTGAAATTTATTTTAGTAAAACATTTAATTTAACCCAATGTTTAATGGATATGGAAATTTCTTAATAATATATTTTACATTCTTTCTTTCATACTACACCCTTCCCACACAGGCCTAGCCACAATTCAAATGCTAAACAAGTGCAGGTAACAAGCAGCTGTGTTATTGAACAGGGTACCTCTAGATGAAGAAATGCTGAGCATGTGACAGATCCATTCCTATGGGTCATAGTTATCATCAGCCTTCATTATTATTCTCAAATTTCAAAAGTACTTCTTTTTGATAGTATAAAATTATATCATGAAATTAATTGGTTGTACTGATAATGTACTTCTATTAACTGTTTAAATATCACACCATTACCTTCTTTAATGAGTTATCCATAAACTGCCTTACATTTGGACTTCTGCATAAGCTTAATTCACTGTCAGATTTCTTGATATCATCGAAGTTCTCACTTTCATCCTAACCAAAGTTAGGCCCTCCAGCTCTCTGTCTAATCTATGATTCACACGTCATCAACAGAGTAGTATTTCTAAAAAGCAACTTTGATCATTGCTCAACTACTTTAGGATAATAAAGAAAATATAAAGTTATTCATGATTTGACCACTTACCATCTTGTTTCATTTTTTTCCACTCTCACTTTTATTCTTCATTCTAAAATTTGCAAACTTCATTATTTCCCTGAGTATGACACGCTGTGTTGGTCTTTACACCCTAGAACACGCTATTTCTTCTGCCTGAAAGTTCTTAGACCAGGCCTCAACTTTCAGTCCAGCTGCATAAATATGCTGACTTCACACTAATTCCTTGAGGGACCAGTGCTTTTTAGTCTTTGTGTCACCAGTATCTAGCACAGAGTCTGACAGTAAAATACTATATATATCAGATATGTATTTGTCAATCTAACCTAAATGTAATGAAACCTTTAGGTAGACTCAGTTGTAAATTATTAACAGGAAGAAATCTTAAAAGCAAAATATAGTCATTCCTTTTCTATTTTAGTATTAAATTTAACTGAATTCTATTTTCATAGTTTCTAATGCCAACATTGAATAATGGTATTTTTATTCTGTTTTAATTCCAGTACATTTCATTTCCCTGAATCGCCCTCCCCATAGTACTACTGAAAGTGATAAACCTGATGAGAAGAGTGTTATTATCTTGGGGACACAAATCATAAAATTTTCATTAGACTAAAAAAAAATATATAAGAAGCAATATGTCTCAAAGTCCCTACTTCACATTCTGGTGAGTTTTAAGAAAATTGCACTTATGCCACACATGCCAGGGAATAAACTGATAAGATTTTCATATAATATCAAAACAAAGTATTCAGGTTATTTACACAAATATCTTAATTTCATAGTCATATAAAGCAAAGATACATAAGTCTGATAATGAGAATCATTTTTCCCAGGATAGCACAATTATTTGTCATATAAATAATTATAATGAGACTTAATGAGCTCTTTTAAGCATTAGGTACCAGAGTGAGGAGGATATTTCATAAGGCTTGTAAAAATTCTAGTTTTATAGCTACCTCACAGTTTCAACATCTCTTGAGAAGGAAACAACATAAGCTCTTATTTTCTCAACCGAGCTGTCCCCAACCTATAAGAATAGATTTTAGGAACATCCCCTAATGTAGTGACATCATCCATAAGAGACAGGGATGGGGCATCGAAAGCCCCTTTTTTATTTTCTGTTGTCTTCTTGGGGTAAGGAAATGTAAAAAGCCAACTGGGACTTATGGAGAAAAATACAATGAAAGAAGCGTTAGATACAAGAAGATGAAAGGTAGGATGAAAAGAGGGAATAGACAGTTAAAGTCACCCCTCCATTAAATTCCATTTTGTTCACACCGGCCCATGAACTTTGGTTTTACCATTTCCTGTTTTTAATAAATCTCCCTATACTTTCATACCTATTGAATTTCATGCTCCCATTACTTAACAAACATCCCAGCGAAGAAAGAATGAACATTGCTTTTAAACAATTATTTTTACCTAAAGAAGAGTTCTGTTGACTCAGCAATAGTGGAAAACTGACCAAATTCCTTCCTATTTCTTGACTTTCCTATCCCTGACCTGGGGCTTTGTTTCATATAAAGGTGCAGGATTAGAAAAGCAAAGTTTGTTCAAAGCTGTGAGTTCCTCTCTAAGTCATATCCAGGTTTTGGATGCTTAATCATGTTTACGAGGCACATGAGCAAAAACTTTGGCTGCCAGTAATCTTTTCTATTTCCAAAATTAAGCTTCAAAATATGGGGGTTTGCTTTATAAGTACATTACCCATTATGTAGAAAGAGTATGCTACTGAAAGGGTTATATATAAGATCTCAAAACACGGCACTTCCTTTGTTCTGGTTTTGAAATTCTCTGTTGAGTCACTTAGTTGCTCAACGCCGAAGGGCACTAAAGTGTAATTAATGTAATAGTAAACAGAGTATCTGGCCAGATGCATCAGCAAAACGTAACCCTCCTTTTACAAGTACATGTACAGGTTTATTTTAACTGTTTTGTTTGGGTTTTTCCACAGCTATTAATATTACTCAGCCCAGGTTCAGTGGCACAGATGCCTTTGGATACACTTCATTCCTGGCTTATTCACGGATCTCAGACATCAGCTTCCATTATGAATTCCACCTGAAGTTTAAGCCGGCAAACAACCATTCAGCATTGCAAAATAACTTGATATTTTTTACTGGACAGAAAGGCCATGGTAAGATTAATTGAACCCTCTAGGACTTGTCTTGGTCCTTTAAAAATACTCTAAAGATTCCTCAGGGACACTCTAATTGGCTGTGGATTTTTAAAAAAAAGACTTTCACCTAGATGCCCGTGGCCTCCTCCTGTTTTCTGCCTGGAGCATGTTCCTTGCGGTCCAAAGTATTTAGCAGTTCCCTGACCATTTCTTAAGCCCTACTTTACATCAGGGCTACTGTATTAGTCAGTTTTAATGCTACTATAAAGAACTGCCAAGACTGGGTAATTTATAAAGGAGAGAGGTTTAATTGACTCACTGTTCAGTGTGGCTGGGAAGGCCTCAGGAAACTTACAATCTTGGCGGAAGGTAAAGAGGAAGCAGAGCACCTTCGTCACAAGGCGGCAGGAAGACGTGCCCAGCAAAGGGGGGAATAGCCCCTTATAAAACCATCAGATCTCTGAGAACTCACTCTCTATCACGAGAACACATGAGTAAAACTGCCCCCCACAATTTAATTACCTCCACCTGGTCTCTCCCTTGGCCCCTGGGGATTATGGGGATTACAGTTAAAGATGAGGTCTGGGTGGGAACACAAAACCTAACCATATCAGATACCTTTTATGATCGAGAGAAAAAATTCCTACGTGCAAATATGAGGACAGGGAAAGTGACCAAGTCACATGAGAAGTAAGTTTATTGATTAGTTCTTTTCTCTGTTTCTTTCTGTTTCCCTATGTGAAGAGAGAAGGAAAATTCTCATTTTTTAGTGTGTTATAAAATGGAAATGATTGTTGCCCTCAAAGAAAACCATTCTAAATTAAAGAAGCAAGAAATTAAGAAAGTACTCAGCCTGTAATAAAGAACTCCAGTGACCTGGAATTGGTGGGAAATCAACTTATAACTTAAATTTTTCTCTCTTGAGTAGAAAGTAGTTACTTATGTATTAAGTCAAGGGAAATTACATACTTTTAAGTCTCCAATCAACAGTTAAGCAATTAATCACCTAATTTCTCTGAGTTCAGTGTTTTCATCTGTGAGATCAACCTATTGTAATAGAAAAAGAGCTTTCTCTCAACTGTCAGTGGTTCTACTGTGCTAGGGTAAATAACATACTCCGTTTGTTTCAATTCAATCAGTGACTGTCTCTTAATACCAAACACTCTTTTCTGTATTAGCACATGTCTCAAAGGAGCCTACACCTTAAATGAAATGTGATATTTCAGCCTCCCACCATGTCTGCTAGGGTGGGGTACTCTATCATGTAAAGTGCAATTCATTCTACATCCAAAATTTGTTTGAATCTCTTCCCCATCTCTATGCTGAAACCTCATGACCTCCTCCTGACTTGTCTCCCTACTGATTTCCTGCCTGCAATTAATTCTCCACATCGTAATAAGAGTTAGCCTCTTAAAAGGTTTATTGGATCATGTCTGAACCTTGTTTAAAACCCATCTATGGCTTTTTACTGCACTTAGGATGCAATCCAAACCTCCTTATCATATTCTCGAAGGTCCTTCAAGACCAGATCCCAGTCTGTATCTCTGAACACAACCAGGCCACTCTCACCATCTCTGTGCTCTTCTCCTACAGCTCTTCTTCCAGTGCCTTAACCATTAAGTGCGTTCCTGTCTCAAAGGTTTCGTGCATGCTTTTTCCTTGGCCTTGACAGGAAATCGCTATCATGGTGGTCGAAGTAACAGGCTCTAGAGACTGGTAATGTAGCCATAAATCCAGTCTCCACCACGTGCAAATTATGTCAAGTTACTTAATGTCTTTGTACCTCTATTTTCTAACCTATCAAATGGGTATAGTAACAGTATATTTCCTTATAACATTGTGAGGAATAACAAACAATACATGAGAGGTTCTTAAAATATCATTGTATTCAACAAACACAGTAGTGTATATTTTCTCAGAAGGGCCTTCTATAGCCAACTTCACCAAAGTAAGTCTTGCCCCACCCCATCCAAGTTACTCTGTACCTCAGCTTCTTATTTACTTCTTTCACTGCCATTAATTTAATTTAGAAACTTTTTTATTTATTTTTAATATAGTTGTTTCTTGTCTGTCTCCACTAATAGAATGGGAGCTTTATACAGAAAGAGACCAAGTCAGCCCTATTCGACTTAGTACACCTGTACTTAGCCCAGTCCCTGACCATGTCGGTATTTAATGAATGAATACAATAACCACAATAAGAACAAATAATTGCAGGAGATATAAGTCAGTAACAGCTTCACAAAGATTCCTAAAGGGTGTTCATTCTTAGGGATTCTCAGTTCAAATGTTATTTCCTCTATTAGTATTTCCCCAGTGGTTCCCCTCCTCCCAGCTCTTCCAGTGATTACACTTCATCTGAGCATGGACAGCCTGTTCTACATCAGGATGTGGAGCCTTTGTTACAGGCTTCAGCTGGCTGCAAAGTTCTAAATTTCTCTTCTCATTTATAGAAATGGTGAGTTATCGCTGAATCACTCACAAAGCCTCTCTCCAACAGTTTTAATAAATATCTGTGAATTCCCACTATAGGCCATGCAGGGAAATAAAGAATTCCTGCTTCTAACCCTTTACTCTGCATGCCACCTCTCATATATTTTTCAATTAAATCCTTCTCACTTGAAAAAAGGGAAACCTGGCAAATGAAAACATCAAATGAGTATTGCAGACCCTAGGTCTGTCTTGATTTAAAACAGATATTCTAAATCCTAAAAGTCAAATAGGGAGAACCCAAGCCAAAGATAAACACCTGGACCATGATACCAAAACACTGCCACCAAAAACCCATTAGTACTCATCTACCAAATACTCCTTCAAAATCTTTAACACACACATAAAAAATATAAAGCAACGTTTTAGCTACCACATTTCTAAATTGTGGAATCTTACATGTGACGTTTTCTAGTCTTCTCTAGTATTCCACTGCGTATGCAAAGGAATTAATGCTAATTCTACACTTGCATTTATAGGTTTATAGCATGGTTAAATAAAGGCTAAAGATTGATAAACCGTTAAGTTCATTTTCTGAAACTGAAAACGAGAGCTCTAAAATATACGATTCTGCATTTCACCACATGAGGGAGCAAGAACACCAGCTAAAAAAATAGCACTGAAGAGCTTTTTCTTTAAATGAACACAATAATTGTACATATTTATGGGGTATAATGCCATGTTTCAATACATGTATATATTGTGCAATGGTTTAAGACGGAGTTTCTCCAAATAAGAGCTCTTCACAAATATATTAAAATCACATGAATGTGCTTGTTAAAACTCTAGTTCCCAGGCCTTCTTGAATCAAAAAATAGAACTTTATCAAGAATCTTAGGTGTTTTTATGCAACTTTTTTTTATTTTACTTTAAGTTCTGGGATGCATGTGCAGAATGTGCAGGTTTGTTACACAGGTATGCATATGCCATGGTAGTTTGCTGTACCTATCAACCTGTCATCTAGGTTTTAAGCCCCGCATGCATTAGGTATTTGTCTTAGTCTTCCTCATCCGTTGTCCCCCTTATGTGAGTAATATTTGAAGGCAACTACTCAGAACCTTCGGAGGCCAGCTAAATGAGACTGCATGCAAGTATGGACTAAGGTATATAATTATTGGCCATAATATCACATATAGGGATGATTCATCAATTTATATAGCATAAAGCTATGAATTAAAAAATACATCTTTTAAAACATATCATGATTATTACCATACAATTTACAATTATGTATTCTATAGAAGAAATTACCCAGGTCAATGTTTTTAATAGTGGTATATGTACATTTAGATGTTATTGCTTAGTAATACTGATCTCTGACCTACATATTGGTTGTTACTACAAAAATCACTATGCCATATGCTGCCTTTATCTTCCTCAGGTGAAGAGATGCACCAAGTCACAGAGTTTCTAAAATAACTTGAGTAAGATAACGTCTCATTTCTGATATGTCCACATAAAAGGCAAGGGGACAACACAGATGATAGTCTTCTCTGAGTCACTCAAAGCTGAACACTCATTGTGCAAAACTTCATTCTCATTGAACTCTCTGGAAATATCCTGTCAAACACTTCATCCTGAAAATGTCCCTTTGACTTACGATTTGTACCTAACCTAATCCTCTTCCTATGCTTCTGCAGTCATATTTGGCATTTCCTTCATTACCTTCTCTTCCTTTCCTGCCCTCCACTCTCTTGTCATGTGCATCTTATACATGGGCTCTTCTAGAACCCACCCTATATATCCCACAGTAGTCCACAGATGAATACATGACTTCCCCTCCTGTATCCCTTCTGCTGGTAACTGGTAAACATTCTTCTTCAGCCAGAAACCCCTGAGTCGTCTTGATTTCTCCCTTTCATTCATTTGGACAAAAATTGGTTGGGCACCTAGAAGAGGCCTTCTTGTAGGTGCTGGGAAAGCAGTTATTAACAAGACAGATGAGGTCCCTGTCTCCCTGCATTTCATGCCTCATGTTCTATGAAACACTGAGATCTGTCTAGTTTACCTCCAGGTTACTTTTTGTTTTTTCTCCTTCTTTCTATCCTCAATGCTCCTGGCTTATCTGTCACAAACTACTGCAATAGCTTCCTTTCCAGTCTCTGCTCGGTCATGCCCTTCTTCCCCTCTATTCTCCTCTTTGTTACAGCGGATGGTTCTAACATACAAGTCCAAACATTTCTTGCCTAATCAACATGTTTCATCACAACATACCACCTAAGCTCCTCTGCATAGTATACAAAGATGCTTTTTCAGTCCATACCCACTTGCATAATCTCCTTTTGCTTCATTCCACCCCATACTTGGCAATATTAGCACATGTGTACATCCTGTGTCATGTGACTATGCACTCTGCTTCTGTGCTTTTGTGTGGGCTATTCCACCTTCCTGAGCCACCCACGCTTCATAGGCATGCCTCCAAAACACTGCCCTTAAGCCTCAACTCAAAAGATCATTCTTCTTTAGAGTCTTTAACTCTTCCAGAAATTTTTTTTTTCTTGAGAAAGAGTCTTGCTCTGTCACCCAGGCTGGAGTGCAGTGGCATGATCTCATTTCACTGCAACTTTCACCTCTCAGGTTCAAGTGATTCTCCTGCCTCAGCCTCCCAAGTAGCTGGGACCACAGGCACCCACCACCACACCCAGCTAATTTTTTTGTGGTTTTAGTAGAGATGAAGTTTCACCATGTTGGTCAGGCTGCTCACAAACTCCTGACCTCAGGTGATACACCCCCCTGGAACCCCCAAAGTGCTGGGATTACAGGCATGAGCCACTGTGCGCCCGGCCTCTTCCAGAAAAATTTAACAATTAATCTCATTGCAGTTCATTGGTAACAACTCTCATATCTTTTAAAAACGATTGGGATATCTTTGCAAACCAGAACCACTACTTTCCTTTTACATCAGTAGTAATCATCACATACAAATACTCTGCAATTTTTTAAATAATAAATATAAAAATCCATGATTCCTGATGCAGTATAACTTAACAATCAATTTAGAAAAGGAAAACATGTACTTAATGCTATGTTAATCAGCAACACTAAACCAGGAAGCATGCCTGGCACACACAGCGTCTATCACACTGTCTAATACATATCTGGAATATAAATATCACTGAATGTAAAGACGTACATAAGCAATAGAAAACACGGAAGTCAGAAAGCAGAAATCTCACGCAGCAAGAACCGTCAGAGAACAGAACACATCCTTCAATGTGTTTCTCATCCTTTCCCTTTCACTTTAAGCAATCCTCCACAATTAGTGCCACAGCAGCCCAGCTGATATTTGCAGCTGCATTCTCCTCTGCCCACTTCCAGCCGCTCGGTTCCAGCAGTGCATAAACAACCAGTTCATGCCACCCGAGATCCATCACCCTCATCAGTCCACCGTCAAGCTTCCTCTCGCCTGGAATGCCTGCCCTAGTCCTCATTACCTCTCCCAGTAGCTACTCATTCATGTAATGTTCCCTGACAAATCTGGATCTCTTATATTCTACCTACACAAAGCCTACATAGCACCTGTGGTTTTATCTCATAATTTGGTATCTAATTAAATACTGTTTTGTCATGTACAATCACTGCTTTAAATTATATGACATTTTCATAAATCAAAGCATTAGAGTAGCAGCAGTTTCATAAACTTAATCTTGTCCCTCAGCAAGATGAATCATAAATTCTTTCAATTTCTTTTGGATTCCCAACTGCATCATTCCCGTGCTGGATAGTATGTGAAAAATCAATAATTAGATGTTGATCGATTATTTCACTAACTGGAAGTCTCTCTGTAGACAGAGGCTATCCTAGTTAGCTAATAATGCTGTGTAGGCATTGATTGATTTGGACTGTAGTGAAGAAGTTAGGATCTCAATGTAGGGGGAGGAGAAACATGTAGCACCGTTTACATCATTGAAATATAAGTTACAATCACAACTGCAGCTTGTATTAAAATTATATAATACAGTGATAAAAAAATTTTAGAATAAATATATTTCAATTCCTGGAAATTTGATCTGTGCACCTAAGCATTTTATGTGCATAGCTTCTTTCTGTCAGTCACCAGCATGTAGACATTCCGTGCTGTGGTAATTATGAAAGGTTGCCCCATATTTTCTGCCAAATAATTTCTTGTTTGCTTCAAGCCCTTAGTTATTAACTGTAATGGAAATAAGAGCACATAAATATAGCTTGAATTTTTCTGTGGAAAAAAATGAATGTCACCGTATAGAAGAGAAAAAGAAAATTGAAGCGGGGAGTGTCACAAAAGCAATCAGCTCAGCCTGCTCTTCAGAGAGCCCTGCTAGAGATCTGGCAGAAGGAAAATGCCTGATGAATGAGAGAGCAGACTGCGGCCAATTCCCTAAGATAACACATCGTTCAACTGCACAACACTGAGGTATTTTATAAACAAAACTGACAGTGGATGCCCATATTCAATTTTTTATAACAGAAAAATGCTCATTATTTTCCTCTGCAATCACATCAGGAAGACTAGAAATCGCAGAATTTTCTTCCTGAGAACCTCAAAATATCAAATCTCAGTTTCCATGGAATTAAATGTGCTAAAATGTTAAAGTTGTCTGTTTTCAATTATTTGAGTCTTTTAAAATAGTTTAAAAAGAAGTTAAGCTACTCACTTTCTTGACTGACTGAGAAAGAAAAAAAGGTCACATGTGAATAGTATTCAAAGAGGGTTCGAAATTACCAAGATATATAGTTGCAAATCCTCCCCCATCTTTTTTCAAATGTATTTCTGAAGAGGAAATATACATTTAAGGATGGTTCAGAGTGGGTAACCCTGATTTCATAGGGGAACGTGCAGAGAACAAAAAGAGAAGGGGCCAAGTACAGATCAATCAACTACAAGACTTTCAAGTTTGTTCTATACTTGCAGTAAGCCCATGTGGTTTCATCTTATGGAAATTTAAGTTTACCCATAAACTGGTGCTTACATCCATGTTTTTATAGTCTCATCTCTGACGACAAGAGAGATGCGGACTTGCCACTTTTTCTAATCTTGATTCCTTTTGCTCAAGAAATATAAAAATGTGGGCCATATGTAGCCCGAAGAAATGCATTTTATCACATTTTCATATGCTCTGAGCACAACACTGGATTTGTTGTTACTATCAACCCTTATACGATGTCTCTTCACTGGCACAGATGGGAGTCAGAACACCATATTAATTTGGCCACAAGAGCCAGTCTACATTGCCTACATTTTAATCATTTAATCCCATGAGGTAGACACTACATTGTATCCATTGTGCTCAGTGACTAATGATGAAACCTCATGGTCATGGCTGTACGTGGTTCTCATGCTCTCAAAGCCCTGGAATATCCATAACTGAGTAATCATATCGACAGAACAAGAAGCTGAAAGTTTGCCACTATGAACAGGAGCTATACAGATCTAAGATAAATAGAGACTGTATGCTCTTTTTTTTTTTTTTTTCCACAGAAGAATTCTATCAGATCTACAAAGAGGAGCTGGTGGGACTGTATGCTCTTTAAGAGTTAATCGAAAATTTTTAGTCATCTTAATTTTAGTTTAGCATCCCCTAAAGTAGAGACTGTCACTGAATATGGGATAAAAAAGGCTCAAATGTCTAGAATCCTACACCATTCAATATATATTGTTCTGGTAGTAATGACTTTTATTTGTTTGGGCCTTGTTTCTCACATATCAACCTAGATATATTTTTTCCTTTGTTTCACTTTAGTTTTGATTCTAATTTCACAAACTTCTATAGTTTTCCTAAGGCCTTTCACACTTACATAACTCTTCATTCATATTGAATTTTACTTTTTTCCTAAAAACTGAATACACTCTCTCATATCCAGTTGAACAGTCAACTGAAGCTCAATTAGGTTCATCTTGGTGTCTCTGTCTCAGAATCATTGTTTTGTTATATTAAGAATATTTAATCAAAAGATAGTGTCCTTTCAGAAATCAAAAAGCAACACAAGCCTTAGAACTATAATCAAATATGGCTGCAAAAGTCTCTTCGTGAAAGGTTCCTCCAGATGGCGACTCCCACGAGTAATCAAGTGCCATTCTGTAAGTAATATTCACTCGGTCAGACAGCCACAGCCCCTTCTTTGTGGCTCCCCTTACGTTTTCTCTTTAAGCCATGACAGGAAAGGAAGAAGGGAGAGGAAAAATTCACTTGTCACTTAGAATTTCTGAATCCATTTGGAAATATCTTTTAAAACACTTGAAGTTATTCCTAGAGACAATCCTATGAGGTGTTGTCTTTACCACTGTCTTCAAAAGAGTGAGATAACTGGAAGTGAGCAGCCAGAACTTAAATTAGTGAAACATTCAAGATTAAGTGTCATGTCCTTGTACTACTTGGGACTTTGCTGAACTCTGCAAAGGAGATTATCATATTTAGAGGAATACATTAGATTTAATAAGTGATAGTATTTTATGACATTAGAAAAAGAGTTTGAAGAAATAACAAATTACATCTATTAAATCTTTCCTTCTAAATGAAATACTTTAGAAAATTTAATCTATTAGAATTAAAAGACTACTGGATCAGCTAAATGAGGAATACTATGCTTCTATGATGTTAAAAGTCACAATATTAACCTTTGCATTAACTGGAACCTGCTGAAATACACATGGATTTCACAGCACTGTCTATATAAATGTTTTAGAGTCCCAATGTGCCCGTTTAGAACAATCTGAGGAACAGCCTTCTAAACCACTGTGAACCCTTAGGTAAGGGACTTGAGAGTGAGCTTCTGCCACTTCCAGACAAGTAGTTCTAATTTCTGGGGTCTCCTTAAGCACACCAAGTCAGAACACAAGCACGTAGAGCTTCATAATTTACAGCACACAATGATTAGTCAGAATCAGTAGGAGAAACAGCAGGACAGGTGTGCCTTGAAAGTCTCTCCAAAACACAGGCTTGCATTACATCTTTTTTTTCTTTTTCTTTTTCTTTTTGACATGGAGTCTTGCTCTGTCTCCCAGGCTGGAATGCAGTGGCGCGATCTTGGCTCACTGCAACCTCCACCTCCCAGGTTCAAGCAATTCTCCTGCCTCAGCCTCCTGAGTAGCTGGGATTATAGGCATGTGCCACCATGCGGGGCTAATTTTTTATAGAGACGGGGTTTTACCGTGTTAGCCAGGATGGTCTCGATCTCCTGACCTCACAATCCGCTGCCTCAGCCTCCCAAAGTGCTGGGATTACAGGCATGAGCCACCGTGCCCGGCTGAAATACATCTTTTATAAATGAGTTTTATGCCTCCTTTTGAGGGTTTCATTAATGAATCCATGGCTCTAACCACTAGCTACTCTTGTCCAGGCCGTCCTTCAAGGTGTAACTAATAAGACCTCTTCTAATTACAGTTGCTTCATGGGCATGTTTTTTTCCTCACGAGAATTTCATAATGATTACCATAAGGCATGCAGGGTTGCCACACAGTTCTGACAATTTTCTCTCCTTGTTATGTCCCTCATTTTCCTTCAGGTCACGCTGACTTGCACAATTTCTCCTGGGCTTCCTCTCTGAAACCTTTGATTCTTTTCCTCCTTCCTATGTAATAGATGTCCCTTTCTTGTCCATATGTGCAAATTATATCAGAGGCTATGCTGACAAGCTTCAGCCAGGTTGGAGAACTACCAATATAAATAGTAAAATCTTTAGGTTTAAAATCAAACCACCTACAGAAAAAATCTTGCAAGCATGCCTAAATAATGTAGGAAAAAAATACCATAAGCCTAACTATATATGCTTGCGACAAAATCATTTTTTCGTATTTGCTCCCAAGGTTGTATATATTTAAGATCTATTACTGTCACCACCACCCATACCTCCTGCATCACACTTTTAAGACCCATCTGAGACAGTTTAGAATGTCCTGACACTCTTGTGTCAACCACTTTGCTCTTTTCTTCCAGAATATTCATAGCAGCATCCTTCACCTTGTTTCCATGTTTTATGATCATTCCCCTCCCTAACAATGCCACCATCCATTTCTTCACCTAAACTAAGTCCTTGCCTCCATAAATAAATCGCTATTCTTGTTGCATTATGAGGCCAAATCGTATTCTGACCACAGCAACTCATCTTGTTCCCCCATGAGATTTGCTCTTACCAAACTTATGAATTGCTGTTATAATGCTAAGCACAGCTGGCCACAACATACCCACTTTGAAACTTACTGCTTAATGGTGGTGATGGAGTTGTTACGCCTTTTCTTTCTAGTAAAAGTTGTTTTGCTTTTTTTCCTGTGCATTCTAAAAGGATTTTTATTCACTTCCTATATTTCATTTTTCTTGAGTACTATTCATGTAGGGTCACTTCCTGTTGTTTCCTTCCTCCTCTTTTTACTACTTACACAACATAATCTCTAAATCCTTCCTTCTTAGCACCAGCTCTGAAGTAATATCCAACAAGTATCTCTTGCCTTGTTTAAAAACCTTCCTAAGCCTGATTTCATGAAGATTCGCTGTGGGTTTGTGTTCTGCATACCAAATGAGCTTGATTCCAATTTTTTTCATCAAAACAAATTCTCACCATGTCCATTGCTAAACATTTCTATACGGCGATATAAATGTGGATTACCACCTATTGCTTTGTGACTTGACAAATATGAAAATATGAATTGCTCCTATATTTCCCAAAACTACTCAAAGAATAATGTTCAATAGAAAACTGAATTTGAGAATGAAATAATTCTGTAGCATTGGTGGTTGTTTGAATATGCCATTGCTTATATTATTATGTGCTGCTAAGCCAAGAAATTCCCGCTACAAGAACTTTCAGGAAAGTGACATAAGACATGAATTGATGTTTAAAAACCATGCCTTCGAGTCATTTCATTTCATTTCCATGTTTGACCCTCCAGAATTTTTTAGTTGGATCAAAGTAATGCACTGAAGCAATTTTGGCTATAGCTTAAAAGAAGAAAGAAAGAAAAATTGTACTGCTCCTGTTCCCAACCCCAGAGGTTAACTAGGAGCCAGGAATAGCTGCTTCCTAGACTTTATATTAGTAAAATGGGGGAATAAAATAAGGTGCACAAAGTTAAGGTCAGGCCAGTGTTGCAGAGAAGAGGAAAGAAATGTGCATTTATTGAGTACCTACCATGTGCTACGTTGGCACTGGGCTAATACTTACACATTAAATCTGACATCATCCTTAGAATAATCTGAAGAGATATTATTATCCCTTCTTATTTCCCAGAGAGAAGCATTTAGGAAGGGGATGCAGAAGATGGGAGGGAGCGGCACAACCCCAGTCAGACTCGCTTCTCCTCCTCTGCTGCATGGACAGTGTTTAAGAACACAGGCTCGGCCGGGCGCGGTGGCTCACGCTTATAATCCCAGCACTTTGGGAGGCCGAAGCGGGTGGATCACGAGGTCAAAACATCAAGACCATCCTGGACAACATGGTGAAACCTGCCTCTACTAAAAATATAAAAATTAGCTGGGCGTGGTGGCGCGTGCCTGTAGTCCCAGCTACTGGGGAGGCTGAGGCAGGAGAATTGCTTGAACCCAGGAGGCGGAGGTTGC
>NW_016107351.1:8884548-8885770 GCF_001604975.1 Cebus imitator | reverse complement strand
CGCCGAGCAGCCATGTCACTTTTAGACGTTCATGTGTGCATCAGCATCACCCACACATCCTGCCCTGACAGGTTTCAGTGTCTCATCTATGTACAAAGGCTCCACGCAGCCTCAAATGTTCAGGCCAGTCTCGTTTTCATTTTGTTCTTTCCTGCTTTATTTTATGAGGACACCAAGGAAAGACAGCTACCTAATTTCTGGGGATGGTTGCAAAATATAAAAGCAAACTCCCTTATTCAAAAAGCAGGGAGAAATGCCATAAAAGATACTAAAATATAAAGCATTTTTCTTTCTTCACTGATTTCTCAACATTATGGTGATGGAATGACTAAGAATAAGCTTAGAATGACTAAGCTTAACTTAGACACTATAGTGTCTTTTATTTGCTGTTTATGTCATTCTAAGCTAAGAAAAATTATTATATTTTACCATTCATTTTTATATTGCAAAATGTCACTTTAAAATGCAAATAGAAAAGTATTTAATGCACATCAAAAATTACACAATTGATCTTTCAAAGCTTGTGCATGCATATGTACTTCCTTCTTAGCAGAACTCCTGAGACACTACACAAATTTAAGTGACTGTCTTTATTTTACTTCTTGATATGCACACATTCTCTCAACACTCTCAACCTTAGGCTACTGATGAGTAAGGTAGGCCTGAGAGGAAGAGGAATTGTGGTCTTCCCTCTCTCTCTCTTTTCTTGCCTGTCATCATTTTCAGTGTAAATAATTATCTAATACAGAAAAGTAACAGGAGTAATAGTGAGATAAAAGGATTCCTTGATGGTTCATGTTTCTTAGACCACTACTCCCTTCTTTCTGCATTTGAAGCAAGTTCTGGCTCAAATGGAGCATGGCCTCTTGGGGTTGTCAGTTCCCCCATTTAGTCGTTAAACATAACATATTTACCTTGTACTCATTGTGAGTATCACTGAACTCCCAGTACTGTGGGAACTTTGTTCTCATCGGATATCACCAGCCTTACATGTGACACAGAAAATATGCATGTTGCATTTATGGGTCTCCTCTGTCACCACTCATGTTTGCTGGTTCATGGACTTCACTTTCGAAACACAGTTCAAAATTAAGTATTAAGAATTTCAAGACAGTGACACAGAACATTAAACCAAGCAACAGGGCCCTTTGGAACTTAAAGCCTCATGCAAAAGCCCAAGTTTCATGCCTTGGCCCTCCTACAGTTACTAATACCAATAAGA
>NW_016107351.1:8858205-8884538 GCF_001604975.1 Cebus imitator | reverse complement strand
AACTGGGGATTCTGTTTTAAAATTATTTCTAGGATCTAGCTTCAAAGATTCTCAAGCAAGTGGCATAAGACAGGTTCTAGAAAGTGTATTTTTGAAACACTCCCTCAATGATTGTAAAAGACTTATAGGTTTGCAAATACTCTAGAACATTTCCAAGTCACATTCTAAATACTAGCCATGGACGCAAATTGCTTTTCTTCCTCTTACCTACTCCATCATTCACTACCAGAGTTGACACCCAGGGAAAGTCTAGAGTGGAAGGAATAGCAGAAGAAAGGAAAGCAACCTGAAAGACCCATGGCATGGGAGTAGGATGCTATCATCTGCTTGCTGGGCTGATTGGTTCCCTGGCTCTCTTTGTCCCCTCCTCTGGGTGCATCCCCAGTCCTTTGCCCTAGTACAGGTCTGTAGGCAAGGGCACCTATAAACTGAAGTCAGCCTTTTTCCCCAGACTGTTCCTTTCCTAGGCTCCTAACGCCATGGCTGACCCTCCTACTGCACCTGGTTCTTTAGGCCAGATTCTGCAGAAACACCCTCAACTCTTCACCTGAATTGATCTGTCCTTTCAAACTTTCCTTCCAAGTCCCAAGCAAATTTCCTCCCCTTTTTTCTGTCCCCTCTGTCACTACCTTACTTTATTTAGGTATTTAACATATTTAGGTGTCGTTTCCTCTTCTGAATCACTTGAAAGACTTTCTAATGAACCTCCTTATCTACCTCTATATTCTATCCTCAACATTACCAGGAGATTCTTCTAACATTCAGATCAAATACACTTCTCTTATTCAAAATCTTTTCATGGTTCCTAAGAGTCTCTGGTCAAATACTTAAATCCTTCATTGTAGCATATTAGGCCCTTAAAGGTATAGCCCTTTCTGTCTTTTCAGTTTCCTTTCCTGCCACAGGCACTAAATGCCAGTCAAGCCCACATTCCCACAATTTTTAAGCATACCCTGCTCTTCTCTGCCCCTTCTGGGTTGCTGCAAAATACTCCCTTCTGATTTAAACAGCACTCTTGGGGGAGTATCCAAGATGGCCAAATAGGAAAAGCTCTGGATTGCAGTTCTGAGTGAAAATACACAGGGTGAGTGATCACTGCATTTCCAAATCAATTTTTACTGCCCACAGACCAGGAGATTCCCAGGTGGAAAAGTGCCACAAGTCTCCAGTGCGGCTGTTTCAGGCTGTGCAGCTGGTCTCTGCAAAAAAACTCACACAAATCCAGGCACCATTTCAATTGGCAACTGGAACATCTAGGAGACAGAGCCGCCCATTCAACTGAGTAAAAGGGGACTGAAACAGGAAGCCAGGTGATCTGGCTCGTCTGGTCCCACCCCCACAAAGACCAGTAATCTGAAATGCTCTGGATTGAGAGTTTCATAGCAAGCACAGCTGGACCTGGGACGGTCCAGCTCTGTGGGGGGGAAGGGTGTCCGCCATTACCGAGGCAGTCCACATCGAGGCAGTCTGCCATTACTGAGGCAGTCCACCATTACTGAGGCAGTCCACCATTACTAAGGCAGTCCACCATTACTGAGGCAGTCCGCCATTACTGAGGCAGTCTGCCATTACAGAGTCAGTCCGTCATTACTGAGATTACTGAAGCAGACCGCCATTACTGAGGCAGTTCTAACTATACCCCTATAAAGAAAACTGCAAGGACGTTCACACAGCAGCTGGACAGAGCCCACAGCCGCTCAGCAAAACCCCTGCTGGTAGACAGTGACTAGACTACCTCCTTGCTGGGCAGGGCATCTCTGAAAAAAGTCAACAGCATGGCAGGAACTTATAAATAAAGCCCCACCTTCCCAGGACAGAGCACCTGGGAAAAAAAGGCAGTTATAAGTTCTGTTGCAGCAGGCTTAAACATACCTGCCCAGCAGCTCTGAACAGAATAATGGAGCTCACAGCTCAGCACTTGAGCTCCTTTAAGGGACAGACTGTCTCCTCAAGCAACTCCCCAACCCCATATATAACCAAAGAGACATCTCATAAAGGAGAGCTCAGGCTGACATCTGTTGGGTATCCTTCTGGGACAAAGATAACAGAAGAAGAAACTGGCAGCAACCCTTACTGTTCTGCAGCCACTGCAGGTGATCCCCAGGCAAGCAGGGTCTGGAGTGGACCTCCAGCAGTCACACAGCAGAGGAGCCTGACTGTTAGAAGGAAAACTAACAAATAGAAAGAAATAACTTCATCAGCAACAAAAAGGACGTCCACTCAGAGACCCCATCTGAAAGTCACCAACCAGAAAGACCACAGGTAGATAAATCCACAAAGATGGGAAAAACTAGTGCAAAATGGATGAAAATACCCAAAACCAGAATGCCTCTCCTCCATCAAGGGATCACAACTCCTCAACAGCAAGGGAACAAGCCTGATGGAGAATGAGTCTGATGAACTGACAGAAACAGCCTTCAGAAGATGGTAATAACAAACTTCTCAAAGCTAAAAGATCATGGTCTAACCCAATGCAAAGAAACTAAGAACCTTGAAAAAAGGTTTGATGAAATGCTAACAAGAATGAACAGCTTAGAGAGGAATATAAACGAATTGATGGAGCTGAAAAACACAACACATGAACTTTGCAAAGCATACACAAGTTTCAATAGCCATATCAACCAAGCAGAAGAAAGGATATCAGAGGTTGAAGATCAGCTCAATGAAATAAAATGAGAAGGCAAGATTAGAGAAAAAACAGTAAAAAGAAATGAATAAACCCCCCAGGAAATATGGGATTATGTGAAAAGACCTAATCTATTTTTGATAGGTGTACCTGAATGTAACAGAGAGAATGAATCCAAGCTGTGAAACACTCTTCAGGATATTACCCAGGAGAATTTGCCCAACCTAGCAAAGCAGGCCAACATTCAAGTCCAGGAAATAGAGAACACCACAAAGATATTACTCAAGAAGAGCAACCCAAAGATACATAATCATAAGATCCACCATTGTTGAAATGAAGTAAAAAATGCTACTGGCAGCCAGAGAGAAAGATCAGGTTACTCACAAAGGGAAGCCATCAGACTCACACGAGACCTCTCAGCAGAAACCCTGCAAGTCAGAAGAGGGTGGGAGCCAACATTCAACATCCTTGAAGAAAAGATCTTTTAACCTAGAATTTCATATCCAGCCAAACTAAGCTTCCCAAGCAAAGGAGAAATAAAATCCTTTATGAAGAAGCAATTACTCAGAGATTTCATCACCACCAGGCCTGCTTTACAAGAGCTCCTGAAAGAAGCACTAAATCTAGAAAGGAACAACCAGTACCCGCCACTCCAAAAACATACCAAATGGTAAAGAGCATCGACACAATAAAGAAACTGCATCAACTAATGGGCAAAACAACCAGCTAGCATCAAAATGGCAGGATCAAATTCACACATAACAATATCAACCTTAAATGTAAATAGGCTAAATGCTCCAATCAAAAGACACAGACTGGAAAACTGGATAAAAAGTCAAAATCCATTGGTGTGCTGTATCCAGGAAATCCATGTCACATGCAAGGATACACAAAGGCTCAAAATAAAGGGATTGAGGAAGATCTACCAAGCAAATGGAGAGCAAAAGAAGAGCAGGAGTTGCAAGCCTAGTCTCTGATAAAATAGATTTTAAACCAACAAAGATCAAAAGAGACAAAGAAGGGCATTACGCAATGGTAAAAGGATCAATGCAACAAGAAGAGCTAACTATCCTAAATATATACATCCCCAACACAGAGCACCCAGATACTTAAAGCAAGTTCTTAATGACCTACAAATAGACTTAGATTCCTACACAATAATAGTGGGAGACTTTAACACTTCTCTGTCAATATTAGACAGATCAACGAGACATAAAATTAACAAGGATATCCAGGACTCGAACTCAGACCTCGACCAAGCAAACGTAATACACATTTACAGAACTCTCCACCCCAAATCCGCAGAATATACATTCTCCTCAGCACCACATCACACCTACTTTAAAATTGACCACATAATTGGAAGTAAATCACTCCTCAGCAAATGCAAAAGAATGGAAATCATAACAAACAGTCTCTCAGACCACAGTGCAATCAAATTAGAACTCAGAATTCAGAAACTAACTCAGAACTGCACATCATCATGGAAACTGAACAATTGTCTCTTGAAGGTTGACTGGATAAACAATGAAATGAAGGCAGAAATAAAGATGTTCTTCTAAACCAATGAGAACAAAGACATGACGTACCAGAATCTCTGAGACACATTGAAAGCAGTGTCTAGAGGAAAATTTACCGCAATAAATGCCAACGTGAGAAGCAAGGAGAGATCGAAAATCAACACCCTATCATTAAAATTGAAAGAGCTAGAGGAGCAGGATCAAAAAAACTCAAAACCTAGTAGAAGACAAGAAATAACTAGGCCAAAGCAGAACTGAAGGAGATAGAGACGCAAAAAAAACCCTTCAAAAAATCAATAAATCCAGGAGCTGGTTTTTTGAAAAGATCAACAAAATAGACAGATCACTAGCCAGATTAATAAAAAAGAAAAGAGACAAGAATCAAATAGATGCAATAAAAAAACGATAAAAGAGATATCACCACTGATTCCACATAAATACAAACTACCGTCAGAGATTACTACAAACAACTATGCACATAAACAAGTAAACCTGGAAGAAATGGATAAATTCCTGGACACTTACACTCTCCCAAGCCTAAACCAGGAAGAAGTCAAAACCCTGAATAGACCAATAACAAGGGCAGAAGTTGAGGCAGCAATTAACAGCCTACCAACCAAAAAATGCCCAGGTCCAGATGGGTTCACAGCCAAATTCTACCAGACATACAAAGAAGAGCTGGTACCACTCCTTCTGAAACTATTCCAAACAATCCAAAAAGAGGGAATCCTCTCCAAATCATTTTATGAGACCAACATCATCCTGATACCAAAACCCAGCAGAGTCTCAACAAAAAAAGAAAACTTCAGGCCAATATCCATGATGAACACAGATGTGAAAATCTTCAATAAAATACTGGCAAACCAATTGCAATAGCACATCAAAAATTTTGTCCATCACAATCAAGTAGGCTTTATCCCTGGGATGCAAGGCTGGTTCTATATACACACGTCTATAAACGTAATTCACCACATAAACAGAACCAAAGACAAAAACCACATGATTATCTCAATTGATGCAGAGAAAGCCTTTGACAAAATTCAAGAGTGCTTTATGCTAAAAACTCTAAATAAACTAGGTATTGGCAGAACGCATCTCAAAATAATAAAAGCTATTTACGACAAACCCATAGCCAATATCAAACTGAATGGGCAAAAACTGGAAGCATTCCTTCTGAAGTCTGCCACTAGACAAAGATGCCCTCGCTCACTACTCCTATTCAATATAGTAATGGAAGTTCTAGCCAGAGCAATCAGGCAAGAAAAAGAAATAAAGGGTAATCAATTAGGAAAGGAGGAAGTCAAATTGTCTGTATTTGCAGACAACATGATTGTATATTTAGAAGACCCTATCATCTCAGTCCAAAATCTCCTTAAACTGATAAGCAAATTGAGCAAAGTCTCAGGATACAAAATCAATGTGCAAAAATCACAGGCATTTCTACACACCAATAACAGACTTCAAGAGAGCCAAATCAAGAATGAACTGCCATTCACAATTGCTACAAAGAGAATAAAATGCCTAGGAAAACAACTAACAAAGGATGTAAAGGACCTCTTCAAGAAGAACTACAAACCACTGCTCAACAAAATTAAGAGAACACAAACAGATGGAGAAACATTTAATGCTCATGGTTAGGAAGAATCAATATCATGAAAATAGCCATATTGCCCAAAGTAATGTATAGATTCAATGCTATCCCCATCAAGCTACCAATGACCTTCTTCACAGAACTGGAAAAAACCACCTTAAACTTCATGTGGAACCAAAAGAGAGCCCACATAGCCAAGTCAATTCTAAGCAAAAAGAACAAAACAGTAGGCGTCACACTACCTGACTTCAAACCATACTACAAGGCTACAGTATTCAAAACAGCTTAGTACTGATACCAAAACAGAGATTATAGACCAGTGGAACAGAATAGAGACCTCGGAGGTAATGCCACACATATACAGCCATCTGATCTTTGACAAACTTGACAAAAACAAGCAATGGGGAAATGATTTCCTGTTTAATAAATGGTGTTGGGAAAACTGGCTAGCCACATGCAGAAAGCTGAAACTAGACCCCTTCCTCACACCTTACACTAAAATTAACTCCAAGTGGATCGAAGACTTAAACATAAGACCTAACCCCATAAAAACCTTAGAAGACAACCTAGGCAAAACCATTCAGAACATAGGCATAGGCATGGACTTCCTGCCTAAAACACCAAAAGCATTGGCAACAAGAGCCAAAATAGACAAATAGGATCTAATTAAACTCGAGAGCTTCTGCACAGCAAAAGAAACAGTCATTAGAGTGAACAAGCAACTAAAAGAATGGGAAAAAAATTTTGCAATCTACCCATCTGACAAAGGACTTATATCCAAAATCTACAAAGAACTAAAACAGATTTACAAGAAAAAAAGAAACAAATCCATTCAAAAGTGGGTAACAGATATGAACAGACACTTTTCAAAAGAAGACATATATGAGGCCAACAGACATATGAAAAAATGCTCAAAATCACTGGTCATTAGAGAAATGCAAATCAAAACTACATTGAGATACCATCTCATGCCAGGTAGAATGACGATCATTTAAAAATCTGGAGAAAATAGATGCTGGAGAGGATGTGAAGAAATAAGAACACTTTTACACTGTTGGTGGGAGTTTAAATTAGTTCAACCATTGTGGAAGACAGTGTGGTGATTCCCCAAGGATCTAGAAATAGAAATTCCATTTGACCCAGCAATCCCATTACTGGGTATATATCCAAAGGATTATAAATTGTTCTATTATAAGGACACATGCACACGAATATTCATTGCAGCACTGTTTACAATGGCAAAGACTTGGAACCAACCCAAATGCCCATTGATGATAGACTGGACATGGTGTATATGTGGCACATACACACCATGGAATACTATGCAGCCATAAAAATCAATGAGTTCATGTCCTTTGTAAGGTCATGAATGAAACTGAAAACCATCATTCTCAGTAAACTGACACAGGAACAGAAAATGAAACACCACATGTTCCCACTCATAGGTGGGTGTTGAATGATGAGAACACATGGACACAGGGAGGGGAGCATCACACACTGGGGTCTGTGTGGGAGGACTAGGGGAGGGAAAATAGGGGGTAGGGAGTTGGGAAGGGATAACATGGGGAGAAATGCCAAATATAGGTGATGGGGATGCAGGCAGCAAACTACATTGCCAAATATATTTGTGTGTGTGTATGTGTGTATATATATGTGTGTGTGTGTGTGTGTATATATATATACACACACACACACACGTATATATGAAAATGCTGAATAAGCACTTAGAAAAAAAAAACCACTCTTCCCTGTCTCCTCTTTTTTCATCTAACAAGCTCTTGCTTGTCATTTTCTGGGTGACCTCAGAAACCAACTCAAAAATCAGGCTTTTGCTTTCCTAGCCCTCCTCCTCACCCTGGCTTAGTGGCTGCTCTCACTTTCTACCCTGCTCCTCACGGAACTTGAAACAAACCTGTCTCCTCCAGACCAGGCTGTCAAGGGCCTAAGGATAATGATGCTCCTGGCATGAAATGGGCTTTCAATAACTGGAGGAAGGAGAGCATAAGACAGAAAGGAAAGAAGGATATAGTTGAAATAAATATGCCCTTGCAGTGCCTTATAGTTCAGCTGGCAGAATACTGACTCCTGGACAATTTGAAAGACAATTCAGATCCCCTCCAGAATCTCTCAGCAAAATTCCTATTCACAATACACAGAAACATCTCACAAGTTTCCTCCTGCACCCCTCCCAATTTCTTCTCTATCCCAACAGCTGCCTGAAAGACTATCTCCAATCTCTAGTAAGAGTTTTTCTCCTTTCTGCCTCTTTGACTACCTTCATGAATCTACATTTTCTCCTGAAACATATAACTTTCCACTTTAAATATACAACCCAGCTAACCTGATGCAGCATTGCAGGTGGTAAGAAATCACCAGAATGAGAGAAAGAAAAAGAGACTTGCCATAAGTTCTCAATGTACTTGGTCAATGGTAGATCACTTAATACAGTTTTTCTTACCCGTGGCTGCATATAAGACTCACCTAGAGAGTTTTCAAAAGTAACCCAGCTCAGGGTCCATGGCAAACCCTTTAGAAAAACAGAGGCAGTGTTCAAGTAACTCTAAATAATATTTCTGTCTTTCACTTTCCAGTGTTTCAGGAAGCCCACCTCTCTCCACCCTATCTGGAAACCTGCATCCCTACAGATCTTTCTCTCCTTTACCCAGGTTAAGGCAAGAATAAAAGCCCCATCAACAGACAAAGCATCATTCCTATAAATGCAGAATCAGGAAGCTGCGCATACTCCTAGTAAATTTTTTCTATGTCAAGGACTCAATTCAGCCTTTTCCCCTATGCTTAAACCTCTTACTTCTAGGGGGTTCTTATGTTCTTCCTCTCAGCAGAAGTCTTTGCCTCAGTTTCCTTACTGCTAGCCTCTGTATTGAATTCGTCTTTTGCCCCACTCACTAACACACCTTTCAGAAGCTGGGTGACACATTTGGGTCCCTGCTTCCTGTGAACAGATCTCTTGCTGTATACCGACTGATCATCCCGGAACTTCTTAATCCCACCAAGGATACTGCTAACACCTTCCCCTAGTGATTAATTCTGGGTCTTTCCCAACCACTTCCCTTGTCCTGTGGGTCTATAAGAACTGTTTCCTGAGTGCTCTGGGTCCTGGAACTCACCGTATTGCATGGATGGCTCTGAACTAATGGAAGGAGAGTGAGAGGAGAGGGAACACAGAAACAACCCCCGTTTAAATGGCCACGGGGCATGGTTAAGAGCTTTTGTAACAAAATAATGATAACAAATTCTGAACAATCATAGGAATAAATTGGTCTTTATGCTTTTCTCAAATCACAGAGAGAACTTCAAAGCCAACGCTAGGTCATCTCAGCCTTTCGAATCTCATTAGCTACCTGAGCAGTTCTATTCCATTGTGAAGTTCTCTTTATTGCAAAGTGCACCCTGAATTTCACTCTGACAAAAGGAGATTTAAACCCCAGTCAGCTTTTTAGTTGATCATCGATCATTCCCCAGACTGACCAGGACCTTCATGGCTTCAAAGACATAAACTCTTTGTGCTCTGTTTCTGGGGCTGGGAATACCAATAGCCAGATGCATATGCACCTAACTGTTGACAAAAGACTAAATGTGTATTATAACTTAGCATACTGAGCTATAATTCAGAACCAGTCAGTAAAACAAAGCCGACAGAACTCCTGAACTCCTCTCAGTGAGCATTCCTCATATGCCTTCTCATTCCAGGGTTGAATGGCGATGACTTCCTCTCTGTGGGCCTGCTCAATGGCAGTGTGGTTTACAGGTATAACCTGGGGTCTGGCATAGCAAGCCTTAAGAGCGAGCCCCTCAATCTGAGCCTTGGAGTCCACACTGTTCATCTGGGGAAGTTCTTCCAAGAGGGCTGGCTGAAGGTAAAGAGTCATTCCTTCATCTATTCCACAAACTGAATACTAGTATATTGTCAGATCCGTGCTAAGGTTCAGTGGTGAACAGCCCATGATGCCTACATTCACAAAGCTCACAAACTATTGTACCAACTAGGAGAATAGAGAGTTGATTACAATTAAGTAGGATAAGAACAAATAAGAGGGATGACTAGTATAGATAAGGGTGAGAGACAGAATTCAGTAAGTGCTTCTCAGAGAAGGTGATGCTTGAGCATAACTTCAAATAGGAGTTAGGAAAGAGAACAGTGGCCAGTATTAGCTTAAGGAATGCAAGTAGTTCAGCATGGTTTTCAGGTGAGGGGGTTGGGGGGGGAAGAGTGGTTAGGCACAGATAAAGTCTATATTATCAAAGGACTTAGATGTGCTAAGGAGTTTATATTTTTATCCAAAGAACTATGAAGAGCTACTTAAAACAGGAAGGTGGGTACCATGTTGATTTCTAATTTTTGATAAATGACTCGTGGTTCTATGGAAAATGGATAAGACAGGGGGAAGGCTAAATGGAGGGGAATCAGCAGGATGCCAGGACCTAATCTTTGAAGAACTTTGATTTTTATTGAAATGCAAAACCATGACTGCTATATTAATATATCCCTAGTAACAGACGCCAGCAGAGAAGCAAAGAATTGAGTGGTATCATATTTTTGATTTCTTCACAATTCAAGTCTTCGTAAATTTTTCATGCCAAGTTAATGGGAAATAACAAAAGAGTATTTTAACAGTTCACCCTGAGGAATTAATTTCTTTTTTAATAGGTTTTGATTTTTTTCTCCTTTTGAAGGTAGATGATCATAAAAATAAATCCATTATCGCCCCAGGAAGATTGGTTGGTCTCAATGTCTTCAGTCAGTTTTATGTAGGTGGCTACAGCGAATACACTCCAGATCTCTTACCAAATGGAGCAGATTTTAAAAATGGTTTTCAAGGTAAGGCATGGACTTTTTTTATGCTATAACTACTTATTTCAAATGTGAGGGATAAAAAGATTTTAAAGAATATACTTCTATTTACCAAATCAGCTATATGGATTGCTTTCAGACTTGAACAAAGTTTAATTTTAATCAGAAACATTTATTTACTTTTTTTTTTTTTTTTTTGAGACGGAGTTTCGCTCTTCTTGCCCAGGCTGGAGTGCAAATGGCGCAATCTCGGCTCACCGCAACCTCCGCCTCCCGGATTCAAGCGATTCTCCTGCCTCAGCCTCCCAAGTAGCTAGGATTACAGGCATGCTCTACCACACCTGGCTAATTTTGTATTTTTAGTAGAGATGGAGTTTCTTCATATTGGTCAGGCTGGTCTCAAACTCCCGACCTCAGGTGATCCAGCCACTTCGGATTCCCAAAATGCTGAAATCACAGGCATGAGCCACCACGTCCAGCCTCATTAACTATTTGTTGACGACTTACTGCATATGTACTGGATGTTTAGAATCCTTTAATGAACAAATCAGATTTCTGCACTCATTCTAGTTGGAGAAAGGAACACTAAATGTAATTAGTTAATTATATAGTCGTATAATGCAATAAGTTCAATGGGAAAAGGGAAATGGAGAGCATGATTTTAGTGAACCAGGAGTATGGTTAATTTTTTATACAGGGTGCTTTTTAATACAGGCTGAGCATGGTAGACCTTAAAGAGTCACAGTAAAATTTAAAACTCCATCTAACTTTGGAATTTAAAAGGCAAGAGACAGATTGCAGTCAACCCATCCTTACCACCAAGGGGTGCCCCACAGAGGCCACAACAAGCCGAGAGGATTAAGGGGAACATTGTGCTTGGGTGAGCAATCTTATTGCCACAGTCTGTCTTCCTGTGTTCAAATAGGAATACAGGCTTGGATCTTCCTTATAAAGCTGATTCATACTGTAATAGAGTTATAAAATAAAGGCATGCTTTGAATTGTTATAATAACTTATTTGGTGAAAATAATCTTTGGTAGATCCAGGTCCCAGGGCATTTGGTCAAAGGTCTGTTCTTACTGTGTGTCCTTAGCCACTCAACCAGGTCCAGGCTACTCTCCGTGAGAAGTAAAGGGCCAGAGACCAGGATCACTGAGAGACAGGGGCTATCATCAAGCACCATCTCAGGCATTGGAGTTATCTGTCTACTTTATTGCATTCTTTTCCCAACCTTGATTGACTTCTGCCTAAACACAAATGCAGGAGGCCATGTACTTGAAACATAAGAAAACAACACAGCTAATCCAGCATAATACAAGGTCAGGTTCAAATAAAATTATTTTGTCAAGGCTCTCAAAGAAACTTTTTCCTTGAATCTGTAATCAGTGCAGATTCTCAAAAGGTGACTTAAAGAATCGTTTACAGCATATTATTGCGCTAACTGTAATAGAGAGTTCAATGATTCTTTCACAGCAGGAGATGGTATGAAAAGGATTGTAAAGGCATAACAAATCAATGAGTTTTTTTAAACATTATATTCAAGTTAATGGAAAGAGAACACAGATTAGTGCCTAGTTAGAGATAGTCCTATGTGTTAGCAGTGCGGATGGTGCTGGATGTGGGAGAGGCACAGCTCCAGTCAGGTGCTTGCTCATCTTTCTCTGCAACACAAACAGGTTAACAGCACTGACTCTGAAATCAGTTTGTCTTCAGATGCAGACACCGTCACCTATCAGCTTCATAACTTCATAAGCCTGTTGTTTAGATTATCTGCACCTCTATTTTCTCCTCTGCAAAATAGAAATGCCTACTCCATAGGGTTTGGTGGATTGATCAAGTAAGTAAAATATTTTTGTTAAGCTCTTAGCCCAAAAACCAGCATTCAATAAGGATCAAATAAATGTTAACTCATTACTCTATCCTGCTATCATAGGTTTCAACATTTGCATATTTGTTGAAGTCCAATGCTTCCTGGTTTCCTTTGGTGGTGTTTACTCCATTCTATTAGGAATTTTTCTTCATACCTTAATGATGAGACCAAAAAGAGGTTTTCATCGAGACCTGTCATTTTCTCCTTAAGTGTGGCAATGAGCCTAAGATCACCACACATATAGCTGGCCCTTTCTCTGACAGAAACACTAAGATTGCACCCTCCTGGAGGTATGTCAACTGCTACAGTCCTAAGTGAAGAAGGGAATCTTGGACAAGCCTTTTTGTGAATTGCCACTTATGCCACAGTCCTATAGAAAATTCAGGACCTTGAGACCCCCTAATTTTATTATTCATCTGTTGGATCCTTTCTTAATGCCTCCCTCCACTCTAAACTAGCATTTACTGTTTATTATAAATTGTGGATTATTGTTACCAACTTACCATGACAACCAAATTGCAACTGTGCCACAAATCCATGGTTCCCAAAGCTGATCTCTACTGGTGCTGAAGAATAATATAGAATCACTTCTTTAAAATACAGATTTCTGAAACCTACCCAAGAACTATTGAATTGAAATCTTTACAGTGGGGCCTAAAAATTTGCATTTTAACAAGTCTCCCAGATTTGGAAAACACAGTATATTTTTTTAATTCTCTCTCTCTCTCTCTCAACTTTAAGTTCTGGGATACAAGTGCAGAACGTGCAGGTTTGTTACATAGGAATACACGTGCCATGGTGGTTTGCTGCACCCATCAACCCAACATCTAGGTTTTAAGCTCTGCATGCATTAGGTATTTCTCCTAATGCTATCTCTCTCTTGCCCCCCAGCTCTTGACAGGCCCCAGTATGTGATGTTCCCCTCCTTGTGTCCATGTGTTCTTATTGTTCAACTTCTACTTATGAGTGAGAACATGAGGTATTTGGTTTTCTGTTCCTGTATTAGTTTGCACAAAAGGATGCGGAAGCCACCATATTCATTAATCATAATGAAGCAAAGCAAATAGAATTTTCTGAAAGAATAATTAGAGTAAGGATATCACATTTGTCTGCAGAATCACAATCAAATCACACAATAAAAGATTATCTGATCGAGGCTTCTACATTTTTATAAACTCTTTATTTCATTTTACTTTATTTTTTTAGACAGGATCTCACTCTGTCACCAAGGCTGGAATACAGTGTTGCCATCTCAGCTCACTGCAACCTCCACCTCCAGGGCTCAATCAATCCTCCTACCTTAGCCTCCCACGTAGCTGAGCCACCAAACCCAGCTAACATATCCTTTCAATGCTGAGTTACGTTGTAGTAGAGTTATAAAATAAAAACAGGCCGGGCGCGGTGGCTCAAGCCTGTAATCCCAGCACTTTGGGAGGCCGAGGCGGATGGATCACGAGGTCAAGAGATCGAGACCATCCTGGTCAACATGGTGAAACCCCGTCTCTACTAAAAATACAAAAAATTAGCTGGGCATGGTGGTGCATGCCTGTAATCCCAGCTACTCAGGAGGCTGAGGCAGGAGAATTGCCTGAACTCAGGAGGCGGAGGTTGCGGTGAGCCGAGATCGCGCCATTGCACTCCAGCCTGGGTAACATGAGTGAAACTCCATCTCAAAAAAAATAAATAAATAAAATAAAATAAAAACATGCTTTAAATTGTTATAACAATTCATTTGGTGAAAACAGCTTTCAGTCGATCCTAGTCCCAGGGTACTTGGTCAAAGGACTGTTCTCATGGTGTCCTCAGCCATTCAACTAGGTCTTGCCTACTCTCCATGAACTTGAGAATTGCATCTTCACACCTGGCTAATTGTTGTATTTTTAGTAAAGACAGTGTTTTTCCAAGTTGCGCAGGATGGTCTCGAAATCCTGGGCTTAAGCCATCCACCGGCCTCAGCCTCCCAAAGTGCTGGGAATGCAGGCATGAGCCACTATGCCCAGCCAATTTCTATAAACTCTTGATAAGTAACTCTAACCCAAAGTTCTCGATCTAAAATACAAATAATTACTGCTACTAAAGCCAATTCGTTTTTGTTCTAAAAAATGGCTTTTAATCAACTATTTTTTCTATGACCTTTAATGCTCATAAAGGTACTGAGATTAATCACATTAAACAGTCTAAATCTACCAAATACTCAGTGCCTTACTGGTTTATCTGCCCTAATAAGAGCAATTCTCCTCTCCTCTGCCTTCCAAAGTTTCATCTGCTACAAAGCTGCAGAGTTCTCAGAGTGAGGCTCATGAATGGTGGTATCAGACTGACTGGGCATAGAATGAAGGAAAGAAGAAAATAAGATAAAGAAGAAGGGAAAGGAGGAATCAGGGGAATTAAAAAGTAAAACTGGTTAGGCCACAAGTGAAAATAAGTGGGTCCTTCACTAGAAGTTCTGTTGCCTGTAGATAATCTTGCTGAGCTGTTAATTGTGCTAAAGGCAGCTATAGAAGCAGAATAACTGAAATCAAACCTCTCATCCTCATTACAAATGCCTTTCCTGAATATACTTCTTTACTTATTTCATTTACTATTTCTACGAGTCTCTCCAATACTTGTTTGAATCCTTTGTACAATCCTGGTTCCCAAAATGTTGTCCCTGGACGAGCAATATCAGCATCACAGGGAAGTTTGCTAGAGATGCAAATTCTAATTGAACCAGAAACTCAGGGAATGGGGCCAGTAATATGTATTTTAATGAGCCCTTCAGGTGATTCTGATGCAGCTGAAGTTAAAACCACAGGCTTACTGTCATCTTTGACAACTCAGCCTTCCCTGATTAACTGACACATCAGAACACTATTGCTATACTAATGTATCATGCCATTTTGCTGCTCTAGAATGCAACAGACACCCAGTCAACTCTAGAATAATAACTGAATTTCTTGCATGCTGATATGGTTTGAATTTGTGTCCCTGCCCAAATGTCATGTCAAATTGTGATTCCTAATGCTGGAGGAAGGGCCGGGTGGGAGGTAACTGGATCATGGAGGCAGATTTCGCCCTTGCTGTTCCTGTGATAGTGAGTCTCATGAGATCTGGTTGTTTAAAAGTGTGTAGCACCTCCTCTTCACTGAATTCCTCCTGCTCCAGCCATGTAAGACATACCTCCTTCCTCTTCACCTTCCATTACGACTGTAAGTTTCCTGAGTCCTCCCCAGCCATGCTCCCTGTACAGCCTGTGGAACCATGAGCCATGAGCCAATTAAATCTCAAAGTGAGAATGGATTCATACACCTGGCATTCCAAAACCCAAATATTTTTTCTATACTTATCTTGCTTTCACTGATTTTTAATTCAGTAAAATATGTCTATATTAGGCATCTCCAGAGAAACAGAAGCAATCATGTATGGAGAGAGAGAGAGAGAGAGAGAGAGAGAGAGAGAGAGAGAGAGAGAGAGATTTTTATAAGGAATTAGCTCATATGATTATGGAGGCTGAGAAGTCCCAAAATCCACAGTCAGCAACCTAGAGACCCAGGAGAATTGATGTGGCTCCAGCCTGAGTCTGAAGCCCTGAGAACCAGGAGAGCCAATGGTGTGAGTTCCAGTCTGAAAGCCATCAGGCTCAAGACCCAAGAAGAGCCAATGTTTCAGTGCAAGTATGAAAGCTGGAAAAGACCAACATAACAGTTAGAGCAACCAAACAGGAAGAACTCCCTCTTTTTTGTTCCACTCAAGTCTTCAGTGACTGAATGAGGCCCACCCACAGTGGGGAGGGCAATCTGCTTTACTCAGTCTATCAATATAAGTGTTAATCTCATCCTAAAACACATACACACACACACACCCTACAATATTTGGCCAAGTATCTGGGCACCCTATGGTCCAGTCAAGTTGGCACATAAAATCAACTATGCCTTATGTCTGTATGTCTTATTTTTGCTGCCTCAGGGCCCATGCTTAAATCAGCATTCTCCACCTCTTCAAATTCCATTTGCCTGGAAAGCCAGCTCATATCACACCTCCTTAATGACAGCCTACTCTCTGAGCTCATTCATTGTGAGTAAACTCTCTGTAGCCTTTGGAGCTCCAAGTCCTTTCCCACTTAGTGTTTCATACCTAGTATAATTATATGCCTAGAGAATGTACGTCTTAATTTAGAATTTAGTAAGCTTATGGAGAACAGAGCTGTAGTTTTGACTGATAACAGAGCTCCATAGCACATGGAATGGTGCTTTCACATAACACATGCTCGTGACATGTTGTTACCACCAGATCTTTCCCAGACTCTCTTACAGCTATGCATGACCATGTGCCTGAGTTCTGGCCAGGGAAATGTCAGCAGGTGTAATAGTTGCTACTTCCAGGCCTTGCCTATTAAAATCTTCTGCACAATCTTGTACTTTGTTTGCCAACACACCTTGATGCCAACCCTACCCACCCTTTGGACTTAACACGAACAGAATATAAGCTTCTAGTGCTACAGCAACTGGTGACCATTGATATGGAGGTTATTAAATATTTACCACTCAACTGAATAGAGTGGACATGAGATAGACTCAGATTCCTTAATAACCCTGTAAAGGAGAGTTATTCTCATCTAAAAATAGCCAACACTGTCAGTGCTTTCAGTTTCTTGTGAGTTCAATTTTTTCTTTCTTCCTTTTTTAATCATATGAGATTCTTCAAACAAGAGCCCATATGGAAAAATGTAATGAGTTTACTGCAATTAATTTAAAAACCTTCTGCTATTTAAAAAAAAGGCTATTACTTATTTGGTACCTAGTCAGTCTAATTTTCAATATACACATGGCTCATGGCTCCATATCACATACAGGATATATGTGTTATGTACTGAATATCTGTTTCATGGAACTACACCAAGCAGATTACGTTTATCTACTATAATAAAAATAAAATGATATATGTTCCACAAATCTCTTCCACTTTAATCACTCCAATTGCTCTAAAAACATGATATGTCGACTGACATTGTGGGGATTCAGGCATTGAGGGGAGCCCTCAGTTCCCCTGAGAGGACGTTTCTTCAGGTTCTTCATCTATCACTACCCAAGAATGGGAGAGGAGACAATGGTGCAGTGCACAGTAAATGCTGGACTAAAAAGTATTTGTAGAAAGTGATTTATTTAAGTAGAAAAAGAGAAACAGGAGAAGGAGAGAGAAAGAAACAGCTAACTCTCACACTAAGTGAGAGAATCCAGACAGATGGAGTCCAGGAGAGGAAAGCAGCTTCCACATGGAGTGGAAGGCAATAGAAGAAGAGATGGAGTTTAGGAGGGGAAGACAGGCTTCCATGAGAGAGTGCGGAAGGGGACTCCAGAGGGAAATTCCAGGAGATAGAAAGACAGCTTCCACGAGGGTGGAAGGGGATCCAAACATGGAGTCTGAGGGGTGTGGAAGGAGACTTTTAACCTGGGAGGAACCCCCTCCTTCTCCAAGACCCTGGGCCAATGAAAGGAGTTCCTTAGAACTTCCACTGGAGTGATTGACTTTTTGATTCTTCTCGCCCCCACAAAAATTAAAACAGAGACCATTAAATCTCCTGGATGGAGAAAGACGGGAGGGGGACATGGCGCTGGGAAGTTCTTCCCCTTAAAACTACATCCCCTTGTGGACCAGGAAAGAGAACACATTCCCTAAACATGAAGCATGTCTCTGTAAAATAAATACATTTAGCTATTTGTATTGGCTAACTCTTTCTCTAAACATAGCATTGCCACATTTTTAGCCAAAAACATATTTCACTAGTTCCTTATAACAAAAGCATTTTATTTATCCATATAAAAAAGAAATGGTTTAAAATGAACACTTTCAGACATTAAGTTGTAGTCATTTAACAAAGTAATCTGGTGTATGATTATAAAAAATTTAAAAATTCAGTATTAGCATCCTATAATTTTTGCTAGAAGAAATCTGCAATTTTATGCAGTAGAAGTAGAAAATATCTGAGATGGTATGATAGAATGTGGAATAGCGGTGTGGAACCCAGGACCTACTAATTTATAGGCATTGCACAGATAGTTTATATATATATTATTTATTCCTCCTAACTCAGGAAATAGCTACTTTGGTCTCCATCTTAAAGCGAAAAATATTAGCTTCAGATAGACTGCATTATCTAGCCATTATGTGGCAGAGATCATATCTGAACTCAGACTCCCCTGACTCCATTACCTACTTATATTTTTGCTCTCTGCAAAGTGTATTTCACTCTGCAAAAGGCATAGGAAACCCTGCTTTGTTGATTGAGCTTGTTGGTTATTCATTTGTAAAGCAGCTAGCATTCATTCATTTCTTTAGTCAGTACAGTATTTTGGTGATGGGGTGTATGTGTGTGCGTGTGCGTGTGTGAGTGTGTGTGTATAATAGTAAATGGCGGTACTTTGAGGAAGAACAAAGATTAACCCTGAGGAAAAATAATCACTGCTCTCTCATAATGAGAAAATATTGATACATGCTGAGAACAGTGCTTGTCAATAGAAGTGTCAGTGAAAACTAAGTTGGAAAGTACGTTCTCTACCTTCCAAAACTGAACCCATTTTGTTCACCATGAGAAATTACTTCATGCTTTTAGTTTTTTTAAATGTTTTGAAAATAAAATTCAATCTTGCCTTTCCTTTATCATTTTAAAGACCTTATTTATGGTTGAAGTTCCTATTTATTTGAAAGAACTTCGCAAATAAATTCTAAGTAACTGCTAAAGGAGAAGAGCAAAATTACAATACATGTCAAGATTCCAAACACTTCCATTTCAAATTCTTCACTGAACTGTCCCTTTTGTTTATATATATTTATCTAATCTTAGGGCACAAAAAGTTCCTTTAAAGATGTGTACAAAGGCAAAATCTCTAAAAGAAAAAAGAGAAAATGTGACAACATGAATAGAAACTTCTTTACCTAAAAAAATAAAAATACTGCCATAAGCAATATTGAGTGCCAAATAGTAAACTGGAGAAAGTTTATTTACAATAGATCACAAATAGCTAATGTGCTATTATATAAAGAGACTCTCTTTACATACTATAAATACAAATTATGATATATATTATGAATTACCAATAGAATTATTAAAAGACTTTTGATACTCAACTAAAGATAGGAAAGTAGTATTTTATCCGCTATCGCATGTAAAAATGAAATGGAATGGTGATCCCATGCATGGTAGTGCCTTTGAAGAAGGGGGTATTCCAGTGTGCTCAGTCCAGTTCTGAAAAATATCTATGGGGGACACCTGGGCATACTTCAAAGCATCTGTATCTTTTACCCTAGTAATTCTACTTCTAGAAATGTGTACTAAGAAAATAATTTTAAAACGCAAAAAGATATACACATAAGATATTCATTACAATTTGATTTCTAATAGCAAAAAGTGTAAATGAGTCAATGGTACAACAATTATAGGCTTATTAAATATATTTTGATATAAAGAAATATTATGCCATAATTTTACAATAGTTACTACTACAAGAGAAAAGTTAATGGTATTTATGATCAACTTTTATGGTATAATATTATATTTTCTACAGCTTAATGCAAATTACACTTTTGTTTAAAAGAAAATATGACTACGCATAGAAAAAATCAAATACTACACACACACACACGCACACATACACGCACACACACCAAAGTGTTAATAGTCTTCTCTGAAGTAATGATATCATGAATGACTTTTTAAAAAAATTTTTCTCTGTACATTTCTGTCTTCTCATATTTCTTTTAAAATTTACATGTATTACTGTATTTTGAAAAACTTTTACTTTAAAAATGAAAAATAATCATCTTCTTGTTTTATCTAATTCTTATGTTTGTTAACATGACGTGTTTTTGCCTTTCTTCAAGGTTGTATTTTCACTCTTCAAGTTCGCACTGAGAAGGATGGCCATTTCAGAGACCTGGGAAATCCTGAGGGCCACCCAAATGCTGGACGCAGTGTTGGCCAGTGTCATACTTCTCCCTGCAGTTTAATGAAATGTGGCAATGGTGGGACATGCATAGAGAGTGGATCTACTGTTTAGTAAGTATGGCATTATTAGGAAAGAAACTAGCAGGTTGTTTGCATTCTAACTGGTATTCTACTTGTACAAACTAGGGACACAAACAGATGCCCATATTTAAAATGTTCTTATGCAGACTTCTTAGATGATGGGAGGACAGGTGAAGGCAACTAGAAATAGGATCAGCACAGTATTTATGCTGTCTTAGTTCTGTTAAACAGCAACGATGAATCACTACATCTCATTCCAGTCACCATGAAAAGTATCACTTAAATCCATAGCACTGAGGCAGTAGACAGAAATGTTAACCACACAAAGGCTTACATATTGAGATTCTTTCGTATGTAGGTTTGAGTCCCTTTAGAAAGGGCAATAGTAAAGCTACACAATTGACTTCTGAACTACTTTAGTATGAAACCAACATGGACAAATTGACAAGGAAAAAAGAAAGGAAATGTTTTTATATTAATAACTCCTTTTGCTGAGCATCTCATCTATGCAAGGGTAGTATATGAGGGGTTCTGGGAATATGCTAAAGAAAGAGGAAGTAAGCACTCTGTCATTCAATGTCTTACACTCTAGCTACTCACAAATTTCTTATGTCTCATACATGTATAACACAGCTAATGAGAGATTTGTCAAAACGCTTCCCACAGGACACATCAGAAAGCATAATATGCTTCACCAGGAACGCTGGCTCCCTGCAAAGCAGCTGGTAAAGTGGAGTGTCAGAGTTTCCCCTGGAGCACAGAGTCTACCCTGAAGAAGGTGTAGTTTTTTTTTTTTTTTGGTTTTTTTTTGGGGGGGGACGGAGTTTCGCTCTTGTTACCCAGGCTGGAGTGCAATGGCGCGATCTCGGCTCACCGCAACCTCCGCCTCCTGGGTTCAGGCAATTCTCCTGCCTCAGCCTCCTGAGTAGCTGGGATTACAGGCACGCGCCACCATGCCCAGCTAATTTTTTGTATTTTTAGTAGAGACGGGGTTTCACCGTGTTGACCAGGATGGTCTCAATCTCTTGACCTCGTGATCCACCCGCCTCAGCCTCCCAAAGTGCTGGGATTACAGGCTTGAGCCACCGCGCCCGGCCCAGAAGGTGTAGTTTTAAAAGACATGAGTGAAACTCTTACCCTCCCTGAACAATTTCCCTCCACCTCCTCACTAGAAAATGTTCAAAAGCAAAGCTCAAACAACTGCTAGTCACAGTAAAATGTTTGGAGAAAAAGAAATGTATAGTTTGACTCAGCCAAGGAATTATTGAGGACAAAATCTAAGGCTTGGGATGCCACCATCACAGAGCAATATTTTTTGGCATTAGCTTTACCGCTATAATTGTATCATTACTGCTCTATAATTTTTAATGAAACCTTTAACTTGCTTTACAAAATATGCATTCTAATTTGCTCTACAACTAACCTTAATTAGAAGCACAAGTTTACTTCACTTTTTCTAAAGAGTTGCAGTCATTCTTCAGGTGGTACTACTACACATTTTTATTATTATTATTATTGAGATGGAGTCTTGCTCTGTCACCAGGCTAGAGTGCAGCAGAGCAATCTCGGTTCACTGCAACCGCCACCTCCCAGGTTCAAGTAATTCCCTGCCTCAGCTTTTTGAGTAGCTGGAACTACAGGCACATGCCACCATGCCCGGCTAGTTTTTTGAGGTTTTTTGTTGTTGTTGTTTTCATTTTTGTCTTTTAGTAGAGACTGGGTTTCACCATATTGGCAAGGATGATCTCAATCTCCTGACCTAGTGATCCACCTGCCTCGGCCTCCCAAACTGCTGGGATTACAGGTGTGAGTCACTGTGCCCAGCCTATTTTTGTTATTTTTTGATATGATAATAAACAGGGATCTAGAAAGTGGCAATAGGGAAAGCATATGAAGCTGAAAGTGAAGGTGAGGAATCCATCCCCACCCTACAGTATTCCATGTGGACCAAACAGTCTAACCGTTTAAACCTAAGAGCCATATATATGTATCTTGGACACATAGTGCCAAGTATAGATAGCTACTTAGAACCATTTGCAGATTATTTCAATTAATATAGAAATTTTCTTGAGTTCTGATATTAAACATAATACCTTACAATTGCACAGGACTTTGTGAGTAACAAAGCACTTTTCATATATTATTTCTATTGCTCCTCACTAAAACTGTCTAAATTACTCAAGGCCAGTATCCTAATTTCAATTTCATAGAAGAAAAATGAGCCCCAGAAACTAGTAATTCAAGAGGATGTATGAGCACCCTGTGAGTAGTACAGCAGGACCCAAAACTGAATCTTCCATTTCCTGGGTCAAGATTCTCTCCAGAATCTAAATAGTGAGAAATGAACTGAAAAACAGTGAAGGGAGATCCAAGATGGCCAAATAGGAACAGCTCTGGAGTGCAGTTCCCAGCAAGAAGAACACAGAGGGTGAGTGATCACCGCATTTCCAAATGAGTTTTTACTGTCCACAGACCAGGAGATTCCCGAACTGAAAAGTGCCATTAGTTTCCAGCATGGCTATTTCAGCTGGCACTGCGGATCTCCACACAAAAAATCACGCAAATCCAGGCAGCCATTTCAACAGGCACCTGGAACACCTGGGATACAGAGCCACCCATTCAACTGAAAAAAAAAAAAAAAAAAACAGGGCTGAAACAGGGAGCCAGGTGATATGGCTTAGTGGGTCCCACCCCCAGCAAAGACCAGCAATCTGAAACGCTATGGATTGAGAGTTTCGCAGCAAGCTCATATGGACCCAGGACAGCCCAGCTCAGTGGGGGGAAGGTCATCAGCCATTACCAAGGCAGTCCACCATTACTGTGGCAGTCTGCCTTTACCGAGGCAGTCCACCATTAGTGAGGCAACCCACCATTACCAAGGCAGTTCTAACAGGAAGTTCACAGAGCAGCTGGGCAGAGCCCACAGCAGCTCAGTAATGCCTCTGCTGACAGGCTGTGGCTAGACTACCACCTTACTGGGCAGGGCATCTATGAAAAAAGGCAGGAGCATGTCAGGAACTTATCAATAAAGCCCAACCTTCCCAGGACAAAGCACCTAAGGGAAAAGGCATTTATGAATTCCGCTGCAGCAGACTTAAATATACCTGCCTAGATGCTCTGAATGGAACAATGGACCTCCCAGCTCAGCACTTGAGCTCCTATAAGTAACAGACTGTCTCCTCAAGCAGCCCCCTGATCCCTGTATATCCAAAGAGACACCTCATAAAGGAGAGCTCAGGCTAACATCTGGCAGATACCCTTCTGGGATGAAGATAACAGAAGAAGAAACTGGCAGCAACCCTTACTGTTCTTCAGCCCCTGTGGGTGATCCCCAGGCAAGCAGGGTCTGGAGTGGACCTCCAGCAGGCCTACAGAAGAGGGACCTGACAGAAGGAAAACACAAAAACAGAAAGAAATACCTTCAACATCAACAAAAAGGACATCCACTCAGAGACCCCATCAGAATGTCACCAACTACAAAGACCACAGGTAGATAAATCCACAAAGATGGGAAGAAATGAGTGTAAAAAGGATGAAAACACCAAAAACCAGAATGCCTCTCCTCCTCCAGGGGATCACAACTCCACACCAGGAAAGGAACAAAGCTGGATGGAGAATGAGTCTGATGAATTGACAGAAACAGGCTTCAGAAGGTGGGTAATAACAAACTTCACTGACCTAAAAGAACATGTTCTAACCCAATGCAAAGAAACTCAGAACCTTGAATAAAGGTTAGATGAAATGCTAAAAAGAATAAACAGCTTAGAGAAGATATAAATGACCTGATGGAGCTGAAAAATACAACATGAGAACTTTGCAAAGTATACACAAGTTTCAATAACTGAATTGACCAAGCAGAAGAAAGAATATCAGAGACTGAAGATCACCTCAACGAAATAAAACAAGAAGGCAAGATTAGAGAAAAAAGAGTGCAAAGAAATGAATAAAACCACCAAAAAATATGGGATTATGTGAAAAGAGCTAATCTACGTTGATAGATATGCCTAAATGTGAGAGAGAATAAATCCAAGTGGGAAAACACTCTTCAGGATATTATCCAGGAGAACTTCATCAACCTAGCAAGGTAGGCCACCATTCAAGTCCAAGAAATACAGAGAACACCACAAAGATATTCCTCAAGAAGAGCAACCTGAAGGCACATAATCATCAGATTCACCAGGATTGAAATGAAGGGAAAAATGCTAAGGGCAGCCAGAGAGAAAGGTCGGGTTACCCACAAAGGGAAGCCATCAGACTCACAGTGGATCTTTCCCCAGAAACCATACAAGCCAGAAGAGAGTGGGGGCTAATATTCAACATCCTTAAAGAATAGAACTTTCAACCTAGAATTTCATATCCAGCCAAACTAAGCTACATAAGTGAAGGAGAAATAAAATCCTTTAAGAACAATCCTTTAAGCAATTACTGAGAGATTTTGTCACCACAGGCCTGCCTTATAAGAGCTCCTGAAAGAAGCACTAAATATAGAAAGGAACAGATAGTACCAGTCACTCCAAAAACGTACCAAATGATAAAGAGTATCAACACAATGAAGAAACTGTGTCAACTAATAGCCAAAACAACCAGCTAGCATCAAAATGGCAGGATCAAATTCACACATAACAAGACTAACCTTAAATGTAAATGGGCTAAAGGCCCTAATCAAAAGACACAGACTGGAAAATTGGATAAAAAGTCACAACTCATTGGTGTGCAGTATCCAGGAAACCCATATCACTTGCAAGGACACACATAGGCTCAAAATAAAGGGATGAAGAAAGATTTACCAAGCAAATGGAGAGCAAAAAAAAAAAAAAAGCAGGAGTTGCAATCCTAGTCTCTGATAAAATAGACTTTAAACCAACAAAGATCAAAAGAGACAAAGAAGGGCATTACATAATGGTGAAAGGATCAGTGCAACAAGAAGAGCTAACTATCCTAAATATATACACACCCAACACAGGAGCACCCAGATACTTAAAGCAAGTTCCTAATGATGTACAAATAGACTTAGATTCCCACACAATAAAAGTGGGAGACTTTAACACTCCTCTGTCAATATTAGACAGATCACTGAGACAGAAAATTAACAAGGATATCCAGGACTTGAATTCAGACCTGGACCAAGCAAACCTAATAGACATTTACAGAAATCTCCACCCCAAATCCACAGAATATACATTCTTCTCAGCACCACATCACACCTATTCTAAAATTGACCACATAATTGGAAGTAAATCACTCCTCGGCAAATGCAAAAGAATGGAAATCATAACACTCTCTCAGACCACAGTGCAATCACATTAGAACTCAGGATTACCAACTAACTCAGAACATCACAACTTCATGGAAACTGAACAACTGGCTCTTGAATGTTTACTGGATAAACAATGAAATGAAGGTAGAAATAAAGAAGTTCTTCAAAACCAATGAGAACGAAGACACAATGTACCAGAATCTCTGGGACACATTTAAAGCACTGAGTAGAGGAAAATTTATAGCAATAAATACCCACATGAGAAGCAAGGAAAGGTCGAAAATCAACATCCTATCATCAAAATTGAAAGAGTTAGAGGAGGAAGATTAAAAAAAACTCAAAAGCCAGAAGAAGACAAGAAATAACTAAGATCAGAGCAGAACTGAATGAGACAGAAATGCAAAAAACCCTTCAAAAAATCAATAAATCCAAGTGCTGGTTTTTTGAAAAGATCAACAAAATAGACCACCAGTCAGATTAATAAAAAAGAAAAGGTAGAAGAATCAAAGAGATGCAATAAAAAATGATAAAGGGGATATCACCACCGATTCCACAGAAATACAAACTACAATCAGAGATTACTGCAAACAACTCTATGTACATAAACCAGTAAACCTGGAAGAAATGGATAAATTCCTGGACACTTGCACCCTC
>NW_016107351.1:8850686-8857410 GCF_001604975.1 Cebus imitator | reverse complement strand
CCTTTATGCTAAAAACTCTCAATAAACTAGGTATAGATGGAACGTATCTCAAAATAATAAAAGCTACTTATGACAAACCCACAGCCAATATTATCCTGAATGGGAAAAAACTGAAAGTATTCCCTTTGAAGTCTGGGACTAGACAAGGATGCCCTCTCTCACCACTCCTATTCCATATAGTATTGGAAGTTCTAGCCAGAGCAATCAGGCAACAAAAAGAAATAAAGTGTATTCCATTAGGAAAGGAGGAAGTCAAATTGTCTCTATTTGCAGATGACATGATTATATCCTTAGAAGACCCCATTGTCTCAGCCCAAAATCTCCTTAAACTGATAAGCAACTTCAGCAAAGTCTCAGGATACAAAATCAATGTGCAAAAATCACAAGCATTCCTATACACCAATAACAGACTAAAAGAGAACCAAATCAAGAGCAAACTCCCATTCCCAATTGCTACAAAGAGAATAAAATACATAGGAATACAACTAGCAATTGATGTAAAGGACCTCTTCAAGTAGAACTACAAACCGCTGCTCAAGGAAATAAGGAAGGACACAAACAGATGAAGAAACATCCCATGTTCATGGTTAGGAAGAATCAATATTGTGAAAATGGTCACATTGCCCCAAGTAGTTTACAGAGTCTACATTATCCCCATCAAGCCACCTATGACCTTCTTCACAGAACTGTAAAAAACTGCCTTAAACTTCATATGGAACCAAAAGAGAGCCTGCATAGCCAAGACAATCCTAAGCAAAAAGAACAAAGCTGGAGGCATCAGGCTACCTGACTTCAAACTATACTACAAAGCTACAGTAATCAAAACAGCTTGGTACTTGTACCAAAACAGAGATATAGACCAATGGAACAGAACAGAGGCCTCAGAGGAAATGCCACACATCTACAACCATCTGATCTTTGACAAACTTGACAAAAAGAAGCAATGGGGAAAGGATTCCCTGTTTAATAAATGGTGTTGGGATAAACTGGCTAGCCATGTGTAGAAAACAGAAACTGGATCCCTTCCTAACACCTAACACTAAAATTAACTCCAGATTGATTAAAGACTTAATCATAAGACCTAACACCATAAAAACTCTAAAAGAATACCTAGGCAAAACCATTCAGGACATAGGCATAGGCAAGGACTTCATGACCAAAACACCAAAAGCATTGGCAACAAAAGCCAAAGTAGATAAATGGGATCTAATTAAACTTCAGAGCTTCTGCACAACAAAAGAAACAATCATTAGAGTGAACTGGCAACCGACAGAATGGGAAAAAAATTTTGCAATCTACCTATCCCACAAAGGGCTAATATCCAGAATCCACAAGGAACTAAAACAGATTTACAAGAAAAAAACAGACAGCCCCATTCAAAAGTGGGCAACAGATATGAACAGACAGTTTTCAAAAGAAGACATATATGAGGCCAACAAACGTATGAAGAAATGCTGATCATCAGTGGTCGTTAGAGAAATGCAAATCAAAACCAAATTGAGATACCATCTCATGCCAGTTAGAATGGCAATCATTAAGAAATCTAGAGACCACAGATGCTGGAAAGGATGTGGAGAAATAGGACCACTTTTACACTGCTGGTGGGAGTGTAAATTCAACCATTGTGGAAGACAGTGTGGCGATTCCTCAAGGACCTGGAAATAGAAATTCCATTGGACCCAGCAATCCCATTACTGGGTATACATCCAAAGAATTATAAATTGTTCTGTTGTAAAGACACATGCACACATATGTTCATTGCAGCACTGTTTACAATAGCAAAGACCTGGAACCAGCCCAAATGCCCATCCATGACATACTGGACAAGGAAAATATGGCATATTTACACCATGGAATACTATGCAGCCATAAAAAATGATGAGTTCATTTCCTTTATAGGGACATAGATGAATCTGGAAACCACCATTCTCAGCAAACTGACACAAGAACAGAAAATCAAACACCGCATGTTCTCACCCATTGGCAGGTGTCGAACAATGAGAACATATGGACACAGGGAGGGGAGCATCACACACTGGGATCTGTTGGGGGGAATTAGGGGAGGGACAGAGGGGGATGGGGAGGTTGAGGAGGGATAAAATGGGGAGAAATGACTGATACAGGTGACGGGGGATGGAGGCAGCAAAACACATTGCCATGTATGTACCTATGCAACAATTTTGCATGATCTTCGCATGTACCCTAGAATCTAAAGTGCAATTAAAGAAAAAACAGTGAATAATTTTAATGAGGTAACAAAAGTGTTAAGTAGTTCTTTATCTACTGGTTGTAACCTGTTCATTTTGTCTAAATTTAAAAATAATAATAACATTGAAATTGTCTTCAATCAGCACATCCAATTGGAGAAATTATTTTCTCCAAATTGGAAATACCTTTCTTCATAACACATATCCTGGGAATTTCATAGATTGCTGTGTAGGTGGAAAGCAGTATCTCAAACATGAGGGCCTTAATTTGAAAAACAAATAGACTTAAGCAATAATGTACAGTGGGAATGACACATCTGGCAAGTCTGCTTACAGGATTCTAAAAATTTTCCTTATTATAATTGTGACCCAGTTTTGGGATCCTCTTGTTGAAATAATCACAAAATATTTACTATAACAATTACTAACTGTAAAGATTTACTATGGAGCCAGAAGTAGCCTTTGTGACCATTGTTTAATAACATTAAATTTACAGATCCCCAAACTTAAAGCCGGTGAGTTTTATGGTAAGTAAATTACACTTTAATAAAGCTGTTTGATAATATTAAGGCTGTCATTCATAGATATTCAGATCCAATGGCAGCAGCAGTTTAAAGAATTTCACTCCTTTTGACGTTTTAAAATAATTCTTTTCTAATCTCAATAGTAAGAATGCCTCCTTTAAAGAAAATAATATTGTGCTTTCTAATATACTTTTCAAATGTGTTTAAGAAGTTCATTTCTCTCCTCCTAGTCTCAGTCTCTTAATTTTATATGGCTCTACACTTTATTTTTCAACTGAAGCAGGGTAACATTAAATAGAATTTCTAGGTAACTTTATAGACAGCTCAAAGCTAAAGTTTAATGTTTTCCTGAAAAATAACTAACACACAGTATGAAACATTTGTTAAAAGCTCAAGAGGCAAGCCCCAACACAGAAGCACCAATTTTACGGTGCTTAGAATCAATTTTAAAAGCAAAGCCTCAAAGCTGATCAAAATGTCTTAATAATGAATAGTTTCATGTTATAAATTTAAAATAACAACTCAAAATGCTACCTTTAGTTCCCTTTCTCTCTGCTGGGATGGGAGGCATTGTTTTGGTACATAAGGGAAAGTCTCGTTCCAAGTAGAGAGAGAATTGGGGCCTGATAAGGTTTCCAATGTGTGCACGGCCCTGGTAAAGTGCTGAAAGCCCTACTCTCCTGCTCCAAGTTCATCAGCACACACAGATCCATCTGTATTCTAATAGAATTTCTCAAATGTGAGTATCATAAGGCAGAGTTCATTTCAGGACTTTATGCTCCTGGGATGAGCTCTGATGCAACAAAGAAACAGAAAACTTTTTCTGTTCTTTGCTGCCAAGGATAAAAAAGAAAAGAGATTACATCAAAACAAAATTTTTAAGTAAAAAAAAAGGGCTTAGTTCTTAATCCTACATGTGTAAATGCTTGGTAGGTGTCTTTTTTTTTTTTTTATAATAAAGTGCTTTAATGAAATGGCTATTTGATTCCAAACCAAAAATGTTTAGTGAGAAGAAAGATATTATTTTACATTTTTGCAAATTTCTTCCACCATGTCTAGCTTAGTAGGTGTTTTTGGCTGGGCGCAGTGGCTCACACCTGTAATCTCAGCACTTTGGGAGGCCGAGACGGGCAGATCATCAGAGGTCGGGAGTTCGAAACCAGCCTAGTCAACATGGTCAAACCCTGCCTCTACTAAAAATACAAGAATTAGGCAGGCATCATGGTGGGTAATTGTAATCCCAGCTACTCAGGAAGCTGAGTCAGGAGAATCATTTGAACCCGGGAGGCAGAGGTTGCAGTGAGCCGAGATCAGGCCACTGCACTTCAGCCTGGGAGACAGAGTGAGACTGCATCTCAAAAAAAAAAAAAACAAGTGTTTTTAAGAAAGTTTTATTTTATTTTATTTAAGTTGTACTTTTTTCCTTTATTTTAATTGACAAAAATTGGATATATTTATCATGTAGAACATGATGTTTCAAAATATGTATACATTGTAGAGTGGCTCAAATTAGCTAATTAACATAAGCATTACCTCACATATTTATAATTTTTTCTGATGAGAATATTTAAAATCTACTCTCAGCAATTTTCAAAACACAAGACATTGTTACTAACCATAGTCACCATGTTGTAAAGTAACCTGTGACTGAGGACAATATGCAGATGTGTCCCTTTCAGAAAAGCACAGGTAGGCCAGGCGTGGTGGCTCACACCTGTAATCCCAGCACTTCTGGAGGCCTAGGTGGATGGATCATCTAGGAATTCAAGACCAGCCTGGCCAACATGGCGAAACCCAGTCTCCACTAAAAATACAAAAATTAGCCAGGCGTGGTGGCAGGTGCCTTGTAATCGCAGCTACTCAGGAGGCTGAGGAAGGAGAATCACTTGAATCCAGGAGGTGGAGGTTGCAGTGAGCCAAGATCTCAACACTGTACTCCAGCCTGGACAACAAGACTATCTCAAAAAGAGAAATACAGTGTAGGAAAAACAAAACTAAAAAAAAAAAGTTATATATTAGTTATATATTAAAGTGAGTGGCAGAGATAGTAAGTACAATAGGAATTAGAAGAACGTGGTTGCAAAAATGTAAAATGTATCGAGGATTTACATTAAGTTCATAAATAAGGCTTATTTATAACATACATCTATTGCTGATCACAAAATCTCATTGATTCAGGATTTTCTTATTTTTTTTTTTCTCAGAGATGCCCTTGAGCATCAGGTTAAAGCTAAAAATCCTTTCTCCTAAAAACTGAACATACTTGGAACACAAAAATGTACATATCATATAACATATTTACAAACCCCTAGAACCCAATAATAGATCCTCTAAGGTCTGCCAGAGTTCCAAAATCAAGTGTCTTTTGCCCAGGCTGTCTTCTTCTATATATTTTGTCCAACAATGTTTAATTCAGTCTTCTATTACTCTTCTGCTGGACATGTAATTGTTTTCCAACTACTGACCTGTTCCCTAAACTCTCCTTACCTTAATCCAGGTTGAATCTTCCTAAAATCCTCTTTGCTCTAAATTATTTTCCTGCTCAAAATGTTTCCTGGTTTTCCATTGCCAATGCTGCAAAATGCAAATTTTTAATCTGCTGTCAAGTTATACATGACTGTTATCAACCTGTCTCTTCCTGCTATACTTTTTCTCTCTGCATAGTAATCAGATTAATTGTACTACTCTATCCCCCCTTCCAAGGAACACCCTTTCCTCCTTACCAAGCAATGAGCTGCGTTTCTTCTGGAACTATGGCCAACTTGAGAACTCATTACCTTGTACTAGTTCTCCTTTTTTCCTCCTCCCTTTGCTTCTCTCTCACTGTTGCTTCCTTGAAAGAGTACCTGTTAATTCCATGGAATTGCCTTTAACTCTGTGTTTTAGAAATTCCAATTTTAGATAGATAATTTTTCTCACCTATACAGTTAGCAAAAAAAACTTTAAAAATGTTTAATCTATTAGTGAAGCTGCAGAGAAGCAGATACTATTATGTATTAGAGCAAACTAACTTCTCTATTTGTTAAAACAAAGACTGGAAACTGCCCAAATGTTCATCACTTGGTATTTGGTTGAAAAAGCTAAGGAATATTTATATAATGGGAGAATTTACATATACAACAAAAGGACTTTATATGTTAATGTGGAGTGATCCTCAGGACTTAAGTGAAAAAATCAGGATAAAGAAACATGTAAGAAAAGGAGATTATAGATATAGATAAACAGATATAAAAACATAAATATACTCACACATACAAATATACTCATATTTTTCTGAGAAAAAATGCAAGATTACAAACACAATTTATAAATGATTATCTATAGGGTGAGGGAGAAAACATAATAGTAAGAGGATAAAAGTTAGGCTTTCTAACTATCATTTGCTTTATAATTTTTATTTGGAAGCAGTTAAAATGTTTCACATGGTAAATCAAAAAAGAAAAAGACCAATTTTAAAATACTGAAGGAAAACAAGGAAATGAATAAACTCAACTGTACTTCAAGTTGGTAGCATAACCAAGCAGAAAAGATTTAGTTCAATTGATTTTAAAACACAGCATTTTGACTATACAGCAGATTATAGCCTAAAGACAAAAAGAACCATAAAGATATTCTATTGCATCATGTAATCTTGATATTAGTGGTAACATTGATATTGTTATTTTGAAACTATAGATAAAAATACCCAAATAGCAATATATTTATGTAACAGATAGATAAATATATATAAACCAAATGAATAATTATGTTAATATTAATCATTAGGAACTAGAATTTTCAGCATGAAAAAGATCTAGGCATAAAATCAAAGAAGTAAAAATCCTTCTAATCCTTAATATAAACTGGAATTAATGTATGAACTCATTACTTAAATTTCTACTCAGGAGGCTAAGGCAGGATAATCACTTGAACCCAGGAGACAGAGGCTGCAGTGAGCCGAGATCACACCATTGCACTCCAGCCTGGGCAACAGAACAAGACTCCACCTCAAAA
>NW_016107351.1:8824110-8850676 GCF_001604975.1 Cebus imitator | reverse complement strand
AAAAAAAAAAAAAAAAACAACTTTCTCTTTTTAAAAAATTTTCCAGCTCTATCCACTGAAAAGATTTAGAAACAATAATAACAGTATCAATGAACACCTCTAGTGCCAAAACTCATCTCCAAATACCATTTTCCACTAAAATGAACCAAGACTTCTTAGAGAATTATACACTCAGCTCTAGGAGAGAAAATATATGACATAAACCTGGATATCCTTTTATGCCTGAAAGCAAGAATGTTAACAAAGATAACTATAGTTATTTTAAAACACAACAGGAGCCAACTTAAAGAGACTCCCACTTGCCAAAGATGAGACATTTTCAGAAAATTATCTTTCCATAATCAGAAAATATGGAAAATTTACTTGAAGAGTGTAGATTCTAAAATAAGCTCACATCTTCTGTTTCTTTATTATTTAAATAGCTGGAAAATAAGAGTCAGGGATAAGAATTCACTGTAAATTTTAATCAAGCCTCCCTACACTGTGGCTTAAGAGTACCCTCTTTTCTCTCTTGGTCTTTTTATAACTCAGATGTCAGTTACTTTCTACCAGACTCCTGAGAGCTACATAAATTGTGAATATTCCAAAAGGAAGGTTTATGTTCTCAAGTCATCTCTAGTTTAATAGTCTTTCACCCATACTGACTATTCCATATCACAGATATGTAAAAGCTACAATCAATTTCTTTAATTTCTATCAAATTAACAAAGCTATTTACACTTTTAGATCAGATTGTTTAGATTGCTGCAGGGGGTGGGAGAGGTAGAAATGTTAAAGGCAAAGGTTTGTATCACAGCCACCTAAACAACTTCCGACTTGTCTTTCGGTCTCCCCACCACTACAGTAAGTACATGGCAATTCCACTCCAGTTTGTCTTCTGTCCTTTGCTTTCCTTTGCTCCAACTGAGTCTGCAGGTTAAAACAAACCACATTTCCTTCCTGGTGTCAGGCAGAGTAATTTATCGTCTTAATTTGTTGTCTAGGCTCATGTTCATCCCAATGCAACCAGGGCCTACCATCTACTCCATGCAGCTCATGTAGTTTCCCAAAGACAGTTCTCTCCTTAAAAAGAATTCTGACCGTAGCTCTTAACATAGTAAAATGTTCAGGCCATTACACCTGGAGAACAGAACTAGAAATAAGACCTACAGACAACTGCCAGTATTTTCAATAGCATGTAAACCGTCATTTGATCTCATCTCTCTTACACTCTGTGAGTTATCACCAAGGACCTAAGTGAAGTATCGCACCAGCAAAGAAAGGAAGGCCGTGGGAAAATGTCAGCAGGTGGAATGATTATTATAGCAACCTGTCCTAGTAAGCATATTGAGTTTCAACATGCCATCACATTCCAGTGTATGATGAGGTTTATTTGTTTTAGCACTTGATTGTGTTTTCTTCAACGGTTTAAATTTTGAACATATCATTTAACATCTAGCAAATTTTGGCAGATAAAATGATATACATCATATCACACATTATTCACCCAACTTGTTACTCAAGTGGAAATAAACCATAAAGGAAAGAAACTTGATATAAATTAAGTCATTCAACACAGCAGATTACCTAATGAGAAGATAAATCAGCTATGTTTCCCTTTTTTATTTCTAGGTTTTCTGTCCAGTTCCATTGGTCTATGTGTTTGTTTCTGTACCAGTGCCACGCTATTTTGGTTACTGTAGGCTTGTAGTATAGTTTGAAATTAGGTATTGTGATGCCTCTGGCTTTGTTCTTTTTGCTTAGGATTGTTTCTGCTATTTAGCGTCTTTTTTGTTTCCAATAATTTTAGAATTTTTTTTTAATTCTGTGAAAAATGATGTTGGTAGTTTGATAGGAATAACATTGAATCTGTAAATTGCTCTGGTCAGTATTGCCATTTTAACAATACTGATTCTTCCTTTGCATGGGCAGGGAATGTTTTCCCATTTGTTTATGTTATCTCTAATTTCCTTCATCAGTGTTTTATAATTCTCATTTTAAAGATCTTTCACCTCCTTGATTCCGTATTCCTAGGTACTTTATTCTTTTTGTGGCTATTGTAAATGGGATTTCATTCTTGCTTTGGCTATCAGCTTGAATGTAATTTATGTATAGGCATGCTACTGATTTTTGTACAGTGATTTTGTATTCTGAAATTTTACTGAGGTTGTTTATAAGTTCTAGGAGCCTTTTGGCAGAGTCCATGGGATTTTCTTGGTATATAATTATATCATCTGCAAGGAGAGATAGCTTGAATTCCTCTCTTTCTATTTGGATATCTTTTCTTTCTTTTCTTGCCTAATTGCTCTGGCTAGCACTTCCATTACTGTGTTGAATAGGAGTGGTGAGAGTGGGCATCCTTGTCTGTTGCACTTCTCAAGGAAAATGGTTCAATCTTTCACCTGTTCAGGATGATGTTTGGTTATAGATTTGTCATAGACTTTTTTTTATTATTTTGAAGTATGTTCCTTCAATGTCTAGTTTGTTGAGGGTTTTTAACACAAAAGAAAGTTGAATTTTATCAAAGCCTTCTCTGCATCTATTGAGGTCACGATATCGTTTTTGCTTTTAATTCTGTTTATGTGGAGAATCACATTTATCAATTTGTGTATGTTGAGCCAGCCTTGTACCCCAGAAATAAAGCCTATAAAAGTGGATTCTTTATGTTTTCCCTTTACTATATTGCTATCTAGTTGTGCCTATTTCACTAACAACATGGTGCGCTTTCATGGTCCCAACATTTCCACAGGAATGGGAGACATAAAATGGTGACTAAGGGTGGACTTCCTCACTCATTAGCAGACTTAACCTCTCTGTTCCTCAGATTTCTTCTATGCAAAATGAGGACAATAATAGTACCTTTCTTATAAGGTTATAGAGAAAACCAAAAAGGTTAGAAGAGTGCCTGGCACATGGTAAGCCTCAAATAATGTTTGTCATTACTATAATTTTTTCTCTTTCACACCAGCACACTTACCAAAGCGTTGAAAATACCTCTCACACCTTCAACCTTTGCATCCCCACAGCCACTTTCCTATTCAGGACTTTTTCCTCCATCTGCTTTCTGATCCCAGCCTTTACCTATTATATTTATTCATTTATGTGTTTATTCCCTGAATAGTCAATTAAAAATTACAATATACCAAGAACTTCTTGGGGCCTTGGGACAATACTAAAAAACAAATATCTCTGCTGTCATGGAATTAATAGTCTAGAGTGCTGGGGTCAGAAAGCCATGGCATATGGGTCAAATATGGCCCACCACCTATTTGTGTAACTAAAATTTATTGGCATACAGCCACATCCATTTGTGTGTTTTCTGTGGCTGCTTTCAACAATGACAGAGTTTAGTTACTGCAACAATATCTATATGGCCCACAGAGCAAAACTGTAATCTGCCTTGCGCTTTACAGAAAACGGTCATCAGCCCCTTGTTTAGTAGCAAAAAATATGCTAAGATCTCACTAAGATTAACATGACATCACCAGAGAGCTTATTATTTCACTATGTGGTCATCCTATACATAACAGATTAATATTCTTAAAATGTGCCTCATTATTCATGTCATTTTCTATATATCTATCACTTAAAAGTTGAACTGAAGCCAGGCACAGAAAGACAAACATTGCATATTCTCACTTATTTGTGGACTCTAAAAATCAAAATAGTTAAACTCACGGAGATAGAGAGTAGAAGGATGAGTACAAAAAGTAGTGAGAATGAATGCACAAGGACTAGTATTGGATAGCACAACAGGTGACTATAGTCAATAATAATTTAATTGTACATTTTAAAATAAGAGTATAATTGGATTGTTTGTAATACAAAGGATAAATGCTTGAGGGGATGGATACCCTGTTTTCCATGATGTGATTATCATACATTGCATGCCTACATCAAAACATTTCATGTACCCCACAAATATTTGTGGGTACCTACTATGTAGCCACAAAAAGTAAATAGATTTTTTTTTAATTGAACTGTTTCAGCCTATTATTCAAAGTCCTTTGACACCTCCTCTCAATTTGTACGGGCAAACATCACTTTGGCGGCCTTCTCTAAACCTTACCTTAGTTTTCCCTAAGTATTTCACTAAAATTACTTAAGTGTTCATCCCACAGGCTCCCATAATACCCATTTTAGCACTTTTTCCATTTTACTAAAATTGTCTCCTTGCTAATCTGATTTCTCCAAAAAACAGAAGCCCACAAGGTCAAAAATGGAGTCTCCTGTGTTGTAAAATCTCAGTACCAAGCACAGTACTATGCTCAGTCCTAAGATAAGCACACATATCTAGACTGTAAAAAATAATCATAAATATTCTTTAAATAAATACCTACCACTCTTTGTTTTGCTTTTACATTGCCCACTATGTGGACACCTCACCTCACACACATACTTCTAAAATCTACTCTTCCTCAGGGCAGAGTAGAATATGTGGTTAAGGGAAGAAATTAACTAACATCAAGGGTTAGAAAAATACCACCCAAAGTAGAGAATAACTAATAAAGGCTTGAAATTTGTTATTATCTATATTTCACAGGGTGCTAAAGAAACCAAGGGACAAAAAGAAAAATCGGACTTTGCACAAAATCATTTCCATTAGAATTATATAACTAATTATACATTAAACACATAGCTAATTGTTTCAGACCTAAAAATTTTGAGAGAAACTATGAGTCTCTGATTCATTTGTTATTTTTTCAAAAAAGATTTCAGCCTACATTATATTATTCTTAATGTGATTTATCTACTTTAATATCCAACCAAATATTTTATTCCCATAACACTATGTTATATACCTTAAATATATACAATAAAGTATAAGTGAGCTAAATAAAATAAATATTTCACCATTGTGAGTTCTGTCTATAAGGCAGTGAGAATAATTTTGTTTTTAAGCTTTTTTTCAAGTAGAAAATGAACCACTAGATGGTGCAATCGTCACTTTTAAAAGTAATGACAGAGCCTTGTGTTTATTTAAAAATTATTTAAAAAGAATTTTTACTATAGTTTTAAATTTTTTTTTTAATTCTTGTTAAAAAATTCTTTAACAAGAATTTTTACTATAGTTTAATTTCATTTCTGAAATCATTTGCTCATTCTATTTTTTGTATAAGAGGTCTTTATACATTTTATACTCTTTGTGATCTTCAAAATAATCTGCAAAATATGTAATTTTGTAGCAGATTAACTCTGTATTTTGTTTGTCTCCACTTTTGAAAACCCTATACAATTTTCCAAACTTTTTTTGCACAACTATTAACTTAGATGCAACAAGCATATAAAGTCCACGACATGAATAAAAGGTCTAGGAAGGTTTAATCAGTTGCTGTCTTTCTCCAGCTTAGCAGATTCTGACACTTACACCTCACACCCATTCTAGAATGTGCCTTTTAGACTGGCACTATTTTTTGGTGGTTTATTACTCTCTGGCTCTGACAGAAATTTTAAATTAACCCTTTCTCTCATGTACCCCTTAGTATAGTGTTGCCAAGAAGAGGAAAGAAAGGAGGGGGGCAGCGGGGAGAGGAAGGGAAGAAAGGGAGGAAGGGAGGGAAGAAAAGAAGGGCAGAATAAACACAGGGTGCTCAGATAAATTTGAATTTCAGACAAACAACAATTTATCAAATATGTATATATAACAACAAGATATATAACAATGATACCGCAAATACTATTTATTTAAAATTCAAATACTGTATGGGGCATGTATTAGTCCAGTCTCATGCTGCTAATGAAGACAAACTTGAAACTGGGTAATTCATAAAGGAAAGAGGTTTAATTGACTCACAGTTCAGCATGGCTGGGGAGGCCTCAGAAAACTTAACGATCGTCATGGAAGGAAGCAAACATTTCCTCCTTCACAGGAAGGAGAAAGAATGCCCAACGAAGAAGCAAGCCTCTTATAAAACAATCAGATCTCGTGAGAACTAACTCACTCTCATGAGAACAGGATGGGAAAAACCACCCCCATGATTCAATTTTCTTCACCTGGTGCCTCCCACAACACGTGGGGATTAATTCAAGATGAGACTTAAGTGGGGACACAGCCAAATCGTGTCAGGACATACTTCTACCAATATTCATTGTTTATCTTGTGTTTAAATTTAACTGGATGGTCTGTGTTTTATCTGACAACTCTACTTTTGATGGGTCTATCAGAAAGTTTTCTGCTGCATGCCACTCAATATGATTCTCTCAACCCAGACAAGGTCTGTCTTTCAGCTGAGTGTTCTCCATTACCCCTCAGCCTCTGCTCCAGCAAGAAACCTCTTACTGCCAAAGTATTTTTAGCCAGCAGGACCCCTCTTGGTCAAGATCGATTTTTTTTTTTTTTTTTTTTTTTTTTTTTTTTTTTTTTTTTTTTTTTTTTTTTTTTTGAGATGGAGTTTCGCTCTTGTTCCGCAGGCTGGAGTGCAATGGAGTGCGATCTCGGCTCACCGCAACCTCCGCCTTCTGGGTCCAGGCAATTCTCCTGCCTCAGCCTGCTGAGTAGCTGGGATTACAGGCACGCACCACCATGCCCAGCTAATTTTTTGTATTTTTAGTAGAGACGGGGTTTCACCATGTTGACCAGGATGGTCTTGAAGATCGATTTTTATATGTCCTCAAGCTGATGTTCCTGACTATGAATCCCTTTCCTGGGATTCACTCACATTTGACTTGTGTCTGGCAGGTTTGCAGCTCCTTCTGCAACCACAGGAGCTGAGCCTGTGAGTTTGCCAATGCCAGAGAACACATAGCAAGCTGTCCAAGTGGTCCTGCTAAATCTCTTTTCACCAGGCTTGAGGTTAGGAGACAGCAACACCACGCACAGCTTTTTCTCTGGGTGCTGGTGTAGAAGTTGGAAGAGAGACTTACAATGCAATTTTGTCCAAAGAAATGATTCTCAGAAAATTCTCTTTCAATTTTTCCACTCTGAATCTTTTAAAGTCTTTGATGTGGATTTCAGTAATCCTACAACCAGTTATTAACTCATTACTTTGACAATGTAGATCTTAGTAGTCCAAATCACAATTAATTTTGATCTCTTGGAACTTCAGTTAAAATTGGTATGTTAGCATCAGGGCAATACATAAGTGTGTATCCATCTCTGCACAAGTGCTCAAACCATGTGGCTTTCTCTCTCAACCCACAGCTGCAACTGTACCACTGGGTGGAAAGGAGCATTCTGCACAGAGACAGTTTCCACCTGTGATCCTGAACATGACCCTCCACACAACTGCAGCAGAGGAGCAACCTGCATTTCATTACCTCATGGATACACCTGTTACTGTCCTCTAGGAACCACTGGAATCTACTGTGAACGAGGTGAGGCAGAATTTCAAATCATTTTGCTGTCCACAAATTTAACTAAAATTAGGAACTTCAAAGTCAGTTTTCTTTTTGGAAAGTAAAAAAGTACATATAATAAAATTTGAATCCACTCTCTTCTTTTTCTAGTATACTTGACATTACACAGACAAGTATTTAAAATTTAGTACAAAAAACACAGCTTTATTTTTAGTATTGCTTTAATTTATTAACTCTAAACTCCGTGTCTGCTTTGTCTAGATGTTCTAGATGTTTTGCGCCAAATGCAGTTAAGTCAAGTGAGCTTAAGTTCATAACTCAGTTCCAGATCCATACTTCATCTCTGTGAGCCTCTCCCTTCTGTACCTGTCATCTCACTCAAAACTCTCAGGAATATCACAAGACCATCGTCTCCAGAGGGAAATTTGAGAGAAGAAATGGCCCCAAGTCTAGTAAGCAACAATGTCCTAACCACTGGGGCAACTTATAGTAGCACCTCCGAGAGAGCACAGCAATCTGTGGGCGCTCCCAAGCTGGGCTGTGGCTAAGGGCTAAGGGCACTTCTAGGTCTGAGCCATCTTCTTTTAATCCCTGGCTGGGATCCAGAACAGCATTAGGGAATCCAGGAAACTCCTAGTTAAGGAAGATGGAGAGATTAAGCCAGGAAAATAAAGGGACATAAGGAACTACCTGCCATATCCTAGCTTCCTGAGACTGGACTATCTGCTCTTTCTCTATCCTGCCTCACTCAGCACCCAGAAGATGAAGCTTTAGCTCTCTCTTCCCTATTTTTGAAACAGAGACTGGGATAGAAAGAGTACAGGAGCCAATCACCAATTGTGCTATATCCACCTTTGCATTATTTGGATGTTTTATTGTAATATATTTATATGTGTGATAAAAAAATTAATACTTCTAGATTACTTTATCAAACATATTAATACAAACATTTTATTCCTATATTCCCTGAAATTCTACTTGTGTTTAATTCTCCAAAAGTTAAAATTGTTAATAAATGGAAGACATTTGGAGATTAGAATAATAGTAGTTTACTGGAAAAAATGTTTAATCATGTCGAAGAGTGTGATTATGAAATAATAAGATGACATTTTGTATCTGACTTACATAAATCAGTCTCTCATAATAACATTAGGGATCAATCTTGATCTTTAAGAAATGGAATTTCTTAATTCCTAGACTATGTCACACTCTTTCCTGGAGTAGAGATGTTGTGTTGCTTCCCTCTGCCTAAAATGCTTTCATCTTCCCCTCCACACCAAATGCTAACACTTCATCTTGCTAATTTAGGGAAGCCTTTCCTGATTGTCTTTCATAGACAATCAGCAACCATGCCTGTTGAGTGTCTAGCACCCATAATATAGTGCTGAGCAGAAAAAAAAAAATGGTTAAACATTTAAACTTAACAGCAATAATAAAAACTGATTGCGATGGTTTTCAAAGAATAGCTCCTTAGTGAAAGGCAAAGTACTCAAAAATTAACCAAGATGAGTACCCTTATAACTCCCAAAGGGATAGCTTTTAGAAATTGAAAGAAATAATAGGACAAGTAACATAGGGGCTAGTGAATTTAACAATAGGGCAGGCGACAGCTTTGATGCTTAAAGGCTCAAGCAATGAAAGTTTGGAAAATAGATTAGTCCAAAATTTGTGTGGGTGTGTGGATGTATATAAATAGATTATATAGACAGAGGACAGATGAAGATAGATGAATGGATGTATGGATAGATGATACATACATACATACATACATTCACACATATATATGTATACATATTGGAATAGTCAGAATAATGAGATTATTTTTACAGGTAGCCTAGAAGGTTTGATTAAAGGTGTCATAAAATGGGCGACATCCACACAGAATTGTAACACAAAGTTAACCAAAGATATACCTTGATATTCTATAAAATAACAATTTTGTTAGAATATTTTAGAATCCAGGGTACTTATTAAAATATTATACCAAAAATTGTGGTTCACACATTTTGCAAGATGGACAAATGTTCAGTTACTTTTCTTATACACTCCAGTCTTGCTTATTTGCTCATTTCTTTTATGCTATAGCTGTCTTTCCTGTTGTAACTTATGACTTACAACTATACATGTAACCTCTCCTAAATCAAAAAAATCTCCTCTCGGTTTATTTTTTCCTCATATTATTGGTAAACTGCTTTTTTCATGGACTAGTTTTAATGCTACTAAATTCTAGCTTTTGTGCATCAATGACATATAGCCAAGTTAGATTCCATAATGTGTTTTTGACTTTTAACCCAGCAAATATTGAAAATGTTTCCTTTTTGTTTTCACATTTTTTCCCTTCGTAGTATAATTTTCTTTTCACTCATTTTTCATTCCATAAAGAAAACCATACACATGGGCACTTTGAATGAAACAGGCAAATGTTCAAACTACTTAAACATTTTTCTCATGCCAACAATTCTTTATGGTCCAACAAGTCCCCGATTTCCATTGAAACTGATTCTTGCTAATAGAGAAGTTCAATTTTCAACCTCTTATAACACATGGGATGGTTTCCGGTCAAGTCCTTGATTTTCCTAATAGTAGAGAAATTGGTCCAACACACAGTAGATGGCAGTTTTGGGAATTATTACTGTATTTTCCTGTTTTCAAATACTCATTTTCAGGTGTATTTGGCCATGCAGAACACAGTAAGCAATGCACGTGCTTTCTTCATAGGAAAAAAATAAGCTTTAGTCTTTATCTCACTACTTTCAATCCCATCATGATAATTAATAGAGATGTAGTTACATCTGTATTAGATTTCCTATCTCTGTAAACTTATAATAATCATAAAAAGTAAAAGATAAGTAGGCACTAGCTATGATTCCTAGGAACACACATTTTACTTGTTTAGTCTTCTGTGCTCTTCAATAAAACCTGCTATATTATAAGTAAAACTCAGAAAGAAAGTGAAGTATATATAATAATTCTGAAGTTTATATGAATATCAAGCTTTTTGAGCATTTAAAGGCATAGCTACAGCAGCTAAGCCTTAGTAGAAAGAAACAGACACAACTTCCATTTCTAACCTTGAGCATTGCACAAGTAACTTAACTCCCCTGAACGTCAGGCTACTCACGTGTGAAAAGGAGATATTTAAGAATCTCTGTTCTCAGGGAAGTTTTGGCCAAAGTCTGGGGAGATTTCATTCTACTTGTCAAGTCCTAAATTATTACTAGTTTTCATAAAGCAATGAGTGAAAAGTTAAAAACTTTAAGAGACGTATCTACAAGGTTATTTTCTCAATCAAGTCCTTTTTTTCATTTCCATTCAAGTTAAGTAGAAAATACATACATTGAATTTTTAGCTCCCGATTTTGAAGTTTTCTCCTTCAAAATGTTTTACATACTGAGTCATAAATACCCTGCCTCCAATTATAGGAAAGCAGACAAAAATAGTGTTGGTTTACAAATAATCTGTACAAATAGGACTTGTTTGCTACTTCCCCTCAGGTGGGTCTGCCCACCATCTTTTAAACTGAGATGATTGACAATGATTAGATCCAACCACAAACTTGACTTTCTAATTTGGGGCACTAAGAGGAAGACTCCTTTAGTTTATAATCAAAATATTACTGGTGACAAGCAAGTCGAAATTCTCATGACCACAGTGGAAGATACAATGATCAGAAAACAGCTCATTATTTCATTTCCTCCACTTGATAAAATCTGTAAAGTTTACATTAACAAAAATAAAAAAGCAAGCCTTCTAGGTCCATGTTCTTATAGTAGCCAAGGAATATCACAAGGCAAATGGTGAAGAAAGCCCTATAGTCTGAGAGGTAGAATTGTCAAAGACCCTCCTAGCACACCTCCAAAAAGAGTATGAGAAGGAATCAATGAAATAAAGAGGCCTCCACAGTGCTTAGCATATAGCTAGAACTCTATTAGTATTAGTCATCTCCTACAGAGAAAGAAAAAAGTGTTAGATTACACTTGAGTAAAATGCAGGCTGTGTTCATATAGATATTTTGATTATTTTCATTTTAATAATATAGATTCATTTTAATAGATTCTTAAATTGAAATATTTTAAACCTCCCACTTTAAAAAGATGTTTTCTATATAAAAGATGTAAAGATTTTCAAACTATTATGATAAATGTAGTAGACATTAACTTTCTAAAATGACCAAATAAAATGTTTAAAACAACAACAATACTCAGCCAGGTGCAGTAGCTCATGCCTGTGATCCTAGCACTTTGGGAGGCGGAGGCAGGAGGATTGCTTGAACCTAGGAGTTCTAGACCAGCCTGGAACTGGAAAGAGCAAGATCCTCATCTCCATAAAAAAAAAAATAGAATAATTAGCCAGGTATGGGGTGCATGCCTGTAGTCCTAGCTACTCAGGAGGCTGATGCAGGAGTATCACTTAGGTCCACAATTCAAGGTCACAGTGAGCTGTGATCAGGCCACTGTACTCCAGCCTTCATGACAGAATGAGACCCTGTCTCCAAGTAAAAAGCAAACAACAAAAAAAAATTCATTCTCAATAGAGTAATAGCAAATCATTAAATTTTACATAATATTTGTGGAGAACCCACTCAGGCAATATGAAGAGATCCAAAGCAGTATAAAATAGTGTCCCTCCATTCAAAGAGCTAACTATTTAGGTTAAGACCAGGAAAAAGTTTGTAAAAATTAAATACAAGTATATAATTTAAATAAAAGTTCAGGGGAAAAGAGTAAGAAATATCCCAGGGTATTTAATGCTTTAATTGCCAGATCGATGATGCAATAAATGCATTACTTCTGGCTAGTTGGACCTAAACAGGCATTAGAAGGTGATATAATTAAATTAGGTTTCAAAGGATGGGTAAGACTTGAGTAGACTCATGGGAGAGGGAGATAGCTTTCCTAAGGTGAAAACCACTTCAGAAAATCATGCCAAGGAATAGAAGGATGGACTTGCATACATATGTAAACCCCTTCATCTCAAAAGAACATTTCTGGCAGGTAAGGTCTGAATTATTAAAATACCAAAGAGAACAGAAGATGATATGGTTTAGTTCTGAGTCCCCACTCAAATCTCATCTCGAATTGTAACCCCCACATATCGAGGGAGGGATTGTAATCCCAACATGTAGAGGGAGGAAGGGAATTGGATCATGGGGGCGGCTTTCCCCATGCTGTTCTCGTGATAATGAATGAGTTCTCATGAGATCTGATTGTTTATTAATATAAGGGTTTGGAAGTTCCTCCTTCGTGCTTCTCTGTCCTGCCACCATGTGAAGAAGTCCTTGCTTTCCACTCACCTTCTGCCATGATTGTTTCCTGAGGCTTCCCCAGCCATGTGGAACTGCGAGTCAATTAAACCTCTTTCTTTATAAATTACCCAGTCTCAAGTATTTCTTCATAGCTGTGTGAAAATAGACTAATACAGAAGATCTTTTTTAAAAAAAAAGCTCTAGATTTAAAAATCTCCAGGACTTGTTTAATGGGCTGGAATGTATGCCTTTCAAATAGATGGGTCTCAACATTTGTGAATTGGATGATGATTATTCAAAGTTTAAAAACCTAGAGGACATATGCACATAACCAATGGATCTGCCAAAATCTTCTGTAAATAAGCCTTTGAGACTCCTAAAACATCCATACATCTTCCTATACAATTTACCTGGCTTAATATTATTATGACACTTTCAAATAGCATAAGGGAGAGTTCAGAGTAAAAAATACATATACATATATGTATATATATACACACACACATATATATTTTTTAAGTAGCCAAGACACTGAAAGAAAAACAAAATATGCCTTCTTGCCAAGGAAAGAAAAAAATAGAAAAGATAAAGAAGGGACAGGAAGGAAAAAGCAAAAAGGACCAAACAAGCTAGTCTAAAACATGGCAAACAACTGTACATAAAGCTAGCTTTGGGTTTCTGGGAGTCTAATCAAAACATAACATACAACAGGCTGCTAGTCAATAAAAGAAAACATTCCAGCCATCACACCAAACACAGAGCACTATGTCCTGGCACTGAACTCTAATAAAGATGTATTGAACAAACTTCAATTTAAAAAAAGAAATTAAACAGTATAATATATGTTATCTTGGAGGACAATTTTCTAGAAAAAGAAGAGACTCTGTATAGATGGTCATTTCTTATACTGACAAAAGGCTATAATAATATAGGCATAATATTGTCACAGTACTGTAAATATATTTTCATAAGCTAAATTAACATAGTAGCTTGCTAATGATCTGGCATGTTACTAGAAAAATAGTGAATTATCTAGGGGAACAATTATTTAACACTCATTATTAGATAGTTACTCTTGGATATCAAGTGTGTCAGCCAGAAAATAGTCAAAAAATTAAAACCTGAAGTCCCTGTAGAAGTCCATGTATCCTAGTTATTGATTGAAAGGATCACTATATGCTTTATTTTTCAGATTTATAGTTGACAAACTCAATGTTTTATTATGCAAATTTTAAATTTTACCTTGGCATCTATTCAAACCCCCCAATTCCGCTTCACAAAACATGGAATAGAACACTTCATCCTAGAAGATTTGAGTAGCAGGAATCACCAGATGTCTTTGCCAATCACAAAACAATAGTGTGATTTTGTAAAATGCTTAATTTTTAAGCAACACATCACCCTGATGGGTCTCCAAAGATCATTCAGAACAAAATAGCCACCCAAATAACTAAATGACTTAAACTGTTAAATAGAGCTGTTTGGCATTATCCATCTGGGTCCTGAGGAAAGTGTGCCTAAAGGGATGACTTTATTTTTTTTTCAATAATTGATACTTAACCATGCCTTCTGTTAGTAATTAGACAACAGGTTTAAATGCTCATTCACGCAACTCCCAGTGGACTCTGACAATAATCCATGCCTCCAGCAAAGAAAGGCGCTCAGCTTTCATTTTTGCTACAGTAGATAGGTATGTACCTAGTTAATTAAAAATTCGTCAGACTGCTTAAGTTGAAATGGAGAGGTAAATTCCTAAGACTTCAAATAGTTAAGGATGGAAAAAAAAAGTTCTTTTTTATCCATTAGATTCTTATTGTGATAAAGTTTTAAGGAAAAACTTACTAGCCAGCATGAAATCATATGCACTTAGCCATTGACAAAAAGGCAAATAATAGATTAATACATGCTATAAAAAGTCTTAAATTATTCTTGCCTCTTTTTCTGTACTAACTGAACAAATCATGGCTATGGTACAGTAGGAAAGCTGTGGCTAAATTCAAAATGTTTTTTATTACAAAATGAAATTCAGAGCATTTTAATTAAGAATGCTGTAATTTGCTAAGAATGAAGCTAATTGCATGTGCAAAGATTATCCATTTAAACTCATAGGCTTATAGTATGTAGAGATAGAAACCTATCTGTTTATGAATGACATAGACTAAGCTTTGAGTCCATCTTAAGGAATAATGCTCTGGGAATTAATCTGTTTTAGAAATCTCGAGGTCCACCAACAAGAACAGGATGATTTTGTAGCAAATAACCTTCAGTAGGAAGCGATTAAATAGATGTGCTGCAATAATCAAAATTAATGTATCCAAGGTAAGAGTGGTGCAATTTACAAAGCATAGGGGAAACTTGCAGAACTTTAGATTTGGAGGGAAAAAATACACTTTAAAAGCAGAGGTGCAGGTCAGCAAATGATGAACCAAGAAGCTACCAGCTCTCCTTTCCCCACAAAGACACCAAGTTAACAATAATATGTGGACCACAATACATCTATGAGAATGCTAGAGACCAGTTGAGAAGCTATAGCACTAAGGCTATTGTAACACAGAGACAGAATTCCAGTGAAAGGTGAAGGAAAATATGTGGCATTTGTCATACACATTTCTGTCCCTTCCTCTACGCAGCATAACATAGAGCAACTGGAAGGAATCCTCTATATGAGTTCTCCTCCTTTGAGACAGAAAATAAACAGTAGACAATGAGTCCAATGTTCTGGCTTGTCTGAGGGCTGCCCAAGGGACTCATGTCTGTATCACCTGACTCAGAGTGCTGATAGTATTGACACAAGAATTCAGAAGCTGCTAGACACAAAGGTGAGTGTAATGTTAGAAATGCAGTTCAGCAAGCAGATTCCAGGGAGAGTAAGAGATTAGCAAGGGTTTGAGAGGTCTTCTAGCTGGGCTAATTAAAGAAGGTCTCCTCCTGTACAAAACTAGTACATAAAAACTGGGATAAGTGGGTATTTTTCAAATGCCCAAACCCCAACAAAAAATTATAAGGCATACAAAGAAACAGAGGAACATGGCTAAATCAAAGGGACAAAGTAAAACTCCAGAAACCAACCCTAACAAACGCAGATATATGAGCTGCTTAACAAGGATTTTAAGTAACTGTCACGAGGATCTCAATATGTGAAAAAGATAGCACAGGCAACTAAAGAACAGGAACATTATGCATGAACAAAATAAGATGATCAACAAAGATAAATAAACTACTAAAAAAAACCCAGAAATTCTATAGAAGAAAAACACAAAAAACTAAACTGAATAATTTATTATAGGGGTTTAATAGCAGACTTGATCTGACAGGGGAAGGAATTGGCAAACTTGAAATCAGGTCATTTAAAATTATTGATAGATTTGGGCAAGAAGGCCAACCAGACACAGCCAGGTGGAACAGCTGCCACCAAGGGACTGAGACAAGTGGCATACAGGGCTAACATATCTTCAGAGGGAAGGCACTGAGAGCAAACTGAGGAAAGATACAGAAGCCAACTGAAGAGGGAAGAAGTTGAGGCCCCTGGAGGAGGCTACTATGCACCAGTACTCGTTCCTAACCCCCAGTGACTCTGGGAGAATGGGTGAGTTGAACTGGCAAGGAGCAACCTACTCTCACCACAGGCCTCTAGAATCCTGGCAGCAAGAGACCCCTCAACCACCACAGACACTTGAGTTGGCAGGGAAAGCTACTTGGAGAAGTGATGGGGAAGCACACCAGCTGATACAGAGCCCAGAGGGTTTGGAATGGGAGCATCTATAGCAGAGTATGGCCAGGGGATATTGTTTGGCTCTGTTCCCCGCTTGGGCTCAGCTGCCCAAGGCTGTAGGATCCCACCTCTTGCATCAGCATGACCTGGATGTGAGACATGGAGTCAAAGGAGAGCGTATGAGAGCTTTAAGATTTGGCTGCCCCACTGGAATGGGGACTTGCATGGGGCCTGTAGCCCCCTTGTTTTGGCAATTTCTCCCATTTTAAATGGGTGTATTTACCTGTACCCCCGTTGTAAATCAAAAGTGATTAACTTGCTTTTGATTTTACAGGCTCATAGGTAAAAAGGACTTCCCTTGTCTCAGATGAGGCTTTGGACTATGGATTTTTTAGTTAATGCTGAAATTAGTTAAGACCAAATCCCCCCTTGAATTGTGATAATCCCTGTGTGTCATGGGAGTGACCCAGCGGGAGGTAACATGGGGGTGGGTTTCTCCCATGCTGTTCTCATGACAGTGAAGAATTATCACGAGATCTGATGGTTTTATAAAGGGGATTTCCCCTGCACATGCTCTCTTGTGTGCCACCATGTAAGACGTCCCTTTGCTCTTCCTTCATCTTCCACCATGATTGTAAACACTCCCCAGCCATGTGGAACTGTAAGTCTATTAAACTTCTATCCTTTTTAAGTTACTCACTCCCAGGCATATTTTCATTAGCAGCATGAGAACAAACTAATACACAAGGGTTGCTATCCTCCCAAATTTGACTTGCTTCCTTAGAAGACTTTAGATCTTTAGGAACTGTCACACCCGAACTCTCCAGGGCAGTCTTGCTCATCAGACAGAGCTGATCTGACCTGAGCACCCCTTGATCTGCTGGCCTCTCCTGGGGACCCAACCTGGCCACCCACACATACTTGCAGGGCAGGCTTGTGTGCACTGGGGGCCAGTATCATAGCTCTTGTGCTGGCAGAACATGCCTGATTACTGGGGCACTCCAGCAGTCAGTCCCCATGGCCACACACCAACCTGCCTTGTCTCTCCCCTCACTGCAGCTTTCCCTGTGCCCATGGCCATCCCCAACATTACCTTGCTGATACGTGTGTGTGAGGGCAGATTTTGTCTTCCCTGTCCTGCTAGCATGTTGGTGTGCATGCACCCTGCCCTACCCCTGCTGCCATAACTGACCTGATAAAGCTGAAAAACACACTACGAGAATTTCAGAATGCAACTGCAAGTACTAATAGGAAGAATAGACCAAGATGGGGAAGGAATCACAGAACTTGAAGATTGGCTTTCTGAAATAAGAGAGTCAGACAAGAATAGAGAAAAAAAGAATGAAAAGGAATGAATAAAACCTCTGAGAAATACAGGATTACAGAAAGAGACCAAATCTACAACTTATTGGTATACCTGAAAGTGATGAGGAAAATGGAAGCAACTGGGAAAAGGAATTTCAGGGTATCATCTATAAAAATGTCCCCAGCGTAGCTAGAGAGGCCAACATTCAAATTCAATACATGCAGATAACCCAGTAAGATACTTCACAAGAAGATCATCCCCAAGACATAATCATCATATTCTTCAAGATATAAATGAAAGAAAATGTGTTAAAGGCAGCTAAAGAGAAAGGCCAGGTCACTTACAAAGAGAAGCCTATCAGATGACAGCAGACCTCTCAGCAGAAGAGTTTGGGGGCCAATGTTCAATATTCTTACATTCCAAACAAGAATTTCATATCCAACCAAACTAAGCTTCATAAGCAAAGAATAAATAAGATACTTTTTAGATAAACAAATGCTGAGGGAATTCATTACCACCAGATCTGCTTTATAAGACCTCCTGAAGGAAGCACTAAATATAGAAAGGAAAGACCATTACCATCCACTACAAAGACACACTTAAGTACACAGACCAGTAACACTTTAAATCAACCACATAAATGAGTCTGCATAATAACCAGCTAACATCATGACAGGATCAAATCCACACATATCAATACTAACCTTAAATGTAAATGGGCTAAATGCTCCAGTTCAAAGCCACAGAGTGGGAAGCTGGATAAAGAACCAGGACCCAATGGCATGCTGTCTTCAAGAGACCCATCTCACATGCGGTGATAGCCATAGGCTCAAAATAAAGGAACGGAGGAAAATCTAACAAGCAAATGAAAAACATAAAAAAAGCAGGGGTTGTAATCCTAATTTCAGACAAAAGAGACTTTAACCCAGCAAAGATCAGAAAAAACCACGAAGGGCATTATGTAATGGTAACAGGTTCAATTCAACAAGAACACCTAATTATTCTAAATATACATGCACTTAACACAGGAGAGCCCAGATGCGTAAAGCAAGTTCTTAGAAACCTACAAAGAGACTTAGACTCCCACACAATAATAGTGAGACTTCAACACCTCACTGACAATATTAGACAGATCATCAAGGCAGAAAATTAACGAAGATACTCAGGACCTAAACTCAGTACTGGATCAAATGTATGTGACAGGCATCTACAGAGCTCTCCACCCAAAAATAACAAAACATACATTCTTCTCATTGCCACATGGAATATACATACTCTAAAATAGACCACATAATCAGACATAAAATACTCCTCAGCAAATGCAAAATAACTGAAATCATAACAACCTGAAATCATAACAACCACTCTATAAGACCAGAGTGCAATGAAGTTAGAAATCAAGACTAAGGAAATAGCTCAAAACGAAACAATTACATGGAAACTGAATATCCTGTTCCTGAATGAGGGAATAGGATAAATAATGAAATAATGAAAATAATGAAATTCATGCAGAAATCAAGAAGTTCTTTGAAACTAATGAAAACCAAGATACAACATACCAGAATATCTGGGACACAGCTAAGACAGTATTAAAAGGAAAATTTATATCACTGAACACCCATATCAAAAAGTTAGAAAGATATCAGTGTAACAACCTAACATCACAACCAAAATCACAACTAAAGAACCAAGAGCAAATCAAGCCCAAAGCTAATAGATAAAGAAATAACCAAAATCAGAGCTGAACTGAAGGAGATTGAGATACAAAAATAGTCATTCAAAAGATCAACAAATCCAGGAGCTGATTTCTTGAAAAAATGATAATAAAATAGACCACTGGCTAGACCAATAAAGAAGAAGAGAGAAGATCCAAATAAATGCAATTAGAAATAACACAGGGAATATTACCACTGACTCCACAGAAATACAAATAACCACCAGAGAATATTGTGGACACTTCTATGCACACAAATTTGAAAACCTAGGAGAAACAGATAAATTCCTGGATATATGTACCCTCCCAAGACTACACCAGAAAGAACCTGAATCCCTGAAAAGATCAATAATGAGCTCCAAAATTAAGGCAATAATAACTAGCCAACCAACTGAAAAAAAACCCAGGACCAGACAGATTCACAGCCAAATTCTACCAGATGTACAAAGAAAAACTGGTACCATTCCTACTAAAACTTTTCCCAAAAAATTGATGAGAGGAGACTCATTCTGAGACCAGCATCATCCTGATACCAAAGGGTGCAGAGATGCAACAACAAAAAAAAGAAAGCAGTAGGCCAATATCCTTGATACACATTGATGCAAAAATCCTCCACAAAGCATTGGCAAACCAAGTCCAGCAACACATCAAAAATCTTGTCCACCGAGATCAAGTAGGCTTTATCCCAGGATGCAAAGTTGGTTCAAAATATGCAAATCACTAAAATGTGATTCATCACATAAACAGAACTACTGTCTTTAGTTCTGAAACCATGTGATCATCTCCATAGATGCAGAAAAGGCTTTCAGTAAAATTCATTACCCCTTCATGTTAAAATCTCTTAATAAAAGAAGTATGGAAGGAACATACCTCTAAAATAATGAAAGCCATCTGTGACAAACACACAGCCAATATCATACTGAATGAGGAAAAGCTGGAAGCATTTTTTTTAAAACCAGCACAAGACAAGGATGCCCACTCTCACCACTCCAATTCAATATAGTATTGAAAGTTCTGGCCAGGATAATCAGGCAAGAGAAAGAAGTCAGCCAAATAGGAAGAGAGGAAATCAAACTGTCCCTGTTTGCAGATGACATGATCCTATGCCTTGAAAACCCAATAGTCTCAGCCCAAAGATTCTTTAAGCTGATAAACAACTTCAGTGAAGTCTCAGGATACAAAATCAACATACAAAAATCCTAGCATTCCTATACACCAATAACTGAGATACCTCCTCACACCTCTAGGATGCCTATAATAAAAAGAATAACAATTTTTTTAGAAAAAGAGGATAAGTGGTAGAAAGAACTCAGAGAAATTGGAACCGTTATATATTGTTGTAAAGACTGTAAAACAGAGCAGCCACTGTAGAAAAGTTTGGCTTTTCCTCAAAAAGTTAAATATAAAATCACCATATAACTCAGAACTTCCACTCCTAGATATATACCCAAAAGAACTGAAACCTGAGACTCAAACACATGGTTGTATGCCAATGTTCACCACAGCATTATTTGCAATAGCCAATAAGTGGAAACAACACAAATGTTTTTCAACAGTTGAACAGGTAAACAAAATGTAGTACATACATTTAATGGAGTAGTATTCAGCCATAAAAAGGAATGAAGTTCTGAGACATACTGCAATATGGATAAAGCTTGAAAATATTATTCTAAGTGAAATAAGCCAGAAACAAAAGAACAAATATTGCATGGTTCCATTTATATGAAACATCTAGAATAGGCAATTTTATAGAGACAGAAAGTAGATTAGAGTTTATCAGGTGCTGGAGGGGGAAGGGGAGAATGGAGAAATTGATTAATGGTTACAGGGTGTCTGTTTGGGGTGATGATAAGTTTTAGAAATAGTGGTGATGGTTGCACAACATTGTGAAAGTAATTATTGCCACTGAATTGTACACTTAAAACGGTAAATTTTGTTATACATGTTTTACCACAATAAAAAATTTCAAAAAAATATGAAATATATTTATGTGAACATACATACATATGTGTTTATGTATTTGTATGTGAATGTATGTATGTACATACCTATATAACATGGTTTTGTCCACTGAAAAGGCTAAGAGGCAAAGACAACCCAATAGCAATGAATACACTTAGCACCGAGATCTTGATCTCGAATACCATTCCTCTCTAAAGGGAACCACAGATCATCCAAGAAATGGCTTAATCCATGGTTTGGGCACTGTAGGTAAAACAAGACCTAAAACAGATTGTTATAGGAGACAAAGATAAACCTTTTCAAAAAATTATTGATACTTATTACCAGGACCCAGGAGTCAGATTGAAGAGGTTCCCACGAGCCAGATCTGGGATAATTTCATTACCAAAATAATTAGACATAGTAGTAAATTATAAACCACTGGAAAAAACATAAATTATTTTATACCCATAGTAAATAGATGTATGAATAAGATGGATTAGATAGATGACTAATAGATGAGGGAGAGAGAGAGGGAGAGAGAGGATAGATAAGTAAACGGGAGATAAAGGAGGAAGCACTCATTCTAGCAGAATGCTGAGAGATGACTGGTAATTGTGGAGAGACTGATAAAGTTGGAAAATTATCATTTTGCATCCATCAAAGAAAAGATTGGTTCAGGCTAGAATCATCAACAGACTTTAAATCTAGGAGGTAGTACTGACGAAAAGTCAATTTGCATGGTCTTACAATTATTTCTCCACCAACTGCATATGAATTGCAAGGGGAAAAAGTCATGATTATACAATGAACCATTAAAAGTAGAAAAATCAGTCAATACCTTGACCAAAGTAATTAATAACTTCACCAAAGAGGGACAGATAGACATCATTTGCCTACAGATGTGATTCCTTGAGGAGAATGCATTATTATCTATCTAATGTTAAGGCCAAAAATGCATAACCATAATCTAATCATAAGGGAAAAATGGATAAACCCAAAATGATGAACATTCTTCTCAAAAAATGAGAAGAAAATATTATTTCAAAAAATTAATGTCACAAAAGAAAATGAAAGGCTGTGGAAACATTCTAGGTTAAAAAATATTAAATGGATATGACAATTCAATGCAGCATCTCAGTTTAGATGGGATTCTGTACCCTAACGGAGAATGTTACAAAGGACATTATTAGATCAGCTGAAAAAATTTGAATATTAAAGTTAGACTAAACAAGAGTATTAATGTCCAATTTACTGAAGGTGATAACTGATAAGGTGTAGTCATGCAAGAAAATATCTTTTAAGTTTTTTAGATATAATGGGCCGTAATGTATGGAACTGACTTTCAAATAATTGAAGTAAAATATAAAGAAATTTTTTAAATAGCAGAAATGAACAGCTAGATACAGCTACATAAAGCAAATGGGTAGACTTTTTAAGAAAAGGTGAATCTAGGTACAACCAGCTTAATTATTTATTGTATGGTCTATCAGTTACTATAATAGCTGTGTTAAAAATAACATCTCCTGTTGGCTAACAAGATGGCTGAATAGGAACAGCTCTGGTCTGGAGCTTCCAGAGAGATCACTGCAGAAGATGGGTGATACCTGCATTTCCAACTGAGGCACCTGGCTCATCGCATTGGGACTGGTTAGACAGTGGGTACAGCCCACGGAGGAAGAGCAGAAGCAGGGTGGTGCATCGCCTCAACTGGGAAGTGCAAGGGGTCAAGGAACTCCCTCCCCTAGCCAAGGGAAGCCGTGAGGTACTGTACTGTGAATGATGGTGCTATCCAGCCCAGATACTATGTTTCTCCCACCATCTTTGCAATCCACAGACCAGAAGATTCCCTCGGGTGCCTACGCCACCAGGGCCCTGAGTTTCAAGTATGAAACTGGGTGGCCATTTGGGCAGACACTGAGCTAGCTGCAGGAGATTTATTTTATACACCAGTGGCACCTGGCATGCCAATGAGACAGAACCATTCACTCTTCTGAAAAGGGGGCTGAAGCCCAGGAGCCAAGTAGTCTAGCTCAGCAGATCCCACCCCTATGGAGCCCAGAAAGCTAAGATCCACTGACTTGAAATTCTCACCATCAGCATAGCAGTCTAAAGTCAACCTGGAATGCTCAAACTTGGTGGGGGAAGAATGTCTGCCATTACTGAGGCTTGAGTAGGCGGTTTTCCCCTCATGCTGTAAACAAAGCAGCCAGGAAGTCTGAACTAGGCCAAGCCTACCACAGCTGTGCAAAGCTGCTGTAGCCAGACTGCCTCTCTAGATTCCTCCTCTCTGGGCAGGGCATCTCTGAAAGAAAAACAGCAGCCCCAGTCAGGGGCTTACAGATAAAACTCCCATCTCCGTGGGACAGAGCACATGAGAGAAGGGGCTGCTGTGGGCACAGCTTCAACAGACGTAAACATTCCCGCCTGCCAGCTCTAAAGAGAGTAGCAGATCTCTCATTACAGTGCTCAAGCTCTGCTAAGGGACAGACTGCCTCCTCAAATGGTTCCCTGACCCCTGAGCCTCCTAACTAGGAGACACCTCCCAGCAGGGGTCGACAGACATCTCATACAAGAGAGCTCCAGCTAGCTTCTGGCAGGTGCCTATCTGGGACGAAGCTTCCATAGGAAGGAGCAAGCAGCAATCCTTGCTCTTCTGCAGCCTCCACAGGTGATACTCAGCAATCAGGGTCTGGAAACTCCAGCAGACCTGCAGAAGAGGGACCTGTTAAAAGGAAAACTAACAAACAGAAAGGAATAGCATCAACATCAACATAAAGGACGTCCACACAGAAACCCATTCAAAGGTCACCAACATCAGAGACAAAAGGTAGATAAATCCATGGAAATGAGAAAAAAAAAAAAAACAGTACAAAAAAGCTGAAAATTTCAAAAGCCAGAATGCCTCTTCTCCTTCAAAGGATCACAACCCCTCACCAGCAAGGAAACAAAACTGGATGGAAAATGAGTTTGATGAATTGACAGAAGTAGGCTTCAGAAGGTGGATAATAATGAACCCCTCCAAGCTAAAAGAGCTTGTTCCAACCCAATGCAAGAAAGCTAAGAATCTTGAAAAAAAAGAGGAATTGCTAACTAAAATAAGCAGTAGAAGAGCATAAATGATCTTATGGAGCTGAAAAACAAAGCACGAGTTTCATGAAGTATATACAAGTATCAAGAGCTGAATAGATCAAGTGGAAGAAAGAAAATCAGAGACTGAAGATCAACCTAATAAAGTGTGAAGGCAAAATTAGAGAAAAAAGAATGAAAAGTGATGAACAAAACCTCCAAGAAATATGGGACTATGTGAAAAGACCAAACCTACATTTGATTGGTGTACCTGAAGGTGATGGGGAGAATGCAACCAAGTTACAAACACCCTTCAGGATATTATCCAGGATAACTTCCCCAACCTAGCAAGAGAGACCAACATTCAAATTCAGGAAATACAGAGAACACCACAAAGATTCTCCTCAAGAAGAGCAACCTCAAGACACATAATCGTCAGATTCACCAAGGTTGAAATTAAGGAAAAAGTGTTAAGGGCAGCCAGAGAGGAAGACTGGGTTACCCACAAAGGGAAGCTGATATCACACCACTGCACTCCAACCTGGGCGACAAAGCGGGACTCAGTCCCAAAAAAAAAAAAAAAGAAGCTCTTTTAACAGATATTGTATAAAGCATTAAAAACTATAGAAGAAAGTTAAGCGTGCTATGATAGGACATTACAAGTGGGAACACCATCATTTGGTCCCAAGTTTTGAGGAGCAGATACTGCTAGAGCCTAATCAGTGATTTTAAGGGTGGGGACGGGACACTGATTAAAACAAAAAAGTACTTCCATAGTAGTACATTTAGTATACCAGCCTGTAACTTACCCCTTCACCCTCATTAAAGCAGCAAGAAAGAAAATAAAAGTGCCCTTTTTCCTTTTTAAAATGCACTTGGTGTAAAAAAATAAAGATGTATGCCCAATATCATGGTAACTCAAAGACAGCTTAACTGATGAATTAAAAATTAAAGATTGGTTGAACATAAGATGTAGAGTATACATGAGAAAAAATATAATAAGAGAAGCTGCTAAATTATATTTGTAATCCAGGTATTTTTATAGTTCACTATTTGGTGTGTGTTTTGGAGGAGTACTTCACTATTTTCAAAACCTAAAATGAGAAAATATGTTCACAAAAGATGCTGGCTTGTAACATCTGCAAATCTGCTCATACCATTTCCCTCACTACTGCTGCCTCAAATTGCAGCCTGGTGGCTTCCACAACCTCCAGACAACCCTCCTGTCAGGGACCTTATCCATTACTGCTAGAGACATCAAAGTGCCAAAGTTCAACTGTTTTTTTTGTTGTTGTTGTTGTTTTTCCACTCAGAAATCTGGAGACTTCTCTCCTTTTTATATTGTGGTTGGTTTGAAGAATACTCAAACAGTTCTTCTCTAAACTCAATGTCTGTCATAATCTGAATAAGAATGACTCTTCTAGTATCTTTAATTGTAGTTTCCTCTACTTTCCTATGCTGAATTTGAGTATAACTTGGGAGACAAACTGTGCATAAAATAAGCAAACCAATCTAACTGGCAAATATCATAAAGTTCACAAAAACTTCCCTGCCCTTCCATCTGGCAACTTGGAGGCTTGGTTACTAGGCAAACCTGTCTGCAAAACTCTTTAGTATGAGTAATCTCTTAGGAAACTTGTACGTCTTGAATGTAAATAGATTTCTTGCCCAACAAACATAAAACAGATCAGAAGATATAACTTAGGTGCAAGCTGATATGCCTGCCAAACTATATTTGAATTCTAATCAGCATTCTAATTCCTTCCTGCAAAATCTTAGCCTAAGTCAGAGGTTGTCTGAATCACTGTGCAATGAGATACTAAATTTTTCTTGTTGTCTAAGAGTTCAGGCTGAGGCCTCAAAGCTAATATGTATAACACAAGTCTAAAAAGTTTATGAACGATGAGATATCACTATGCATCTGCTGGAACAACTAAAATTTAAAAATGACAATGCCAAATGCTGCTGGGGATGTGGAGAAACTAGGTCCCTCACACATTATTGGTGAGAATATAAGATGGTATACAACCATAGAAAAAAGTATGGCAGTTTCTTATAAAACAAAACATACACTAACCATGCAACCCTGCAACCACACTGTTGGGTATTTATATCAAAAAGGAAAAACTATATCCACACAAAATCACATACATGAATGGTCTCAGCAGAGTTATTATAATAGCCAAAACCTAAAAACTACCCAAATGTCCTTCAGTGGATGAGTAGTTGAACAAATTGTATAGAATCATCCCATGGAATACTGCTCAGAAATAAAAAAAAATTATTGACTCACACAACAAGGAT
>NW_016107351.1:8819163-8824044 GCF_001604975.1 Cebus imitator | reverse complement strand
AAAAAAAAAAAAAAAAAAAAAAAAAACTATTGAATCATGCAGGTATTGAATCGGGATCTCAAGGACATTATGCTGAATGAAAAGAGCTGATAGATGATCCATATAGACTATGCCAAGAGATGGTACCACTGGTCTAACATTTGCTCCCAGACTATATTGTGGGGTAGGGGTAGGATCTAAGAGAATTGATTCTGAGAAAAGGGTGTGTTTTTTTTAAGAGCATTATTGGCATAGGAAGAGGGGTTAGAATGTACCCAAAAAAAATGAGTGAGAAGGTAATTAAAATGTACTCAAAGAAAGTAAACGCTCTTGGCAGAAGAAAAATCTAACCTTTCCTTCCTGGGGTGGTCAATTTCTGCTGAGCTGACACTGGCAGTGAAACAGAAGTGGAGCATGGAAGAACAAGATCTCAGGGTCAGACCTATGCCCCTGGAGTGCCAGAATACTTAAGACCAGGGCCTAACCCACATTCAAGTAGCTTAAAGCCGAGAGGCTGGCTGTAGCCTTCCCTAACAGCAGGGCCAGAGGCAAAGCAGCTGGGGAGCAGAGGTGCCGTTCCACAGAAGACAGGGTAAGAACCATGACCAAGACAAGCAGGCATGATTCACCTTAAAATAACCTTGACCAAAAAGGTAAGCTGTCTCAAAAAGAAATATGCTGGAGGCCTCTCACAAGAGCAAAAACTGACTTGGATTCACAAAAGTTTTGGCAAGGAGCATCAGCCTTGTCAAGAACTTAAGGACAGATGTACAAGTGAAGACTGAAAGAGCTTTCAAAGATCCAAAAGAGTGTCTGTCATGACAGAAGATACCAGACAGCTGATAAAGAGCTACAAACAGCAGCAGACAAAAAAGACCCTTCTCTGTCTCCTTAGCACTCATCCTCATTGTGATTTTGGAAAAGCCAAAAGCAGCAGAATGGAAAGCGAAGAAGGAGAGTAAGGACCACTGCAAACAGCAAAACAAAAACATAACACATCCCCCACTACCCTACTACAGCTTTCCAAACTTGAGTCAGATGTGCTGTGGAAAAAGGATAGGAGCTTAGAATTAGGTGGAATGTTGGCAGTTTGATTCAGATTGAATGGGGTCTCTTAGTACCTGAAAATGGAAACATTTCACTGATACCTGAAAATTTGCCCAAGGTATCATCAAGGATGAGAATGGAAGACTTCACAGACATATCCAAAGAGGAATCACAGGGGAAAATCAAGCTACTTCCTGGGTGACTCCTACCAAGTTCAGCCCTTTCAATAAATTGTGACAAATCCTTGAATCTTTTTCTTGATCGTTGATATTATGCCCATCTGTGCTCTCTCTGAAGCAATCCTTTGCTTATATTAAAAGCATCTTCCTTTGGGCCGGGCGCAGTGGCTCATGCCTGTAATCTCAGCACTTTGGGAAGCTGAAGCGGGCAGATCGCTAGGCCAGAAGATCGAGACCATCCTGGCTTACATGGTGAAACCCTGTCTCTACTAAAGATACAAAGCTTAGCCAGGCATGGTGGCACGCACCTGTAGTCCCAGCTATTCAGGACGCTGAGGCAGGAAAATTACTTGAACCCAGGAGGCGGAGGTTGCAGTGAGCCGAGATTGCCCCATTGCACTCCAGCCTGACAACAGAGTGAGCCAGACTTTGTCGCAGGGAAAAAAAAAAAAAAAAAAAAAAAAAAAAAAAAAAAAATCAAAAAAAAAAAAAAAAAAAAAAAAAAAAAAAATCTTCCTTTGCTATTCCATATCATTTATCCTTAAGTGTTTTGAGAAGACATAATATTTTTACTCAAAATATTGCTTGTTTTAGAAATCTATGGATTTCATGAATCAAATGGTGCTTCATTGCAATCCAAGTGTTTCCACTTCACTAATCAGCCTATTCTTTTTTTACTAGATGGTACTGCTCTGGTGCCAGTTAATGCTGCAGTTGTTAAAGAGGAGTAAACAAAAATATTATTAATTTCTCTGAGGGATTCTGTTTATAATAAATATAATAAACAAGGCCATAAAAGTGGTGATAATGAGTGAAGTTTGTGTAATTTAGAAGTAAATTGAATTATTAGTTATCATTCCTCTCAAAAACTATCCCTTTTGAAACTACCCTTACACTGACCATCCCTGAAGCTATTGGCCAGAACTCAGTAGATCAGTTATCCAAGAAGAGCAGTTGTGGAGTTTTCTTCGTAATTAACCTGTATGGATTTCAAAAGTATCCCAAAGATGATTCACTGTCAGAAAAACTTTGTATGAGTCATTGAAAAACCTGGACCTTTCCCAAATTCTACCTCAAAATGAACAACAGAGTAAATATTTAGCAGCTAATTTAATGATGATCGATACTACTTACTAAATCAGAGTCCTTTGAAGTCCTGTTTGTGGCTTATGTCTGCTTCTACAGGCAGACCCAATCACATCCAAAAGGCATCAGAATTTTCAGTACTCAAGCTGTAAAACCTTAATGCACATAATTCAGAAATAAAAGTATCGACTATCTATGCATTGCTTCAAAACGTACAATCTATTCTAAATAGTTCTTCACCTATCTCATCTTTAAAATAGATCCATCCCTTATCTAAGAACATGGGACACTGAAATTCTTGAACACAGAGCTTTATTATAAGAATTTCAAACCAGGTGAGAGAAATGGGAGGTGCCAACTTATATTCAGCTCTTCAAGCAAAGTGTTTTGAAAACAAAAATGTCAGGGTCTGTATTAGTCCATTTTCACGCTGCTGATAAAGACCTGAGACTGGAAGAAAAATAGATTTAATGGACTTATATTTCCATGTGGCTGGAGACGCTTCACAATCATGGGAGAAGGCAAGAAGGAGCAAGTCACTTCTTATAGGGATGGTGACAGGCAAAGAGAAGAGAGCTTCTGCAGGAAAACTCCCATTTTAAAACCATCAGACCTCATGAGACTTATTCACTTTCAGGAGAACAACACAGGAAAGACCTGCCCCCATGATTCAGTCACCTCCCAGCAGGTTCCTCCCATAACATGTGGAATTAAAGATGAGAGTTGGGTAGGACAAATCATATTAGGGTCTTAATTAACATCTGGAATATAGCATTTTAATCTAATTAGGACTACAGTTTGTTACAAACAGTTATCTTTTTAGAACTTTTGTGGTTTCAAAAGTGCTGAATATTTTCATGTAATCTTAAGTGCTATAAATAAGAAAATTAAGAAGTTTACTTTCTGCCAGGTATGATTGCTCACATCTCAATCCCAGCACTTTGGGAGGCTGATCACCATGAGGCAGATCACAAGGTCAGAAGTTCGAGACCAGCCTGACAAACATGGTGACATCTCATCTCTACTAAAAAAAATAATTATAATACAAAAATTAGCTGGAGTGGTGGTGTACACCTGTAATCCCAGCTACTCTGTAGAGTGAGGCAGGAGAATTGCTTGAACTCAGGAGGTAGAGGTTGCAGTGAGCCAAGATTGCACCACTGCACTCCAGGCTAGGCAACAGAGCGAGACTCTGTCTCGGGGGGTTGGGGGTAGGGGGAGAAGTTTACTTTCTAATTTCTAAAGTAAAACAGTACCAAAGTCAATGTTGAATTTCCTTGAAGTAGATGTTATGGTACATATGCAGATCCGTACCATACACCTTTCTGAATGGAGGTACTCGCTTCCTCGATTATTGGGAATATTGCCAACAGATAGCTCAAAGATAAGTCCCTCACCAGGACTGAAGAGAGCTGCCTTCTCCAAGTTTACCCTGCCTCCCCCAGTGACAGCTTGAATCCAATATCTGTTTGAAGAGAAGATGACAAGAAAAAAGGGGTGTCCCAAAGGCCTGGCCACTTTGCCTCAATATGAAATAACTCTAAAGGGTCATCCCAACTCCAGAGCTCTCTGTGAAATCAGTTACCAACTTCTCCCTCTTGCTTTCTTCTCCCTCACACATGTGTTGCTTCCAAGCACACTCTCCAATAAACCTCCCATATACTAAGTTCCATTCCAGAGTCTACTTCTAGAAAAATAACCTGAGACAGAAGGACACAGAAATCAACTTGAAGGGGCTCTAACTGCCCAAATCAGGGAGAATTTGAGAAATAGAACAATTATGATAATAAAAGATTACAATCCATTGAATAAAAATAATGATATCACACTGATAGAAAAGAGGGAAGGAGGGAGGCAGGGAAAAAGGAAAGAGGAAATGAAGGAGGATGAGAAAACGGATTTACTCAAAAGTAAACTCAGACACAGCAAATGTGACATAGACTGAGAAACCAAAACAAAAGCCTCAAAGGTAGGGATTAAACTGAGCAATGTAAGGCCTCATGCTACCTGCTACTGATGCAAAGGCAGAGTGAGCATGTTTTTCCTCTGAATCATAGCTTTAAGCACACCTGTAAATGTATATGTAATATCAATTCCTTTATATTTTTGAGACTTATTTTATGGCCCAGTATGTAGTAAATATTTTATGTGTTTTTCACAGGACTGCAGATTGGGAGGGTCAAATGCTAAGTCCTATATGTCCATGATATTAAACTTGTTGATTCTGTTGTTTAAATCTCCTAAATTCCTTATTAATCTCTGCTGCTTGATCTATTAGTTACTAAATTCCAGATCATACATCAGCCTACTAAACTACCACCTTGAACATCTTAAAAACATCTCAAATGTGTTCTACCTGAGCTCCACATCTTCTCCAAAATATCTGCGTCTCCCAGTCTTCCCCATTGCAGTTAATGACAACGCTATCCTTCCAGTTTCTCAGGACAAAAACTCCCTAGTTACCCTTGACTCCCCTCCTTCTTTCTTACCCACATGTGATCTTTCAATTTTTCAAAATGTTTGAAATATGACCACTTTTCACTACCTCCATTGCTACTTCTCTGATACAAGCCACCTTCACCTCTTTTTT
>NW_016107351.1:8796726-8818408 GCF_001604975.1 Cebus imitator | reverse complement strand
ATGTTGACCAGGATGGTCTCGATCTCTTGACCTCGTGATCCACCCGCCTCGGCCTCCCACAGTGCTGGGATTACAGGCTTGAGCCACCGCGCCCGGCCTGATCTCTCATGTTTCTACACAACTTTTTTTTTTTTTCAGCTTTTATATTAGATTCGGGAGATACAGGTGCAGGTTTGTTACAAGAGTGTATTGCATGATTCTAACGTTTGAGGTACAATTGAACCAGTCACCCAGGTAGTGAGAATAGTACTCAATAGTTTCTCAAACCCTTACTCCCATCTTCCTCTCCCCAATTTTGTAGCCCCCAGTGTTAATCGTTCCCATCTTTATGTCCATGTGTATCCAATGTTTAGCTCCCACTTATAAAGGGAACACTCAGTATTTGGTTTTCTGTTTCTGTGTTAATTCTCTTAGGGTAATGGCCTCTGGCTGCTTATTAGAGGTACTGGCTGTTTTGGTTCTCGGTTATCTTTTCAAGTATGTTTGTGTAGAAAATATCCTTGAAAGACAAGGATAACATCTTCCTTTGGAACAATAAGCCAGTTTGCTTACTGCCTTATAAGATAGAGACACTATCTTCATTTGGAGCAAAAAGCAAGCATGCTTTTTGCATGCCCATTATAAAAATATTTGGATCTCTAAGCTCAGCTTTCCTCCCCAAGCAACCTACTGCATGTTTATAACCTGGTCCCTGAGAGAATAGAGGTTCATAGAACTGACTCAAAAATGCTGATACTTTGGCTACTGCTAATTCTGTAATAAACTATCCTGTGTCTGTGATCCAGGGGTTTCATGTATTTTACTATCATCTTTGAAAATGTTGCAAGCATATGGATGCAACTGGAGGCCATTATCCTAAGCAAATTAACACAGGAGCAGAAAACCAAACATCACCTGTTCTCACTTATAAGTAGGAGCTAAACATTGAGTACAAATAGATATAAAGATGAGAACAATAGACACTGGAGGCTACTAGAGGGGGTAGGGAGGGAGGAGGACAAGGGCTAAAAAACTACCTATTGGGTACTATGCTCACTACTTGGGTGATGGGATCAGTTGTACCCCAAACCTCAGCATCATGCAATTTACCCATGTAAGAAACCTGCACATGGACCCCTGGACTTAAAATACAAGTTGAAATTAAGAAAAGAAGAGAATGTTGCAGGCTAATAAGTTAGCTAGCCAGTAGGTAAATGTCTCAAAATCTTCCCAGTCTTTGATAATGTGATTTGGTCCCCATAACCTCTCTGACCTGATCTATTAAAACTCTTCCCTTCCTTAATACCTGTCCAGTCACACTGCCATCCTTCCTGTTATTTAGTACTGGTAGGAACCCTATCACCCCAGGGTTCATCATTCCTTCTCTCCTCAAAGACCCACTTAGCTCAATTCTTACCTCCTTGAGGTGTTCATTCTTTCTTTTTTTTTTTCTCTGACCTTTTCTGCAAGATGCAGTAGGATAATTACAGGGCATTCCCTAGAAAGTGTTGATAACAATTTTCTTTATTAATTGGAAAATAATTACTTCCCCAGTCTCTTTTTTTTTTAAAGGAAAAGAAAAAGAAAGAAAAAGAAAGGAAAGAAAGAAAAAAGAGAGAAAGGAAAAAAAAAAGGAATGAAGGAGAGGAAGAAAGAGGAAGAGGAAGAGGGAGAGAGAACCGGAGTGTTGCTTTATTGCCCAGGCTAGAATGCAGTCTAAAAATGGGTATTGAAAACCTCTTTTATGCTTAATAATGGAGACAGGAAAAAAAAATGAGGGAAGAAAATAAACACCACGTTCCTCATAATGCCTTTCCTGCCCCACAGGCACACATCCCTTTTTCCTTTCCCTGTTTTTCTAAGACGTATCAACATATATTTATTCACTATTTCAACATATATATTTAGTTTACTAACATATATCAACATGTATGTTCATTTAGTTTACTATTTCCACCCACAAGGATGAAAGCACAAAGAATTTTGTTTTACTGTTATGTCCCAGACAGGCAGCCAAAATACTTGAATTCAACTTCTGTGAGCCTAATGAACGTGTTGGCACAAACCTTTGCCTATGGTGAAATAAGGAGGATTGCCAATGGTCACTAAATCTAGAAGATGAATAGCCAATCAGGAAACATTAATTTAAGGTTTCAAAATGCATGTGGAATATTTTCACCACAAAGTGATCATTTTTAGGAGTTGACAGACATACAAGAAATAACTGGGCAGAGCTCAATGACTAATCACTGGTATGACCACCTCAAATTTTCCCTTGACTTAATTTTAATCCATAAACATTTAAATCATATTGAGCATAGTCATTTTTCCAGTTCAAGTTTATCCCTGAAGCCTGCTAAGTAACAGTGTACCTCTTTTTGAAATGACATCTTTCACCAATATTTTGAATGTATATTATTAATGTAATCCTCCCCAGTACTTTCTGTTACTGAATACTTAAATAATAAGCTATTAGAGCCAAAACCTTTCTCATTATATAAAAAACAGGCATTCAATATCTTCTTAAAACATACAATGTCAGAGCTATTAATAAAATTTATTTCTTGTGATTTTTAGTTCAGTGACATTTACATATAATTTCAGTATGTGTCACTTCTTTGGAAAAGCACTAGTTAGGTCATCAGCTGTTTTATGATACACTCACATGTGCACAGATAATTCTCAACTCCTGCACTGACCCAGTATCAACAATAGTTTCAGCAAAAACCTCCTCCTGAAATACAATTCGAGCTCCTCCCTGCTTGGTGACAAGGAACCCTCTTATCATGCTGTTGTTGACTAGCCTCTTCCATTATTGAGACCCCCTCCCAGCTGTTCAATCCAGCCAAGGGAAAGTAGTAAAGCCATATAGGTACTACCACAAAACCTAGCCTCACAGGTGTTTTTATCTGCATTTTTCATTTGTTCAATATTTCCGACAAACTCTTCCTCAAGAGGGAGAGGGTAGAGAAAAGGTTACTTATAAGATGTTAAAGGTGAATATCAAATATAAACAAACAGTACAAACTATTCATTAGTTTTTGGAAAATATTAGCTATCTGCTAACAACGTAAAGCTTGACTTCTAGCTCAAACTATTCACAATAATATGAGCCACATAAGTTAAAGGCCTATAAATTTTAAAACAATACAAATTTATGGTATAAAAATATAGAATGCAGAACTGGAATCTGAGGAAGACAATATAGGAGATTATATATAACTATGTGTTGAATAATGTTTTTAAATTTAAAAAAAAAGAATTTTGGTAAAAACAAAATTAAAAATTTTGAATAACATACCATAAGTAAAGTCGAAAGAAAAATGACAGTATATGAGGATATACTTGCAATATAAGAAAACATTAGGACCCAGAAGGCATTTTAAAAATTGCAAATCAAATTTAAAAACATACAACATGAACAAAAAAGTCACAGAAAAACACAAAAGGCCAATATTCACACAAGAAACTCAGCTTCACTTGTAATCTGCAAAATGCAAATTAAAATAAAATGAAAATCTATGATTGCTAAAACTTAAAATTTTAATAATCTCAAGTGTGATTGAGGACATAGATAAGGATATTCTGTCATCCTCTGCTGGTTGGAGTATAAATTAATGCGGACACTTTCGAGGGCAGTTTGGTGGCATCTATTAACTCTAAAAATGAACACAGACCATCACGCTGCAATTCCATTTCTCACGTTTGCACATGAGAAACTTTCTCACGTTTGCATGGAGATAAAATCAAGTATGTTTTTTGTATCAGTATTAGTAATAACAAAACAATTTTAAGCAACTCAAGTGTCTGTCAATATGGCAGTGGTTAGGTAATCTAAGATGATCAAACTATGACAAATCCAGTAGTAAAAGCCAGTGCATCTGAAGTTTAAAGAACAGGAGGAAAGTGTACAGACAGTAGCATCATATTTCCATATAGGTTATTCATTGAACATCTTCAGGGAACACTATTCACATAGATTACAATGTGACGACTTCCCCTTGGGGTTATGCAGTGCACAATATGCGCAATGATGCATGAAAGGCATGAGGAAGGGATAAAGTTGGGAATTTAATAGGAGGTCAAATCATGCAAAGCTTCAGAGGCCATGGTAAAGAATCCACATTTTATTCTAAGTAAAATCCCTGAAGGGTTTAAAGAGGGCAATGAATTGATGTTTTAAAAAGGTTTCTCTGGCAGATATATAAAATGGATATGAACGAATTAGTTCAACCATTGTGGAAGGCAGTGTGGCGATTCTTCAAGTACCTAGAAACAGAAATTCCATTTGACCCAGCAATCCCGATACTGGGTATATATCCAAAGGATTATAAATCATTCTACTATAAGGACACGTGCACACGAATGTTCATTGCAGCACTGCTTGCAATAGCAAAGACCTGGAACCAACCCAAATGCCCATCGATGATAGACTGGACAAGGAAAATGTGGCACATATGCACCATGGAATATTATGCAGCCATCAAAAACGGTGAGTTTGTGTCCTTTGTAGGGACATGGATGAACCTGGAAACCATCATTCTCAGCAAACTGACAGAAGAGCAGAAGATCAAACACCATATGTTCCCACTCATAGGCGGGTGTTGAACAATGAGAACACATGGACACAGGGAGGGGAGCACTACACACTGGGGTCTGTTGGGGGGAAATAGGGGAGGGAAGGTGGGTGGTGGGGAGTTGGGGGGAGAGAGCAAGGGGAGAGATGCCAGATGTAGGTGATGGGGAGGAAGGCAGCAAATCACACTGCCACGTGTGTACCTATGCAACAATTTTGCATGTTCTTCACATGTACCCTAAAACCTAAAATGCAATAAATTTAAAAAAATATATCTATTAAAAAAAAAGTAAAAGATCAATGAGGAGTATATTGCAATGGTCTAATCAAGAGTTGATAGTGGCCTCAACTGGGATGGTGGCAGTGGTAATGGAAAGATGGGGCAAATATGAAATATATCATTCAGATATAATCTACTAATGCATTATATTGGGAAAAGTAGAGGAAATTTTGGAAAGAATGCAATCAAATTGATTACCAAGTCTCCATATGGGGCCTTGAATGGGTGGTGGGACCATTTACTGATCTGAGGAAGGCTGAGAGAAGAATATCTTTCAGCAGTACAACTTCAAACATGTTAAGTTCGATATAACTGAGATAGCCAAAACAAATAATCAATAAGAGAGATGACTACATAAAACTAAAGCTAAGAGAAGAGGTTTAGACAGATGTAAAGTTTCAAGGAGTTATCATATGTATAGGTATTTCTTAAAGTCATGGAAATAGAGGAGAGGCCACTAATAGAAAGAAGAGAGATGGGCCATGGAAAGCCGTAAGGAATTATAAAGTTTATAAGGCATGGGCACATGAAGCCAGAGAGATAGGGTGGGAAATCAGGAGAAATGGAACACAACTGAAATAGCCTAGTTACCCTTCAATGAGGGAACTGCTAAGGAAATCATCTTATATCCATTTTCTAGTTTTGCAGAACTAGTATCTGAGGAAGATTAAAGATTAAAAAACAATAGACAAAATACAGTCAACTGATCTTTGACAAAAGAGAAAGAATAAAATGGGGAAAGGATAATCTTTTTGATAAATGATGCTAGAAGAAATGGATATCCACAAGCAAAAATTAAAAAAAAAAATTTAGACACAGACATGACATCCTTCACAAAATTTAACTCAAAATGAATCCATGGCTTAAAAGTAAAATAAAAAAAAAACTATAAAACTCCTAAAAGAAAATATAAGAGAAAATATAGATGACTTTGAGTTTTGATGATGAGTTTCTAGATACCATAACAAAGGCAGAATCAATGAAAGAAAAAATTGATAAATTAGATTTCATTAAAATTTTTTTAAAACTAATCTGCCAAAGACACTTGAAAGAGAGAGAATACAAGCCACAGACTGGCAGAAAATATTTACAAAATACATATCTGATAGAGAACTGTTATCCAAAGTAAACAAAGAATTCTTAAAATTCAACACAAAAATTAAAAACTCAATTTTAAAAATGGGCAAAAGATCTAAACATAAACCTCACCAAAGATAACCAGATGGCAAGTGAGTATATGAAGATGCTCAACATCATATATCATTAGGAAATTACAAATTATAAAAACTGTATAACACTAGATACTTTTTAGAATAGCTAAAACCCAAACACTTATCACCCAAAGTCAGCAAGGATGTGGAACAACAGGAACTCTCATTCATTACTGGTAATGCAAAATTGAACAACAATTTTGGAAGACAGTTGGGATTGGGCAGTTTCTTACAAAACTAAAAATACTCTTACCATTATGATCAAGCAATTGTGTTCCTTGGTATTTGTCCAAAGGAGCTGAAAACGAATGTGCATACTATATGATTATAACTCTATGATATTCTGAAAAAGGCAAAACTATGAAGTGAGTAAAAAAAGATCAGTGGTTGCCAGGGTGGAAGGAGGGTCAAATAGGCAAGCAAAGAGTTTTAAGGCAATAAAATGATGTATGATTTTATGGATGATGCTGTAATGGTAAATACATTTCACAATGCATTTGTCAAAATCCCTAAAATTACATAGGAGTGAATCCTATGTAAATGAACTTATGTGATAATGATGTGTCAATATAGATTCATCCATTTAACAAACATATTCTGGTGGGCGACACTGACAGTGGAGGAGGCTGTACATGTGCTGAGGCAGGGTTATATAGGAACTCTAATACTTTCCACTCGGTTTTGCTGTGAACCTAAAATGGCTCTGAAAAAATAAAGTGTATTTTTTAAAATACCAAACATGTATTTAAAAAACAATAGGCAAAGTATGCTAGTATCAACTTCAAAAAGATAGATGGAAAAAAATCAATTATTTATGCATAGTTCATATAAAATGTGGTTTATTTAAAATAAATCAAGTATTAGATATACGCACACATTAATTGTATGTGTATTTTTTTTTTAGTCTGGCTACATGTACAATAAACTTGGCAGTAATTCTCAGAATTAAGAGAGGAGAAAGAACAATGAAATTCCACTAAAGAAAGTTTTACACTGTTTTATAGTGTTCGTCTTATAATAAACATGTATTAATTTAGCAATATTTACAAAATAGTTTCAAAAAGATACATTTTAAATCACCCTTGTATTCTTAAAAATTTGACCAGATTTTATGAAAATGTGGTCCAAGGAACCCCTATGTCAGAAACACCAGGAGGAGGAGGGTTTATTAAAAATGGGGTACTTTCTGAATCCCATCCCCGCTTTTTTTTCTTTTAAGACAAGGTCTCACTCTGTCACCCAGACTGGAGTGCAGTGGCACCATCTAAGCTCACTCCAACCTCCACCTCCCAAGCTCAATTGATCCTTTCACCTCAGCCTCCCCAGTAGCTGGGACCACAGGCATTCACCACCATGTCCAGCTAATATTTTTATATTTTGTAGAGATGGGGTTCACCATGTTGCCCAGGCTGGTCTCAAATTCCTGAGCTCAAGCGATCCTCCAGCCTCAGCCTCCCAAAGTGCTGGGATTACAGGAGCGAGCCTCTGCTCCTGGCTTTAATAAATCCAGCCCTCCAGGAATGAGGTATAGGACTTTGCATTCTTAGCAACACCATCAAGTTATTCTAACCTCTACCCTTCTGAATAAGTCAAAATGAATGAATGACGTTTTTTAAAAATCAGCAAATGCCAACACCTTCTGGATAAATACCTACCAATTGTTCAGTCTAAAGTAAAAGGTGACAGCTCCCAAAGAGTGGGAAGAAAACTAAATAACTAGATTAATGACTAAGCTATGTTCTGAACCAGAGCACACTCTAAGAAGCACTGTTACATTATAAGAAGAAATATAGATTCCATAGGGATAAAAACTGGCCAAATGTGCAGAACTTTCCTTCTTCCTCTCATAATTCCCATTGGGTCCATTGTACACAGAAGCAAAAATTAGTATCAATATATTATGCCTTAAAATGTATCCTGACTTGATTATACTCTACATCTGAATCAGAAATATAGAGGCTGAAGAATAATTCACATAGTGTTGTCCTCTATCTTCCGCCATTTGAACTACTTTTCTGAAAGCATTATAAATGTAAAACATTTCCAAGAATCTCAGCTATGCTTCTTATCTCTCTATACAACGCAATCTAGAGCAGACTTGTGTCACATACGTATCAGCCAAAAAGTCACAGTTACCAGAAATAAGAGGCTTTTCAATAACTGGCTCCATTACAAAAGACTAAAGGTAGTGGAATTAGAACAGACTCATAAAGTTCCGAAAGTTCGATGTACTCACCTACAAGCAACTCTTGGAAGATAAATCCTTAAATTACAAAATTATGTAAGCAATTTACTGTATTTATGAGCAATGTTTTTAATCCAGCAGATAACTCACAGAGTTCTCTTTCTCTCCTCCCCCCAGCTTTATCCATAAGTGATCCATCTTTCAGAAGCAATGAATTATCCTGGATGTCTTTTGCTTCCTTTCGTGTTCGAAAAAAGACACATATTCAATTGCAGTTTCAGCCTCTTGCTGCAGATGGTATCCTATTTTACGCTGCACAACACTTAAAAGCCCAGTCAGGTAAGATTGGCAGGCTGTTTGTTTGCAGAATGAAAGAGGAAAAAAAACCTAATGAATTCCTAATAGTCTATTAAGTAATGTATGATAGTGTTTATTTTGTGTTACCTAGTCTTTAAATATGTAACCATTTGATTATGTTCTGTTAACACTGCAAGTGTATGCTTATGAATTTAGAGGCCCTAAATATATAGCGAATAAAATAGCAAGAGATTTGTTAGAATTAAAGTTAGCAAAATCTAAATAAAGTATATGCTGAACTTTAAAACAATCCCATAAAAAAAATAAAGCCATGCATGATAGTCCTATGACAGAGTAGACAAAATATGCATGTAGAAGATTTTTTAAAAGGAAGGCATGGCTATCTGATATATTTCATGTAGATTCACCCACATTTATAGCTTGGAAAAATTCTAAGTCATTCTGTCGTCCAAATAGTAAACCCAGGATTTGTGTTCTGAAATGCTTATAAAAACATTTGGAACTTAAAAAGATACATATTTACCATAAAATATGAAATAAAGTATCCAATTAGTGTTTTAAAAATTAATTTTTTAGGTTTTACTACTTTACCTTTGATTTCCATTTTCATACATTTCTCCAAAATTCTGACAAAGACATTTGGACATACAGTTACATCTCTATTGTAAAGTATTTTTAAAATCTTACACTTGACTTTCAGTTTCTCAGAAAATGAGAAACAATTTTGGTATTGAGAAATAATTACATTTGCTTATTTTACATCATTAACAAAAATGGTGCTCTAATTTTCAGAATCTAAGTAGTTCTTATAGAAGTGTCTTGATTTGCTTCTAAATGATAAGAATATCAGGGAATTGGACCAAAGTGATTTCATCTCAATGCACTTCTGAAATACCTTCAAAATAATTTCAAAGAAAAAAGCATAATTGAGCTATAAAATACAGCTTAGAAGAAATCTGTTCTCCTGAGATATGATATTTGGTTTTAAATTCATGATTAAATCTCCCTGTGAAAATGTCAAATAGGAGAACCACACACAAAGAGAAATTTTCTATTTATAAATCGAGACATTAAAAGACAATCAGCTTCAGTTACATTGCTCGTAAAACTCAAAATTAATGTAAGCAAGACCTATGGAAAAGAGCAGAAAATCAAGGTATATTCGGGATTGTGACTGGCCAGAAATATTGTACTATAGTTTTATAATCAGTACAATAGATACATATTTGTGTTTATGTATATGAAATATAAAGCTCATACACATTAATACACATGGGAGGGCAAGAGCACATCCTCTTACATCTGTTATTCAGTGCATGTACTTCATAACAATCAAGAGTTTCCTTTATGCCATCAGACACTATTTACAGAGATTCATTAGTTTCACGATTGATGCATTTGACACTTATATAAGATCATGAAAATTTTAAAATATTAAAAATGTTTACATGCTTAAACCTAGATTAATCAAAAACAATTATCAGATGAAAGGCATAAACTTATGTTTTTAGTAATAAGTAATATAACAAGTTTATTTGAAGTCTGTCTCATTTAAGGCTGCAGAAAACACAGCTGACAGTCCTGTACTTTGTACTTCCTCTAAGAGCTGTGTCTGATGTAAACATTAACCAAGTCTTCCTAGTTGATCCTCTGCTAAGAGGACCCATTAGTAAAAACTAACCACTTAATACGCAATGTTAAAATCCAAAAATTTAAACATAAGCAGCCAATGCAGTTTTCACATTTTCAAAATGAAATTCTAAATTAATGTGGTTTATCTCTTTAGAGATTAATAATTTGAGTACTCTCAAGTAGTGTAAAATTTAAAACAAAATAACTAAAATAACTTGAAAAGTATACGAGATGATTTCAGATCTCTGACTTTTGAAAGATGTTTTAAAGAAATAAGACCCTGGCCTCTTTTCATTTATTTCTGCTAAAAACGTAACACCTTTAAAAGATTTTTGATATATATAAATTAAGCACAAATTAAAGCCTGAATTCATCTTGATATAGTTATAATTCTCCCAGACTAATGTGTACAGAAAGTCCTAGTCATTGCAATGTGAAATTAAAACATACTCAAAACAACTGTAAGATTTAAATTACTTTGCTTTCATTGTCTACAGAAAAGAATGTATATACAATTTCCCTGATATGCTGATTCTGTAGTCTCTTCACAAATATTAGGTCCTATAAGTTTTCTCTATAATAAAACACAGTGGGATAGCAGGTGATGAGGTAGAAACAATAGCAGAACAGAGGTGGGAAGAGCCTCAGCCATGGTTGAGTGGGCATTAAATAGCCAAAGTGAATTCATTTATGATCTTCATGCTATTTGATCTCTCTTTCTTGTAACAACTCTTCATTACATTTTCTTACTCTAATGCCAATCTGAGGTCGGGTGCCTGTAATCCCAGCACTTTGGGAAGCCGAGGCAGGCAGATTACCTGAGGTCAGAAGGACAAGACCAGCCTGGTCAACATGGCAAAACCCTGTCTCTACCAAAAATACAAAAATTAGCAGGGCGTAATGGCCAGCACCTGTAGTCCAAGCTACTCAGGAGGCTGAGGCAGGAGAATCACTTGAACCCGGGATGTGGAGGTTGTAGTGAGCCCAAGATTGCACCACTGCATTCCAGCCTGAGCAACAAAGCAAGACTCCATCTCAAAATAATAATGCCAATCTGTACTTACGACCCATAACTACAGCATCATATCCTAATGCACTAAAATTAAAAGCCTATGATTTTTTTAAGTTAATACAGCTTTTAGTTTCCATAGCCAGAGAGAAAACTTTTGTCGATTTTGCACATGAACATACTAGCCGAGTTAAAATAACCTTTCTTCACAGAAGCTTTCCTTGTTCTTTCTTCTGGTTGGCAACATGACCAGTCATAGCATAGATCACAGTTTCAGCTTTCCTAATCATTTCTTAGGTATTTTTTATTCCAAGGTAGCTCTTCACTATAAAATTGTTTACTACAGGAACACTCTATAACACAAGGAGCAAGAAAAGCTTGCTCCATAATCCTGTGAAAGGTAACTGGCTTGTGTTCACTTCCAGGCCACAAAGTATATTTAGGTTGCTATAAATTTTTTTTAACTTAGTATCAATAATGTTTACTTATTCTAGTTTTTTTGTGGTATAACTCAATGTATATCTTTTCTTTGCTAATCTGAAAGTTCATGACGCTCCTTCTCTTTCCTTATAGTTAAAAATGCTGTACATGTTAGAAATTAGTATGCAAATAAACTTTTTTTGTTATGAATTTTTAAAACAATTTTCATGCCATTATAGGAAAAGTTTTTGCTTTCAAGCTAAAACTATTAGTTGGGAAATATTGAGTCATCTCAACCCACAGCCCTACACAAGTATTTCTTTATTCAATAATTATTTGTTTAGCATCTATTTATGTGCCAGATAGCATTCTGGGTGCTGGGAATAAACTACTGAACCAAACCAGAAACAGACCCTGTTCTCATAAAGCTTAAACCTAGCGGATAAAGCAGCTATTAACCAAATAATCACATATGTAATTGACATATTATACTCACTAAAAATTCCCTATGAGGAAAATAAAGCAAGAGAACCATAGTTTGATAGGTGAAGAACTACAGAGCTGCCAAGTATTCCAACCACTCTAGAATGGCTTGGTATAGACCACAATGGAGAATAGGAAAGAACACCATTTGCAGAAGGGAGGTGAGGAAATATGGCACTTCAGAAGGAGGAATAACTAGTGTAGCACAGTGCCAAATGTCCCTGGATGAGGAAAGAGAAAGGTTGGGAAATTTCAGAGGGAGAGGAAAATGTTTCGTGGAAGACATCTGCATGGTTCATTATGTATTAATAAATAAGTCATTTTGCTATCTTCTTGAAGCAATCTTACATTGAAGAGCAACACACTTTTTCTGAGCAAGTGGAGTTGCCTTTACTTTTCTTCTGAATGCCTCACTGCAACTTCAGATGCTGGATGGTATTTGTTCCAATTTCTTCACACGACTATATAATTATAAAATGAGATATATAGTAATGGAGGGAAACCTAGTGATTTAAAGCACTGACAGAAAAAATACCTGACCAACTATGGGAAATCAAGGAAAACTTCTCTGAGGAAGTGACATTTTATCTGAAACCCGAAGAATGGGTAGGAGTTACCTAGTTGAGGTGGAATGGGGTGGTGGAGTGTTCCTAGAAAACAGGCAGATGAAATCCTTAACAAGGTCAGTGTTGTTCAAGTAAATAAAGTGTAAGGATGGGGAAAGAGAACATTCCTGGTAAGGTTGGAGAGGAAAGGAGCCAGGAATGTTCAGAGAATTTATAGGTATGTTAAAGAGTTTAAGTACCTAGCCTGACAATAGTGAATGCCATTAAACAGCGGCATAAAGATCAGGCTTTCATTTGAAGAAAAACCTCACTTTAATTTACAACCACAATACATTCATTCAATGAGAACTTTCCACATCTAGGGAAAATTTATGTAGCCAATTGCTAAACAAAATGAAAGAACACAGAACACATGCATTTTGCTCTGTGAGTGGAACTAAAACTAACACAATTGTGCTCAAGATGTTACTTTTTTCCCCATAACCAAAACTTACCCAACTTGACCAGAAAGAGTAAAAGTTTTCAATGGAAAACTTTTACTGTTGCTAATTAAACATACTATTTGGTTTCTTGCAGGTGATTTTTTATGTATCTCTTTAGTGAATGGTTCTGTTCAACTTCGATACAACCTTGGTGACAGAACTATCATTCTAGAAACTCTCCAAAAAGTAACAACAAATGGAAGTACTTGGCACATAATAAAAGCAGGAAGAGTTGGTGCAGAAGGCTACCTGGATCTAGATGGGATAAATGTTACAGAAAAAGCCTCCACTAAAATGAGTTCCCTGGACACAAATACAGACTTCTATATTGGAGGGGTATCTTTCTTAAATCTTATAAATCCCATGGCAATAGAAAATGAACCCATAGGTTTTCAAGGCTGTATCCGGGAAGTTATCATAAATAATCAAGAATTACAATTAACTGAATCTGGAGCAAAAGGTGGTTCAAATGTAGGTGACTGTGACGGGACAGCCTGTGGGTACAACACATGCAGAAACGGAGGTAAATGTACAGCAAATGGCACAACGTTTTCTTGCAGATGTTTGCCAGAATGGGCTGGAAATACATGTAACCAGTCTGTATACTGTTTGAATAATCTTTGCCTCCACCAGTCTTTATGTATACCCGACCAATCATTTTCTTACAGTTGCCTATGTACTTTGGGTTGGGTGGGAAGGTATTGTGAAAACAAAACTTCATTTTCAACTGCAAAATTTATGGGTAATTCTTACATTAAATATATTGATCCAAATTATAGAATGAGAAACCTCCAGTTCACTACTATATCCTTAAATTTCAGTACTACCAAAACAGAAGGTCTCATTGTATGGATGGGAATAGCTCAAAATGAAGAAAATGATTTTTTGGCAATTGGTCTCCATAATCAGACCTTGAAAATAGCAGTTAACTTAGGAGAAAGAATATCTGTGCCTATGAGCTATAACAATGACACATTCTGTTGTAACAAATGGCACCATGTAGTTGTAATTCAAAATCAGACTCTTATCAAGGCCTACCTAAATAACAGTCTAATTCTTTCCGAAGATATTGATCCACATAAAAAATTTGTTGCTCTAAACTATGATGGTATTTGTTATCTAGGGGGCTTTGAATATGGTCGAAAGGTAAATATCATTACTCAAGAGATTTTTAAAACCAATTTTGTTGGCAAAATTAAAGATGTTGTGTTTTTTCAGGATCCAAAAAAAACTGAACTAATTAAATCAGAAGGATACAACGTTTATGATGGAGATGAACAAAATGAGGTTACATAAGTTAACACCAGAGATTTTAGTACACACTATATATAAATGTAGTTATATTGATAGTTATTTATTTGGTACATTGCCCACAGGGAATCAACTGTTTACTATTACCTGAAATAGTCTAAATGCTAACATATCTTTTTGTTAACACTGGAAAATGTCACTGAAAGTTCTCATTGTTTTTCCTACCATCTGTGTGTTTTTCCTACAATCTAATTTATGTGTATATATTTTGATTCATGTTTTAACTCCAGTAATTCGTTCAGAGCTTACTCATGGAATATGCTTATTCACGGAATGTGCTTATTCATTTTGCTTATCCACTTTGTACCTGTCCCTCATGTTTAAATTTTAAAATCAATATGTAGATAAAATTTTAAAATCATTGTGTAAACTGAATTTTAAAATGTTTAAAATTCAGTTGGGAATGAATTAGGGATAGGTACAAATAAGAAAAAAATCAAGTTATTAACCAAAGGAAAAATAAAAATTATACAAAGCAATGTAACCATATTACATGGCTTAGCTACAACTATTTATACGATTCAATGACGTAAAACTTGAAAATAGATATAAATCAAAAGTATTGCATGAATGTAGAAAAGAAAGAGAGGTGAACAGGCTGGTAAGAGCTAAATCCTTATCTTTTATAGTAAGACATCAATAGATATTACAGTATGTGCAACTTTAAAAAATAGTATATGCATATCACAAACATGAAGGCGAATATCCTAAATGTCTAAAAGAATTGAAAATGGTTGCCTGTGGAGAGAAGAGTAGTGCAGAGGCCTGTTGCTGTTTATAAACCTTGTAGAGCTGTTTGACTTTTTAAAACCATGTACTCATATTAACTGATCAAATTAAAAAATTAACCTTAATTTGTATTTAACTGCTTTCAAGTCTACAGATCTCAATACTGGGCATAAAATAGGCTCTAAACAATGCCACTGAGAATTACTGTCCTAACAATTTAGTACTGTTAAAAGCATAAGTTTAAAAAGTATTATTTTGCCCAAATCAGTTATTGATATAATTGTGAGTGGAATTTTCACTTCCCACTCCCAGTCCACCATTGCAGATTGGAAAGCAGTTATTGCTGTTGTTACCTAACATTTTCTGAGTTTGGTATCTGTGACAATTTTGTCACCTGGCAACTGGCAACATATGACTTGGTGAATTACCAGGTAGAACAGGTCATCTAGAGAAAAAATATCTTAGTAATAAGCAGCATGTAGCGTTAAAAAGAAAAAAATATGATTATTCATCAAAGAATTTACAAAAAATAAGCGCTAATACATAGTTAACTTCTTAATACCTGTGCAGATTCCAACCTATACAAAGGAACTAGGTAATTTATCATTCAAAAAATATTACAGATTTTTGTCTTATTTTAGCCACTCCATTCCAATCAAAAGGCTACAGACATTCCTCAAAGGACCTAGGACCACAAGTTAAGAATGTTGGCACCATTTGACAGGGCACAAATTGCTTCCAAACCTACTGTCCCTATTGACACTAGAAGTGTGCGGGTAGAATATAAGGTAGAATTGCAGAATGTTTACGCATTGATTCAAGGGTTTTTTTTAATAGAAACGATTCAAGACAACTCCAACAAATTTTGCTGAAAAACGGTGACCTAAACTTGTATTGGTCCATACTATTGCATTTAACTTTGGAGATACTTAGATGATAAAGATAAATGCTCTAAAGAAATTCCTTTCGGCAGCTGGTAATCAAATCGAACTTTTCAGAAAACACACTTTATGTATAAAACAAGAAGGCTGCTTTATGAAAGGTTACAAAATCTTTGAAGAAATGTTCCCATATTAGGCCACGTGTTCTCTCATAATAAAGTGTGCCTTTTCTTTAAAGTAGCACTTCCTGAAGTGTGGCCCAAGAACCCCCGGGATATTTTCAAGGAATCCAAAGATCCTCCCTTTCCCAACAACAAATGCACATATAGCCAGATTTTCTTCATATATTTCAAATAAAATGACATATTACAAAACACTGAATGCAGAGCAGGTAAGAGAATCCAGCCCTGAGTCAGAAATTGGAAATATGCAAAAATGAAAACAATGTGATACTCTTACTAAATTAGTTTGGAACTTTTACATAAATGTTATATTAACCAATGATATTATTTAAAATGTTTAATGTTTATCATTTTAATTTCTAGTTTGCTAAATAATTATATAACCCATATAAACAAAAGCTTTGGCATTATTTAAAAGTGTAAGGGGTCTTGAAAACAAGTTTTGGGAATTGCTGCCTTAAAGCTTCTTTTCACAGTTGCAATTTTATGTTCAGATTTTAAAACTTGTCTTCTACCTGGAAGCTCCACAAAACTGGACTCTCCCATGTTGCTCATCATTGAATTCCAAATGCAGATTAACTGTGCTTGCAAAATAAGCACACAATATTTAAGAACTGAAAACTGCTGCCTATCCTCCTATAAATCAAAATGACTTGAAAATATATTTTTCACCTTAAAATCCTGCAAATTTCATGTAACAAATTAACATTATTCCTGCTTCCTGTCATTGCTATCCTGGTGATGATGGTGTTAACGATTTCCTATGTGAAATGCTTTTCCAGTATGAAATAAAAATAACTGCTACAAAAGGACCTTTAAGATGGTTTTACCATAAATGTCATGAGGTTTCTTAAACTGTTGAATGTACACAGAACTTTTAAAAAAGTGTAGTAATAGTTTTCAGTCTCCTTTTAAATAAGTTCCTGAAAAAAATCATTATTTTGGAAAAAAAAATCTTAAGGCATATTTTTAAAAGACAGCTTGGGCTAATATATATACATACATACATACATACATAGACACACACACACGCACGCATACACTGATTTATTTCATAGAAAAAGTATTTTGGGGATATTTGGATTTATATTGGATTCACAATGCCCTTTAAGCGCTTAGGCTGTTATTTGCCTTAATGACTGCTCTATATCTATCTGTAAGATTAAACTTGCCAGGATGGACTGAAGTTTTCAAAGCACTTCCAGCTACTGATCTTTGTTTTCAACTCACCACCTTCTTGCTCTATATAATAATTACTATAATTCTTTGTAAAACAGAAATCAAAGAATCAGGGTGTTCTGCACCTTTTTTAAAAGCAATAACCAATTCTATTTGCAATTTGCTTTAAGAGACAGAAATCAAACCTGATTATGTATATAGTTCTTTGTAGTCATTAGTGACTACATTATAGTTCTTTGTAATCTTCAGTGAGTAAGTAGCCTTACCAGTTTTAGATGGATCTTAGAAGATGAGCATAGTACAACTAGTATATCCAAATGTTAAAGTATCTTTTACTAAGATCTGGTTCATTATCAAGCTCTCATAATGCATTTAAGTTTGCTTCATATACTTTAAAAACAGTTACTATTAAAAACTTAGGAACAACAAAGTTACCTGTTAATGAGTAGTTTTACGTTAACATAGTTAATACGGCGTAACTCTTCATTTTCCTCTCTATTGCTGGTGTTAATTGTTCCTAAATTTTTAACATATATTTACTATAGATTTAGCTATTCTATAATTTTAAAGATTTAAGATTCACCCACAATATAAGCTACAATTAGAGAGTCAAGGGCTGTGGTAGATGATGCCCCCACCCCCGAAATATGTCTACATCCCAAACCTTGGAACACCTGTAAATAGGTTACATTGCAATGGGGAATTAAGGTCACAGATAGAATTTAGGTTGCTAATCAACTGACCTTAAAATAGGAAGATTACCCTGGATTATCTGGGTGGAGGTCAATGTAATCACAAAGGTCCTTTTAGTGGAAGAGGGAATCAGAAGGGAAAGTCAGAGATGGTAGAAAAAGACTGGGTTCCACACTGCTGGCTTTAAATATGGAAGGGATATGAGCTAAGGAAAATTGGGTGCCCCTCTAGAAGCTAGAAACCAAGGGGGAAAAAAAGGAATCTCCCTGAAACCCTCCAGAAAACGAATGCATCCTGCTGATCTTAACTAGTGAGATCTGCATAAACTTCTGATCCACAGAACCATAAGATCATAAATTTGTGCAGTTTTAAGCCACTACGCTTGTAGTAATTCATCACAGCAGCAACAGAAAACAAGACTAGAGAATTAAGATTTGTGATTAATATAAACTTTGCTCATCTGTACAAAAGAACCTATAGGTTTTTGGTTATGTCTTCTGGCTCACGCTGAGGAGTCGGGTTGCTCAGTTTGGCAAAATGCAAAGAAAGACAGCTATGAAATGTATATATAATCATCAGGCTTTTGCTTCTTTTTCTCATTCTCAATTCTCAGAGCACAACTGCTAAGCAAAGAGAAAACTGAGCTAGGATTCCAACTCTGACAACAGCAGGATAACCTAGGCAAGTTTCCCAACTCTCTAAGTTCCAGTTTCCTCAGCTCTAAGCCTTTACTTTGAGCTGACCAACGTTTACATTAAGTGCTCACAACTAGGGTTGGCTTACAGAGGGCTCATGAAGGCTTCCTTATTGCCACAAATACTACATAGGGTGAACTTTACAGGTACTAAGATGCCCTGGTACTTTTATCTAAAAGAGGTACGCGTAAGCTGTCTTAAGATGATTCTAAGTTTTTTTAAGTATAAAACTTTAAGGACAGGTTTTTCTTAAAACAGGAAAAACTAAAAGATGAACTCATTAATTCACTAGTTTGTGTAACGCTGGTTATACCTGGGACTGAGAATGGCTTTGGATCTGCTACTTGTTGAAAACTTTTCTCATTTTCCCTTTTCTCCCTCAAAAGAAAAACCTCAAATAGTTCATATGATCATACTTTTCCTACTCTCCACACAATGTTTCAGTCAATCAGGGGTTACAAGATCTGCTTCTAACCCGATGTTCATCCCTAACAGGTGGCTATATGGGCCTTATCTATTTTAAGAACAAGTATCTATCAAGATTCAGTAAGATCTGATACAGAATCTTAGAGTAAGCATCACAGTATGTAGAAGAAACTATTAGCTAAGAGGTGATCCAAAACTGACCTGAAAGCTTGTTTTCATTCATTAACCCATTCTTTTTTACTTTTACTTTGCAAAAGAAATCTGGTGTCTGATAACCCCTCACTCAAATGTATCAGTAAAGGCAGATTTACTGACAACACAAACATTTGAAATTGAAAAACTAGTATTTTTGTTTTTAATATGTAAAACTCTGACAGCAATTTTTTTGGTAATGGTGCATATTATGACTAACTTAGGCTTTGTTTTGTTTGGGAACTTTGTTTTCTAACAAGTTAATTTCCAAAAGGAAAGTGGATAAAGTTAAACAGACTTTTAATACAAGTCCTCTGTTTCAGAACTTTCTGCTGATAAATTCCAGAGGGCAAGGACAGGGAAAAAAGTACTGCAAGTCACTGCAAATTAGATAGAATCTTTGGTACTGAATTTCCTCCCTTCTCTCCAGCAAAAACAAGGATAATTCTGTTTCAAAACCAATTTTTAACTTTAATCTTTAAGTTCTTTAGGAAAACAATCAATTTTTGTGGATTTATATTTTTCTTCATTAATATAGGTAAGTAAATATACTGAGTTCTCTTTCTTCTGTTTTTTGGGTTTTTTCAGTCTCAAATGTCAACATCATTTGGTACCTCCTGCATTAAATTATTGCCATCAAAACCATGTGTTTTAGGATGTAAATAAATTTAGATATGAATTAACAATAGCCTCTTCATATGCTTTCAAGTGAAACTGGCATATGAAACTATATAGTTACTATACAAACTAGGCTAAATCACATTTATAAAAAGATTCAAAACACATTTCTCTTAAAGTTCTGTGGTTTTAAATTTTAATCATTAATGAGTCAGAGTACCAAACTGTGATGGTGTAAAAGTTTTCGAAACTTATCTATAAAGTGGGCTATAGCTGCACAGTGTTTCATAGGTGGTTCTACATTCTAGCCTCTTTAGAACTACACAGTTCATCTCAGCCTATCATTTAAGATTTTAAAAAATTGTTTTTCCTCTCATCTAATGCCTGACATAGATAGTCTATATGTTCTTGGCTCAGTAAGAGAAAAACAATGTCTGAAGGTAATTAAAGCTTTAAAGAAGAAATTCTTCTGCTGAATTTCAAGTCACACACACAAAATAGGTGAGAAATTCTTTTATCATATTTAGAATCAAAATATCCCTTAAAATATTTACATTTTACAGTAAAAAGGATAGGAAAACACAAGATCATGTACAAGCTTAAGTATTCAAGTTTCTGAAGAGCCAAAAATGAAAATAATGGCCTACCACAAAGCTGTAGTATATGGTAATAAGTGACTTCAATGAGTGCAGATTAAAGCAATAAATGTACCCCTTGGGCTTCTGATTCTTGGTCAAAACTGCTCAACTAAATGATTAGCATAATCTGATTATTAAGTTGCTTGGATTTTTGCTGCTCCTCTACGGTTTCTTTAAAAACAGTGCAATTTAAAACAAACTTACAGAGCACACATTACTCCCAAATTAGTCATCATATAAAGGACATTCACTAGAGGCAGTAAATATATTCCATAGTTAACCATATTTACCAATTAAGGAATAAAACTAAAACTTCTAAGCCTTTATTGCATATTAATAAAACAAATCTTTGAATATACAGCAATGTAAAACTTTTAAAAATATTAAATTCCTAATAACTAGGGACAATTGGTATGAAGAAGGGATGATGAGCACTGGTACAGAACACTCTGCACCAACACACAGAATTCACTGTTGTGCAAATGACCAATAGTAAAAATTTTAAAGATGGCACAATCCTAGCAGGCAATCTTTCTTTTGTTTACAAGATACAACATTTAACAGTTATTTAAATGTAATCCTGAAGCAGCCTGCAAATTTTACCTTTTGCTTTTAGTTCTGTCAGTGTGGTCCCTATCTTTGTGGTCCCTATCCCTGTCCTTTTCTCCTTCTCTGTGTTTACTTTTCTCTCGTTCTTTGTCCTTCTCATAGTCTTCACTTTTAGGTTTATCTGGCTTCTTGTCTACATTCCTACCATCTCTGCTTGCTTTGCCATCTGTTCCTCGATCACCATGTGATAACCGTGCCCTCTCTTTATCTTTGTGCCCTTCCTCCCTGCTTTTTCTGTCTCTGTCTTTGTCTTGGCTTCTGTCTCTGCGTCTATGCCTTTCAGATTCTTGCTCCCATTCCTTTTCATGTCGCTCTCTTTTCAAGTGGTGTGAATCACTATAAAATCTCTGGCGGTCCCCTTTACCCCTATTAAATGGCCTATCCAGTT
>NW_016107351.1:8777056-8794626 GCF_001604975.1 Cebus imitator | reverse complement strand
ATAGCGTTTTCTGCTACTGAAGTATGCAAACAGCAAAGTATAAGAAATTTGATCTTCTTCAGTTACTGGTGTGAAGCGAACCACACAAATTTCCTGTTCAAGAAAATAACAAATGATTAAGATAATAAGCTGAAGAGTAGCTTGGTTTTAAATACTATTTCTCAGTTAATAACACTCTATTGAACTTTATATTTATGGTACCAAATAACATGGTTTACCAACTTAAATACGGAAAATACTAAAAGGAAGTAACTCTTAAGGGCTTTACTGATCACATTAATAGATCTGTTTTATCTGATGGCTTACATTTCTTATGGAAACATTAAGAAATGGAGTCCCGAGGTGATTAAACAATTTTTTGAAGGGGACAGATACAACTTGTCAGTGGCAGAGATGATACTGAAACCCAGGTCTTCTGATATCTATACTATATCCTGATTTCCAATGCTGTAACCACCACAAGGGGCTTCCTATGTTCTTGACCCACTGGGAACTAAGAGCACCCAACACTTCCACCCTACCATGCGTTTATATACACAAACAGACAAATCAACTAATAATCCAGTTAATAGGCACGAATTTAGGAATAAAAAGGGCTGGATGAAGAGACCTTAAATACATACAGATCATAAATTTTGTAAAGTAATTTGGCTTACTTAAGAATTTTCTTGCTTGCTTCTAGGTTCTTGACTTTGTTTCAGATAGAAAAGACAGTCCTAGCCATCCAATAAACATCACATTTTCCAGCCTCCAATAAAGCACATAGCCATCAAATAAACAAGCTATTTCCCAGCCTCCCTAGCAGCTATATATGGCTATGTGACTAGGTTCTTTCCAATGGAAGTTGTTGGTTGCAATTTGTAATTAATTTGGTAGCATTAGAAAACAGTTCTTTCCCATGGAAGTTGATGATTACAATTTGTAATTAATTTGGTACCGTTAGAAACAAATTTTTTTCATGATGGTATATGGTTGAAATGGGAGAGCCAGATTTGCTGCAAAGCCTAAAAACTGATGCAAGCTCCTAACGAAACAGGTGAATGAGCTGAAATATGACTCCATTTCTTATAAAATGTCATCTAAGCTGCCCTCTTTTAGAGTAAAAATCAGCATACGTATGTTAGTAACAACTATTACAGCGTTTAAATCTGTTCAGTTGGAGACATACTATAAAGTGTTAGATTCAAGATGATTCAATTCTTGGATTCAAGTGTGATATATGTGGATTCAAGAGTGATTCTCAAAATGTCCAAGAGTAATACTACTCATTTTTATTAGTGCTTTAAAGTTTATTTGTATTTTAATGCTGTATCATTTTAAATTCTAAAATCTGTATTGGAACAAAATATTCTTTTCAGCTTAAGGTTATGCATTTTGGATCACTCCAAAGAAAAACTAGAGACTTCTAGGAAAAGAGGTAGAAAAGTAACATTCATTTATTCAAGACTTCAACATTTACTGAAACCTGTAATATAGTAGATACTATCACATCCACTAGAGGGAAAAACGATTTCTTCTAATGATTAAATTTTCCTCTGTAATAATTTTCTGTAAGTTAAAAAAAAAAATAGAGAGAGATAAAGGAAGAGGAGAAATATTACTGTGATAGAGGCATTTCATAGTATCTTTTCTCCTTTCCTCCTATTACTACTGAGAAGCCCTTAACTTTTAGCTGGGTACATAGCCATCCAATAAACATGACATTTCCCAGCCTCCCTAGCAGCTATGTATGGCTACGTGACTAGGTTCTTTCCAATGGAAGCTGATGACTGCAATCTGCCTCTGAAACAACTAGATAGGTATTCGTCATTTACTCCTATTTGGTATGTTTGACTGATGAGGACAACATTCCAATTAACTTCTATATTCTTAGAGTCACTATATTTTATAGTCTCTTTTTTTGCAACAGCTTAGCTGTGCCCTAACTCAAACAGATGTCTATAACAGAAGCAAGGCAAAATTCCAGGGTGAATCTCAATAATTACTCTAAAACATTTCTTCTAAAACATTAAGAGAAGCCACAAACAGAGCATCCCAGAAGAGGAGAGGAAAAAAAGAAATGCTATATTCTTTAGTTTCCTCAGCAAATGGCTTTAGTTCAGTTTTGTGAGGTATATTATGCAGACTTAAAATGTGTATTGCCTCCTTTCCCCAGGAGACCTTGCACTCTTGCATAAGAATTCTGAACTGTTTCCCTCCTAAACATTTTCCCATGCTGGCATAGTGAAAAAAGTTTTCCTCACCTTGGTTCCTGATGCTTTTATTTTTTCCACATAATCCCAAACTGTCTGAGGTGATATCCTGCCACCTACTTGAATACTATCTGGTAGGTCCTGTGGTTAAAAAAAAAAAGAGAGATCAATATATATATAGAATATCTTTATTATGACATTAATAATTCAAACAAATTGGTTCTAAGACTAATTTGAAACAGTAATAAAAAGTCAGTAAGATTATAAAAAATACATCAGAAAACACACAATAGACAGAACAATTTGGTTTTACTTAAAATGCCAACTACAAATGACTGATAGGCCTAAAATACAGCTACTAAGAAAAATTCTGAGTTCTGCTCAATCTCGCTATGAAAGATGGGAATGGGAAGCAATGGCAAACATACCACCTTACCAATTCAGGAAGAACACCGCACATTCCAGAATATTAGGAGAGACTGTAACCTCCCCTTTTGGTAGTAGGAGGCAGGAACATTCCTTAATAATTAACAGCTGAATTTCAAAGGTTACCAAATATAATTACAGAGTGTATTTTTGCACAGAGTAGAATAATATTGTAATCATTTAAGGTTTTTTTTTTTTAAAGGCACAATCTTTCTGAAAACAAATGACTACACATAAAAGCAATTAAGAATCTTTAAAACTTTCTTTAGTACATTCCTATTTTTTCCATGATGACTGAGAAAAATCATAAAAACATAACTGATATTAAATTCAATTTAGTTTATTCAATTATTAACTACCTTAAAATATTTTGTTTGGGAGTTTAGTCCCAAACTAAAAACAAGTACAAAATGGAAGTGAAAATCTGGAAAGCAATCATATAAAAACTGTGTCTCAGAAGGGAAAATAATTATGTTTAAAATCAAAGGATTTTGTAGTTAAGGGCTTAACTCTCCATTTAAAGGAACAATTATGTTCACCATGGACTGACCAAACATTAAATTTCTAAACAGATTTATTCAGAAACACCATTTCATTTTTCTCTTATAAAACTCACATTTTAAAAATATTTATCAAGCAAACTGTATATAAAAGTGATTAGGCTGTTTATTAACTGAAAACACTGCTAGGCCGGGTGTGGTGGCTCACATCTGTAATTCCAGTACTCTGGGAGGCAGAGGCAGACAGATCACTTGAGGTCAGGAGTTCAAGACCAGCCTGGCCAACATGGTGAAACCCGTTTCTACTAAAAATACAAAAATTAGCAGGTGTGGTGACGCATACCTATAATCCCAGCTATCTGGGAGGCTGAGACCAGAGAATGGCTTGAACCCAGGAGGCAGAGATTGCAGTAAGTGGAGATCATGCCACTGCACTGCAGCCTGGGCAACACAGCAAGGCTGTCTCAAAAAACAAACAAACAAACAAACAAACAAAAAAAAAAACCACAATGGCTAACCAAATAAACTGATCCACATTATATAAACAGTATTACATTGAATTAAACTAATTCCAGCCTAATCCAAAGAAAAGTTTATGTTAGCCTTTAAAAAAATAGACATATATGATTTAGGCTTTTTGAAATAATACATGGAGTTTTAAAAAACCTTTTAATTCTTTAAAATAAGCAAATGGAGAATAAATAAGAAAGGTCAGATATGAACAAAATAGCAAAATATGATCTCAGTATAAATACAACATATAGGTACTGATTTATTTTCCTTCCATACACATATGAAAATATATTTCCTTCAAAGTAGTTCAAAAATGTCATCTCATTTATCACATTATATTACTGCTGCTTATTTTCCATAAATACTACATAATAGTTTCTTCCTATTTCCCTCAGGTGTAAAACCAACCAAGAGTACTGCTTGCAGCAATTACGGTCACTAGTCTCACTAGTTTTCAAATAGCTGTAAAGTTTCAACTCCCAGTCTACAAAAACCACATTCACAGAATAGGCAGATAAAAACTAGTCATGAAGCTGGGGAAACATAAACAGTGGGGAAAACAGAAGACTTGTTCAACAATAAAAAAATCTTCTTAATGGGTTAACATTAAAAGCCAAAAATGTGTAAATCTTTTATTTAAGTGTGTATTCAAAGAAAAACTTGGATATCCATATAGACTCTCACTGATTTTTAATTCTCTGACACAGTGAGGTAGCACACCTTGAGAAAAGTTCAGGACATAGGAGTTTACAACTTTTGGAGTGTAGTTTGTTTTTACAATTCTAAAGATCCATTTGTTAATTCGTAATTTTATTACTTGAACTGTTTAAGAATCACTGTTAATACATATTTTTATTACTAACTCCGCCTTATTTCCCTGTCTATTACTTTCAGAAACACACATATCAATTCATGCACAGAAGAGCAGAAAAGTTCACAGTACCTCTGTCAAGTATTCAGGGGAGCCAGATACAGGATAGGCTTTGGTAACAAATTTTGCCACAGAAGGCATGTTGATAAAACCTTTCCAGATGAAGTTCAATCGAGCCAGAAAGGTAGACTCAACCTCAACAGTTCCAGGCATCTCTGGACGTGGAGCAGGAGAGAATGTTGATTTTGGAGATTCTTGTTTCTCCTCCTCAAAGAATTCAGAAGCCAAAATATTTGAGGTTGAAGACAATGCATCTGCTATACTTTCTGCTTCATTGTCTGAATGTTTACGAGCTACTCCTACAACAACTTTTACTTTTTTTGGAGAGAGATCATCTACAGGTGGTGCCATTCGACCTAAGCCCAGAATACACCAAAAGAAACCAGTTGTTGTTAACTGCAATTTTCACAACTTGACCCACTTTCATTTTCTAAAGTTTTTCAGGTTCTATGATTTGATTGCTGAGTAACCAAACATTTCCTCGGGTAATATCTAACTGTCATCATTTAGTTATATTACAACCACATTTAAGAATCAGCAGAAAATTCACCTGTGTTCTTCCCACTGCCTGCCCTCTTCTATATACAGTGATCTAAGCTTATCTGAAATGAAATTCAAAGCAAATCGTGCATGGTTCTACCTGTAATAAAGTTAACTTTCCCTTAAAATCACTTTATAATTATTTCCTACATGTAAAACTTACATGAGAAAATATGAAAAAGATTAGCGGTCCCCAACCTTTTTCTTACCAGGAACCAGTTTCATGGAAGACAATTTTGGATGGTGGATGAGGGGAGAGATGGTTTCAGGATCAAACTGTTAAACCTCAGATCATCAACCATTAATAGTTAGATTCTCATAAGGAGCACACAACCTATATCCTTCACATGTGCATTTCACAATAGGGTTTGCGCTCCTATGAGAATCTAATGCAACCACTGATCTGACAGGAGGCCGAGCTCAGGCTATGGTAATGCTCAGTCACCTCCAGCTGTGCAACCCAGTTCCTAACAGGCCATAGACCAGTACAGGTTTGTGGCCCTGGGGGCTTTGGACCCCTGGACTAGAGAGTGTAATTCCTGTCTTAGTGATGTGAAAACTTAGAAGAAGAGAATGTTAAACAACTCAAACAAGCTAAAATAAAAATATTATTACTAGAACCTAAAACAGGTTTCTTAGTTCTCTGACAATTATCTTTTAACTAAACCACACCAAATTCCAATAGTCTTGAGAACTAAGACAAATCTTTATATCTGTATCCAAGTTTCGATTATCAGCAACAGTTCACGACTATACATGCCTGAAGAGGTATTTCACCAGAGAAGCTATACAGATGGCATATAAGCATGAAAAGATGCTCCACATATGTCATCAGGAAAATGCAAAAGTAAAACAACAGAGAGGTATCACTACACAACTATTAGAATGGCCAAAATCTAGAATACTGATAACACCAAATGCTAGCAAGGATGTGGAGCAATAGGAACTCTCATTTATTGCTGGAGGGAAGGTTAAAATGGCACGGCCTCTGTGAAAAATAATTTGGAGGTTTCTCAAAAGATAAACACACTCTTAACATACAATCCAGCAATTGTGCTCCATGGTATTGACCCAAAGAAGCTGAAAACAAATCCACACGAAAGCTGCATACAGATGTTTATACTAGTTTTATTCGTAATTGCCAAAACTTGGAATAAAACAAGATCTCCTGCAGCAAGTGACTGGATAAATAAGCTATATATCCAGAAAATGGAATATATTATTCAATGCTACAAAGAATGAGCTATCTATCAGGCCATGAAAAGACATAGAGGAACCTTAAATGCATATTACTAAGTGAAAGTAACCAATGTGAAAATGTTACATACTAGATGATTCCAACTATACAATATTCTAAAAAAGGCAAAACTACAGTGACACTGAAAAGATCAGAGGTTTCCAGGGGTTGGTGGGGGTGCTGGGGGAAATGATTAACAGACAGAGTAAAGACGATTTTTAGGACAGTGAAAATGCTCTGTATACTACTATAATACCAGGTCCATGTCTTTAACATCTATCCATAACCACTGAATGTACAACTCTAAGAGTGAGCGCCAACGTAAACTATGGATCTGGGGTCGTTATTTTTCAATGTAGGTTCATCAGCTATAATAACTGCACCACTCTAGTGTGGGATGTTGATAACAGTGGAGACTATGCATGTATGGAGTAGCAGTTATATCGGAAATCTCTGTGACTTCCTCTCGATTTTGCTAGGAACCTAAAATTGCTCTTAAAAATAAACAGCTTTTTTATAAAAAGTAATTTCGGTTTCTGATTTGTCTGTTATATATAATAATAAAATATAAACACTATTTTACTCCTTTCCTGGAGTAAATGACAGTATCCTACTGCCCACAATTTCAGATGTTCATTCTAATGGTTAAATTCCTGTCATCTGGTGGGACTGATCCCAGATGGCTGATTAGGAGTAGCTCAGGATTGCAGCTCCGAGCGAAAGTGCGAAGGATTGAGGGGAAGTTCACACAGCAGCTGGGCGGAGACCATAGCAGCTCAGCAAAGCCTCTGCAGGCAGACTGTGACTAGGATGCGTCCACGTGGGGCAGGGTGGCCCTGAAAAAAGGCAGCAGCATGACAGAAACTTACAAATAAAGCTCTAACTCCCTGGGACAGAGCACCTGGGGGGAAAAAAAAGGCATTTATGAGTTCTGCTGCAGCAGACTTAAATGTACCTGCCCAGCAGCTCTGAATGAACAACGGAGCTCACAGCTCAGCACTTGAGCTTCTATAAAGGACAGACTGTCTCCTCAAGCAGCTACCTGACCCCCACATATCCAAAGAGTCACCTCATAAAGGAGAACTCAGACTGACATCTGGCAGGTAGCTTTCTGGAACAAAGATAGCAGAAGGAGAAACTAGCAGCAACCGTTACTGTTCTGTAGCCACTGCAGGTGATCCCCAGGCAAGCAGGGCCTAGAATGGACCTCAGCAGTCCTACAGCAGAGGGGCCTAGAAAGAAAACTAAGAAACAAATAATTTCATCATCAACAAACTGGACATCCACTCAGAGACCCAATCTGAAAGTCAACAACTACAAAGACGACAGAAGGATAAATCCACAAAGATGGGAAGAAACCAGCGCAAAAAGGATGAAAACACCCAAAACCAGAACACCTCTCCTCCTCCAAGAGATCACAACTCCTCACCAGCTAGGGAACAAGGCTGGATGGAGAATGAGTGTGATGAATTGACAGAAAAAGGCTTCAGAAGGTGAGTAATAAGAAACTTCTCTGAGCTAAAACATCATGACAACCCAAGTCAAAGAAATTAAGAACCTTGAAAAAAGATTTGACGAAATGCTAATGAGAATGGACAACTTAGAGAGGAATATAAGTGAATTGATGGAGCTGAAAAACACAACACGAGAACTTTGTGAAGCATGCACAAGTTTCAACAGCCAAACTGACCAAGCAGAAGAAAGGGTATCAGAGGTCAAAGATCAACTCAATGAAATAAAACGAGAAGGCAAGATTAGAGAAAAAAGGGTAAAAAGGAATGAACAAAGTCTCCAAGAAATGTGGGACTATGTGAAAGGACCTAATCTACGTTTGATAGGTGTACCTGAAACTGACGGAGAGAATGAATCCAAGCTGGAAAATACTCTTCAGGATATTATCCAGGAAAACTTCCCCAACCTAGCAAGGCAGGCCAATATTCAAGTCCAGGAAATAAAGAGAACACCACAAAGATATTCCTCAAGAAGAGCAAACCCAAGGCACATAATCGTCAGATTCACCAGGGTTGAAATGAAGGAGAAAATGCTAAGGGCAGCCAGAGAGAAAGGTTGGGTTACCAACAAAAGGAAGCCCATCAGACTCAGAGCAGATCTCTCAGCAGAAACCCTACAAGCCAGAAGAGAGTGGAGTCCAATATTCAACATCCTTAAAGAAAAGAACTTTCAACCCAGAATTTCATATCCAGCCAAACAGCTTCATAAGTGAAAGAGAAATAAAATCCTTTACAAACAAGCAATTACTCAGAGATTTTGTCACCACCAGGCCTGCTTTACAAGAGCTCCTGAAAGAAGCACTAAACATAGAAAGGAACAACCAGTACCAGCAACTACGAAAACATACCCAATTGGTAAAGAACATCGATGTAATGAAGAAACTGCATCAACTAACGAGCAAAACAGCCAGCTAGCATCAAAATGGCAGTATCAAATTCACACATAACAATATTAACCCTAAACGTAAATGTGTTAAATGCCCCAATAAAAAGACAGACTATCAAATTGGATAAAAAGAAAAAACCCATTGGTGTGTTGTATCCAGGAAACTCATCTCACATGCAAGGATACACAAAGTCTCAAAATAAAGGGATGGAGGAAGATTTTCCAAGCAAACAGACAGCAAAAAAAAGCAGGAGTTGCGATTCTCTTGGATAAAACAGACTTTAAACCAACAAAGATCAAAAGAGACAAAGAAGGACATTACATAATAGTAAAAGGATCAATGCAACAAGAATAGCTAACAATCCTAAATATACACCCACCCAATACAGGAGGAGCCAGATACATAAAGCAAGTTCTTAATGACTAAGAAGAGGCTTAGACTCCCACACAATAATAGTGGGAGACTTTAACACCCCATTGTCAGTATTAGACAGATCAACAAGACAGCAAATTGACCAGGATATCAAGGACTTGAACTCAGACCTGGACCAAGCAAACCTAATAGACATTTACAGAACTCTCCACCCCAAATCCGCAGAATATACATTCTTCTCAGCACCACATTACACCTACTCTAAAACTGACCACGTAATTGGAAGTAAATCACTTCTCAGCAAATGCAAAACAATGGAAATCATAACAAACAGTCTCTGAGACCACACTACAATCAAGTTAGTACTCAGAATTCAGAAACTAACTCAGAACCGCACAGCTTCACGGAAACTGAACAACTGGCTCTCAAATGTTGACTGGATAAACAATGAAATGAAGGCAGAAATAAAGATGCTCTTTGAAACCAATGAGAACAAAGACACAACATACCAGAATCTCTGGGACACATTTAAAACAGTGTCTAGAGGAAAATATATAGCAATAAATGCCCACATAAGAAGGAAGGAAAGATCTAAAATCGACACCCTATCATCAAAATTGAAAGAGCTACAGAAGCAAGATAAAAAAAACTCAAATCCTAGTGGAAGACAAGAAATAACTAAGGTCAAAGCAGAACTGAAGGAGATAGAGACACAAAAAACCCTTCAAAAAAATCAATAAATCCAGGAACTGGTTTTTCGAAAAGATCAACAAAATAGACCACTAGCCAGATTAATAAAAAAGAAAAGAGAGAATAATCAAATAGATGCAATAAAAAAACAATAAAGGGGATATCACCACAGATTCCACAGAAATACAAACCATCATCAGAGATTATTACAAACAATTCTATGCACATAAACAAGTAAAACTGGAAGAAATAGATGAATTCCTGGACACTTGCATCCTCCCAAGCCTAAACCAGGAAGAAGTCAAAATCCTGAACAGACCAATAAAATAAGGGCAGAAGTTAAGGTAGCAATTAATAGCCTACCACCCAAAAAAAGCCCAGGTCCAGATGGGTTCACAGCTGAATTCTACCAGACATACAGAGAGGAGCTGTTACCATTCCTTCTGAAACTATTCCAAACAATACAAAAAAAGGGAATCCTTCCCAAATCATTTTATGAGATCAACATCATCCTGATACCAAAACGAGGCAGAGACTCAGCAAGAAAAGAAAACTTGAGGCCAATATCCTTGATGAACATAGATGTAAAAATCTTCAATAAAATACTGGCAAACCGATTGTAACAGCACATCAAAAAGCTTATCCACAATGATCAAGTAGGCTTCATCCCGGGGATGCAAGGCTGGTTCAACATACGCAAGTCTATCAACGTAATTCACCACATAAACAGGACCAAAGACAAAAACCAAATGATTATCTCAATTGATGCAGAGAAGGCCTTTGACAAAATTCAACAGCGCTTTTTGCTAAAAACCCTCAATAAACTAGGTATTAATGGAACGTATCTCAAAATAATAAACACTATTTACGACAAACCAACAGCCAATATCATACTGAATAGGCAAAAACTGGAAGAATTCCCTTTGAAATCTGGCACTAGACAAGGATGCCCCCTCTCACCACTCCTACTCAACATAGTATTGGAAGTTCTAGCCAGAGCAATAAGGCAAGAAAAATAAACAGTATTCAAATAGGAAAGGAGGAAGTCAAATTGTCTCTATTTGCAGATGACATAATTGTATATCTAGAAGACTCCATCATCTCAGCCCAAAATCTCCTGAAACTGATAAGCAACTTCAGCAAAATCTCAGGATACAAAATCAATGTGCAAAAAACACAAGCATTCCTATACACCAATAACAGAGCCAAATCAAGAACGAACTGCCATTCACAATTGCTACAAAGAGAATAAAATACCTACGAATACAACTAACAAGGTATGTAAAGGACCTCTTCAAGGACAACTACAAACCACTGCTCAACGAAATGAGAGAGGACACAAACAGATGGAGAAACATTCCATGCTCATGGTTTGGAGGAATCAGTATCGTGAAAATGGCCATACTTGCCAAAGTAATTTACAGATTCAAGGCTATCCCCATCAAGCTACCAATGACCTTCTTCATAGAACTGGAAAAAAACACCTTAAACTTTATATGGAACCAAAAAAGAGCTCGCATAGCCAAGTCAATTCTAAGCAAAAAGAACAAAGCTGGAGGCATCATACTACAGGACTTCAAACTATGTTACAAGGCCACAGTAATGAAAACAGCAAGGTACTGGTACCAAAACAGAGATATAGACCAATGGAACAGAACAGAGGCCTCGGAGGCAATGCTACACATCTACAACCATTGGATCTTTGACAAACCTGACAAAAACGAGCAAAGGGGAAAGGATTCCCTGTTTAACAAATGGTGTTGGGAAAACTGGCTAGCGATGTGCCACTGGACCCCTTCCTGATACCTTACACTAAAATTAACTCCAGATGGATTAAAGACTTAAACATAAGACCTAACACCATAAAAACTCTAGAAGAAAATCTAGGCAAAACGATTCAGGACATAGGCGTAGGCAAGGACTTCATGACCAAAAACACCAAAAGCATTGGTAACAAAAGACAAAATAGATAAATGGGACCTAATCAAACTCCACAGCTTCTGCATAGCAAAAGAAACAGTCATTAGAGTGAATTGGCAACCAACAGAATGGGAAAAAATTTTTGTAATCTACCCATCTGACAAAGGGCTGATATCCAGAATCTACAAAGAAGTAAAACAGATTTCCAAGAAAAAAGCCCATTCAAAAGTGGGCAAAGGATATCAACAGACACTTTACAAAAGAAGACATATATGACGCCAACAAACTTATGAAAAACATGCTCATTATCACTGGTCATTAGAGAAATGCAAATCAAAACTACTCTGAGATACCATCTCGCTCCAGTTAGAATGGCAATCACTGAAAAATCTGGAGACAACAGATGCTGGAGAGGATGTGGAGAAACAGGAACACTTTTACACTTGTTGGTGGGAGTGTCATTTAATTCAACTATTGTGGAAGACAGTGTGGTGATTCCTCAAGGACATAGAAAAAGAAATTCCATTTGACCTGGCAATCCCATTACTGGGTATATAGCCAAAGGATTATAAATCGTTCTGCTATAAGGACACATGCACACGTATGTTCACTGCAGCACTGTTTACAATAGCAAAGACCTGGAACCAACCCAAATGCCCATTGATGATAGGCTGGACAGGGAAAATCTGGCACATATATGCCATGGAATACTATGCAGCCATAAAAAATGATGAGTTTGTGTCCTTTGTAGGGACATGGATGAACCTGGAAACCATCATTCTCAGCAAACTGATACAAGAACAGAAAACACATGTTCTCACTCATACAAGAAACCTGAAGATTTTCCAGAAATCTCTAGATATTAAAAAATGCAAGCAGAATGTTTAAAAAAAAAAAAAAAAAAAATTCTTGTCATCTGACTCCGGCAAGAAGAGTTTTTAAACTATACCTCAACCCAGAACACCAGTCACATAGAAGTGCTACTGCTCAAAGACTGAGTGAGTACCTTACCACCAATATTGGGAAAACAAAACCTACTTAAATTACATATACTAGCATATAAGTATCCTCCTTTGATAATGAATGCAAAATTATAGCAAGAAAAACTTATAATTACCAATGCAAATTTTGCAGTTGAGATCAAAGAGATGCTGTCTGTGTTGACTAGTGGTATCTTTAGACATGGAGTCGACCTCCTCTTTTTGTTTTTCAGATCCTTCTGGTTTCTCCAATGACTTATTGGCAGTTGGTTCCTAACAATAAGTGAAAGTAAAAATTAGTTTTAGATGAAAAAATTTGGCCTCAATTACCAAAGTCCAATTATATTTTTCATTTATATTTTTCTAAAATGAAATTGTTCCACTGATAGTTAAAAAAAAAAACCTATTTCTTAAGAAAATGAATGCTGGCTTTTAACTGTGACTTAAAATAGAAGAAAATTTTACACATTCCACATTCTTCAAGGCTTCTCTAATAAGACTTTGAATTATTATTAAGACTTTATTTCTTCACTGATTTTTCAAAATAAGAAAAGCTATGCCACCTATCAAATGACAATCTGCCTAAGAAGCATTTACAGATTTCTAAGCCTACTAAAAAATTCACCAAGTCAGGCCATGCACAATTGGCTCACACATGTAATCCCAGCACTTTGGGACGCTGAGGTGGGCAGGTCACGTGAGGTCAGGAGCTTGAGACCAGCCTGGCCAACATGGTGAAACTCTCTCTCTACTAAAAATATAAAAATTAGCAGGGTGTGTTGACACATGCCTGTAATCCCAACTACTTGGGAGGCAGGGGTGGGAGCATCACTCGAACCTGGGAGGTGGAGGTTGCATTGAGCAGAGATTGCTCCACTGCAGTCCAGTCTGGGCAACAAAGTAAGACACTATCCCCACCAAAAATAAAAAGAAATTCACTGTATCAGAGCACTCCAGGAATCTACATTTTAATGTGTTTAACAGGTACCTATAACGCAATCTGCACACTAAGAGAAACATTACTCAACACTCAAAAATGCCACTTAACCAACAAAATAAGCTACTTTAAAATGGATGCATATATTTAAAATTATTTTCTCTACTTTAAAAGCATTGGGAGAAAAAATGTTTTCTGAATCTTCATGATTTGAGCTATAAAACATGGCATATCTATCCTTACCTGAATCTCCATGGCTGCTTCCTGTTCTTTCATTGGGGCATCACTCTCAATTTCTATTTCACCTTTATGAGTTATTTTGGTGATTGGTCGTCGTTCCACTTCTCTCTGCTCTTTCTCAATCATTTCTATGGTCTAACAGAAAATACTTTTTAAAAATATTACATTTAAAGTATGTATTTCCAAATGTACACCTTAAATAATAAGAGCTTACCTAAAAATAAATGAATCATCACAGATGACTTTTAATCTTCAGGTAATGTCTGATATAACAAACATATTCTGAGTACTTTTATAAGCCAGAGATAGTTTTAAGTACTGGGGTTGTAAGAATGAGACCCCATACATCAACCGTGAGAAGTTCACATGTACATTTATAACAGGAGGCAACTGAAGTCCAAAGTAATTTACAAAGTGGTGAAACATACTATTTATATTTGAAATCTGTTTGCCAATTTCGTACTTTTTAGCAGCAGCCACAGGGAAATACAAACTATCTTGTTCCTAAATTCCTCAATTGATGTTCTAATATTCCCCACAATAGAAGTTTATTCAAATGACCAATCTGACAGTCCTTTATTAGTTGTCTCCTGAATAAGCCTGATTAGTGACCCTGAAAATTCAGTTGAACAAACCTAGCAACAAAACACAAAATTTAAGCAAGTATAACAAGACTAGCATAAAGGTAGCTAGGAATAGAAGGGTATAGATGGGACTGCCTTTGCCAAGTATAAATCATCCTTTAAAGAAAAATCAGGTACATGGCCTTTAGAAAGAACAAGCTGGCATTTTCTGATGCAGATGATACTTGCAGCCACAGTTTCAAAGCAGAAGAGAGTCATGCGCATATTTGAGATATGGAGGAAAAGAAAGGGAGATGATATTATTTTCAAAACATAACAGGAGGAGAAATTACACAGGATGAAGGTAAAGGAATGTATGAAGAAGTATGATATGTCAAATCAAGGCCTCTAGATGAGCTTCAAACTAGATCTGGCATACGTCTATATGGAGGATTAGTGCCTCAGATGTAAGTAAGTATTACGAACAAAAATATCAGGTATCTTCTAGAATAAAGGGCTAATATTCTGATGCCATTGCAATAAAAAAAAAAAAGGATAATATGGCTATCTCACTGTCACAATAGCACTAAGTAACATACTTTTCACATAATTTTTAAAGGTACTTTAAGTATCTTTTTCACAATCTCCAAACAGAAACTCTTGCTATCTCTGAGTTTCAGAATTTTTAAATTCAAAAATGCAATATGGTGCACATTCTCTGTATTACATAACACTCCAGTTAGGTCTGAGGCAGCACCACATAATCAAATATACAATATTTCTGTGAATATGAACATTCATACAAGGCAATTAAGGTCAGGCTTTATCAATAAATTAGTTATGTGAAAATTATTTTTCAGAGCTTTTGGCATTTGAGGTAAACCTGTACACATTTTTATTCTGACTTAATTCACCTGGCTCTACAAATTACCAATATTCAAAATACCTTCAAACTGGGCTGCTGAAAACTACAGATGTGATTATGGAAAGATGTTAATTCTTCTCCCATTCTTATTTACATACTATAATATAACACAAGGTAATTCTGTAACCTGGTAACTGGAGAAAATGAGAAAAAAAAACTGGCAAGATTAAGGAAACCACAGAATTTAAGAACTAGAGGAATGGAGAGTAACTAAAAGAAGCATGTAGGCCAGGTGTGGTGGCTCACGCCTGTAATCCCAACACTTTGGGAGGCCAAGGTGGGCGGATCACAAGGTCAGGAGATGGAGACCGTCCTGGCCAACATGGTGAAATCCCATCTCTACTACAAATACAAACATTAGCTGGGCATGGTGGCACATGCCTATAATCCCAGCTACTCAGGAGACTGAAACAGAAGAATCACTTGAACTTGGGAGGTGGAGGTTGCAGTGAGCCAAGATCATGCCATCCAGCCTGGTAACAGTGCTAGACTCCATCTCCCAAAAAAAAGAAGCATTTAACAGAAAGTCTGTTTATTGCGCAGTCTGTGTTGAATTTACCTCTGTATAGTTTTTATCCTATGGCTGAAAAATACAGATTTTGATAGTCAAATACATATTTATAAATAATCTTACATGTCTGTTTTCTCTTCGTCTCCAAGCAGCTAACTCCTTAGAAGCCAGTTCTTCTGGACTCATTCTTATCAGATGATCAGGGGTTACTTCTCCTTTCAGTACTTTTTTAAATAATATCTGAAAGGATTTTAAAATAGGAATAGAAGGGGAGACAAACATTTAAAAGAGTGGTTACTACACAGAAACTTATAATAAAGATGTAATTTTTGAAGCCTAATTTACAAATATTTAATAATTTATATATTACCTACTACATAGAGATTAAATGACAGCTTGTGTTCTAGGAATTTATCTAAGGCAGCAAAACACACATTTCATATAAAAATCAACATATATGGAGAAGCATGTACAGTAGAGCTATATTACCTATCCAAAAATTGTATTAAGTCTACCAGGGACACAATCTAACCATAATAATAATCAATCTATAATATAGCAAGGTACTGCATCAAAGAGCTTTATTCAATGTAATGCCTTCATAGTTTTAAGATTTTACATATTTAAATACTGACAGGCTTGGAGGAAACTGCAGAGCAAAGAACCAACTGCAAGAAAAAAACCTGAGGGAAATAAATCTTCATTTAATTACTGAAGAAAAGTTTCAATTATGTAACTCTAGAAACATCGGATCCCCCAGACCATAATGGCAGAATGTACAATGTATATTTTTATGTCTCTGTTAGTATACGTCAAAAAAATACCTTAAATCACATATTTGTATAAATAGCCTTATACAAATTTGTATTAATTGTGTGAAAACCTTTTATGCAAAAAGGTTGCTCTAATTACATTCTGTTACCTAGAGTCATCTATAGTAAAAAACTGCTGACGGACCTAGCTAAATGTCACACACAAGACATCAGTCATGTTCTTAACTTTTAAAATGTTCGCTGGCGTTGACTTTGTACTTTTGCTTATTGTACTTATCAGAGACCTACTTTTGGCGTTGAGACCTTACAATGACACTGACACACACACACACACACACACACACAAATGCACACACATCAGAACACGCACAGATGTCAGATTTCCTCTGTCCCAAACAAGAAATCCCAAGAAAAAATTAGGGGTTTAATTAACATTTACTCCACTGCTAAAAGATACTTGGAACTAAAGTCATATTTAAGACTACGCATCAGCACATGCACAGAGTTCAGATTTCTTCTGTCCCAAACAAGAAATCCCAAGAAAAAACTAGGGGTTTAATTAACATTTACTCTATTGCTAAAAGATACTTGGCACTGAAGTCATATTTAAGACTATCTTTAGGACAAAAGTTATGTATTTTCTTAATAAATTACATTTAGATAAAAACAATTTAAAAGCATTTTCACTCTATTTTCAGATGTAAGTACAAAACAGCTCTATTTCCAGATTTAACAAAAAAACAGTGTTACAAATTTTAGCTTAAAAGTTTCTGGGCCAGGTGTGGTGGCTCAAGCTTGTAATCCCAGCACTTTGGGAGGCCGAGGCAGGTGGGTCACGAGGTCAAGAGATCGAGACCATCCTGGTCAACATGGTGAAACCCCGTCTCTACTAAAAATACAAAAAATTAGCTGGGCATGGTGG
>NW_016107351.1:8766193-8769021 GCF_001604975.1 Cebus imitator | reverse complement strand
CCCGTTTTAAAATTTTGACCTTGTGCTTCACTGTATCATCTATATATTTGGTTCTATCATTTGTTGTGTGTTTTGATAATCCAAGCTTTTCAAACTCCATTGTTTTATCTTCACTATGGACTTCAACTGTAGCTTGGCTTTCCAAAATATCTGGATCTAATGCTTCAGTCTTTTTGTCTTCTTCAGCACAACACTTTACACAGACATATTCTTTGTCTTCCTCGCCCATTTGTTGTGCTTGAGAAAGACTTAACCCAACACAATCACCATGAAACCAGTCATCACATCTCCCACAGCCAACCATAAACCTGGAAAATAAAACACCAAAAAACTTTGATACCTTTTTTTTAAGAAGAAAATCAGTATCAAAAATAAGGCTAAAATAAATTTTCAATATTTGATTTTCTGAAACTTTGCATGTTTTCTAACTCTATCCATTCCATAACTTCAACATACACCAAGTTTTCAAAATAACATTCTATTAAAGTGATACCTTTTAAGACCTCAAATATTTCCTTTCTGGTATGAATGAGAAAATGCTAGCGGAGGGAGGGAACAATAAACCGAAGAATAGACAACTAGCCTTTGTCAGTCTAGAATAGTATAAACAACAACAAAGTATAGACTAACAATGTATTTCCCCATTGAGATGGGTTATAAGATCTCAGTAATATTTCATCAGACAATCCATCAAAGTTACAGCTACCTCATCACAGACTTGAAATCATAAATAAAATTGGGAATAATTATCCAACAAATCATTTTAAATAAAATAGCAACAAAAACAGAACTCAAAAACTAACAAGATGGCACCTCTCAAACTCTGTATTAACCACCTTAACTAGGTAACCTCAAAACATTCTGGTCATGGTGTCACACTGACTTACCTAAAGAATCTTTTACTGTACTGTGAAGTTCAAAGGACTTCCCTACTAATGACCACGTGTTTTAAACTTGTTTTTCCAAATAAAGATCAATATCCTAACATAAAAATGTTACTATTTGGGTTGGATTCAATCTCCAGTCTCCCTATAAAAGTTTTCCCATCTTCTTTTAGCTAAGTAGTAACTTCACTAGCCAACAGGAAAAGGGATGTGAGATTTATGACTCTGAAAGAGCTTCTATCTTCCCACTTAAAAAGGAGTATCAATAACAACTTTTGAAAATAATGGCAAATGAGATATACACAGCAATTTAATTTATGTGCTTTTTAACCCTTGTTAGGAAAGCTGCAATGCTAAAACAATCATCCTTAACTTTTGTCTTTTTTTCCTTCTCCAGGCTAGCAAGTTACAACACACTTGGACTTAGAAAAATTTAGGAATGTACTTTAATAATCTAAAGACTGTGCTACTGATTTTGATAATAGTGACACTACCAATAGTGCCAAACTCCTTTCAAAAAGCTGTAGTCCGAGAGAGGATACTGAAGGTAATACACTGGATGATAAGCCCAACTTAAAATATATCAGAGGTCCTATTTTAATGTTACAACTGTAAAAACTGCAACGGTGAGTTATAATCCTTACAGTGTTTTTAAAAACTCTTGCCAGACACCTTATTCCTCAGTAGTAGCACTTCCTTTTCGACTTCCTCAGGTGCCTATTGTGTACAAAACCACTGCTATGCTGGGAGACTTGACTTCATGACATCTGTAATTTACCATTCTTTATCCTTGCTGGTAATGCCTGTGCTAGCTTTATCAGGTTAAGTCCTCATCTTCCCAGGGATTCATTTGGTTTGAAAAAGTAATATAGAATATTTGGGGTTGACAAGAAAGAAAACTTTCATATGTGACATACATTTGCAAGATAGAAATAATTCCTCCAGGTTTGAGATTTTTGATAGGCCCATAATGATACACATATTCTAGCAAAAGGGGAATAAAGTTTGAAATGCAGGTGTTTGAAAGTTCTTCCACTTCAGGTTGCAAAGTCAAAATATTAAAGATGATTATTTGTAATGAGCATTGCAGCCTTCCTAATAGGTTAACTGCTATTTCTTGAAAGCAACCGTCTAACGTGAATACTTCTGAAATACTGAAGGAAAGCTAATTATTTCCCTTTACTTCCACAATCAAAGGTATATTAAGATTTCTTCAAAGCAAGTTTGGGAGTTTCAGTGAGACATGACTTAAAAGCCCACAGTAAAAATCATGTTCTTATCCCAAATCCAAACCTAAAGGTCAAAATATAACACATATTAAGGAATTTTCAATTTTTATTTGACAACCAGGAAAGAGCCATTTGAGGATCATAAACTTTATTAAGCAACTATTTCAATAAGCCTCATTTCCAGTTTACTTTGGCAATGTCTTATTCAAACTTGAGAGGTTATAAAAAGTAAAACTCTAGTGCCATCTACAGATGTACCTTAATAGTTTATATTTTAGGTTAAAAAGTTACATAAAATTTTCTGAGAAATCAAGAAAAAAATGACCTTGACAAAAATTTCCACGTCCTAGAGATAAATTTACTATTTATACTCCAAATATACTCCATATACACTTTTTATACTCCATATATACTCCAAAAATGTATATATGGATCACTTTGAGGTCTAAAACATGGAAGTAACACACCACTATACTCCAGCCTGACAGAGCAAGACACCCATCTAAAAAAAAAAAAAAAAACTACTGTCTTTAGGATATGTATAGAAGCTGCTTATGGTCAACTTTTTTTTAAAAAGATGGCCTAACGGCCGGGCGCAGTGGCTCACGCCTGTAATCCCAGCACTTTGGGAGGCCGAGGCGGGTGGATCACGAGGTCAAGAGATCGAGACCATCCTGGTCAACATGGTAGAAACCCCGTCTCTACTAAAAATACA
>NW_016107351.1:8735715-8761973 GCF_001604975.1 Cebus imitator | reverse complement strand
AATCACCATGAAACCAGTCATCACATCTCCCACAGCCAACCATAAACCTGTTGCCATGGGGTTTTTTGCAAAATCCACACTGCTTGCTGGGAGTCCACATATATTTGCTTTCAAATGAAGAGCTATGATCAGAGCCTTCTCTTTTTATGGTAGCTATATTGTCTGGAATGAACAATGGTGGCTCATCTAAAGAAAAACTTTTGCTGCTTCTTCTTTGGCGGGGTTGTAGGTTCTTCTCAGGTTTTTTCAGTTTCAGTTTATCTTCCTCCTTAAAATGCTCAATGCCTGGGTGTTCAAGCTCTTCCTTCATGTGACTATTGGTTTTCATTGCTGGGGCCTGTTGCTGAGGCTTATGACACTGTTTCTGGCTGGAATGTGCTAAATGTCCAGTTTGTGCAGGATGATGAGATTCTCTCAAGCAAACAGGATGAGCATGTGGCTTATCACTCAAAGAGTGAGTTAAGGGCTTGATAATCTGTACTAAAGTTTGATCCTGTAATGTTTTTTTCAATACAGAATGAGCTTGGTTTTTCACAGATTTAACCCCAGAATTGCAACTCTGAATCTTTGGCTCCTTATCAACTTGTTTTTTTCTGACTTTGACTGGCCTATGAAAATTTTGCTGAGATTCTGGTTCATCAGTATTTCGTTTCACACTTTTGACACTAACTTTAGTTTTGCTGTGCATTACTTCATACTTTGCTGCAACAGTTTTCTTCGGAGTATCTGTAGTCATGTTTTGCTTAGAATGAATTACAGGTTTTGTATGTTTGGGTTTTACACTTTTTGACTCTAAGTAAGATACACTACTTGACTGGCTGTTTCTGTCATCCTGAAGGCTTGCTGTTTCATGGGACTCTATTTTAGTACTTTCTACAGCATTCAACTGTTTTGAATTTTGGTCAGGCACATCACAAATAGCATTTTCCAAAATATTACTTTCTGGTTCAAAAGCATTAGTATCAACCACCTCTAAGTTTGATTTATTCAACTCAGTGCTCTCCAACTGCCTATTAGATTCTGCATCTTCACAATAACCCAATGGTTCAATTTTATTTCTTTCAAGGGTGTTCTCAGCTTTATCAGCAATATCCATGGTATCCTTCAATTCCAAATTACCTTCAGTCACTTCATCCACACAACTAGGCAAACATACAAGGTTTTCTGTCTCATTTGGATTTGTACAAGCAGCGTCACCAGAAATACTAGAAGATCCAGATTCCTCAAGAATGTGGTCTTCTTCACGGGATAATTTCACCGACTCCTTTGATTCCTGTTCAACTTTTCTTGCTGCTATCATTTCTTCAACAACATTCTCATCCATTTTACCTGAAATGGAATCATTCTGTTCATGTTCTTCTTTATCTGAAAATTGAAACAATGGGCTACCAACAGTCTTAGCTTTACATTCCATCAGAGCCTCATTTTTCTTTTCTTCAATAGTAACACAAGTCTCTGAAAGAGGTGAACAATTCAATTCATGAGATGGCACATCTGCTTCTCCCTGATTATTACACTTATGCTTAGAATCTAATCCAGCTTCATCCTTCATTTCAAGACAAGATGACACTGAAGAATGACTTGAAGACACTGATACTTCGGGTACAACTTCAATTTGTCCACTATTTCGGCTGCTCCTTCTATTCTCCTTATGGTACTCAGGTTTCAGTGATGTACAAACTTCTTCTTTAACCTGACTCCTTTCTGGTTGTTTCACTCCTGCTTTAGGGGTGGATATACTCTTCCCAGATGCTTTTTTTGTGTTACTTAATGGTGCTGCATTTGAACGCTTGGCAATAGTGCTCTGTCGCAAACTTCTTACTTGTTCTATCACAGGGGAAAAAAATAAATAAAAATACTTAGCTATTTTGTCATGTGCTTTTATTCCAGTACAATTTAGAATACATCACTTCTTTACTCTGAGCTATAATTTGCTCAAGAAAAATGTACTGAATAGTACTCATAATGGTGATCATATAATATATATATTAACACGTCAAATTTTTTTATTTATCGAAGTTCTCTGAATTCTAGCAGAAGGAAAAGCCTCTATAAAATTCAGACTAATATTATACTTTATTACAAGAAACATTTTCATCAAATCTCTTTTCCATAAAAAGTAACCTGTGAGTGAAGTAAAATAAGCTTCCTTTACCCTTAATGCCCATATTAAAACAAGACCATCATGCATTTTTAAACATTAAATATTTCTAAATTTATAAAACCAAATCAATTCCAGTGCTAATGAAATCTGAACTAAAAACCTATCACAAAACAACATCTGTGTGAGTTTCAAGACACAGCCTCAAACTAACTCTAAATCCTTTATCAATGGTCTTCTCACCATTTTAACATTAAAGCTATTCCTAAGAAATGACATCTACTGACTGGGCACCATGGCTCACGCCTATAATCCCAGCACTTTGGGAGGCCGAGACGGGTGGGTCATGAGGTCAAGAGATTGAGACCATTCTGGCCAACATGTCAAAACCCTGTCTCTACTAAAAAAAAAAAAAAATATATATATATATATATATATATATACACACACACACACATACACACACACACAAAAAAAAAAAATTAGCCAGGCGTGGTGGCATGCACCTGTAGTCCCTGCTACTTCTGAGGCTAAGGCAGGACAATCACTTGAACCTGGGAGGTGGAGGTTGCAGTGAGCCAAGATTGCACCACTGCACTCCAGCCTGGCAACAGGGCAAGACTCCAACTCAAAAAAAAAAAAGAAATGACATCTACATTAGAGTACCACACACAGATCATCAAAAAATAAACACAATTTAAAAGACTTACACCAAGAAAATGTATCAGGGAAAAATAAGCATGAAGAAAACGTAAAAGCTTCCCATACAATGCTCCTAATAGTCTATTAAATGAGAAAGTCTCCTTTCCCTATTCTGATACATCCCCTTGTATCAGGAGAAAGGAGAAACACAAAGCAAAAAGAACTAAAAAGAAAGAGAGCTAAATAATTCACCATACAAAAACAACCCACAAACCGAATTTGTCACCAATCACTGAAATGTGAGAATCTTTAAAAAGGTAAATGTCCAGGTGCTCCTTATAGTTCTGATGTTATTATTAATGGCACACTTGTCATTCTCAAAAGTATACCCAATTTGAACAATAAATTATATAGTCATCCTAATCAAGAGACCCCTTTCAAATTCCCCTAGGACTTAACAAAGTATCTGAGTATTCGTACTTAATAACTTTTAAAAATTATTTGGTGGATTATGAACCATTTATCACATGTTCAGTTACATAATTTTTTTAATACCTAAAATTTTAATAAAGCTTTGTTTCAATATTTAGGTAATTTTTAAAACTTTGAAGACAGATTATAGTAATTTACAGATCTATTTTATTCACCCCTGAAATGAAACAAATGAAGGATATTAACACTTACTACACATTAATAAAGATCTTTTAACACCCAAGTGGTTGCTAAAAGTGACAAGGGAACAGTATATTCAACTGTGAAGAATATTCAGATAAAAAAAGGTTTTCCAATAGTAAGCAATTTATTAAGTAAAAGCTAAAGTCACTTTTTCACCTCTAAGTATTAACTGCTTTAGTTTGAAGCCTGACTCTAAAGGCAAAAAGTTACCATTATTTTCCTACAATGTTCATTCTATTCTTTTCATTTCTCAAGTCACATGTCTATGCCAAATAACTGACTTTGAACATGTATTAAAAACATAAATCAAATAAGAGATGATGAAATAAATACACACATCTAAATTTATTCACTTCTCAAAACCCTACTGAAGTTGTAACAGCAGGATATTTTTTGTAAAATCCAAAAGGCAAGGAAGAACGAGACAGAAAAAACCACCAGCAAATTTTGGAAACCAAAAAGAGTTGATTACCAAGTAATTGATATAAGAGACCCAAAAGTAACAAACACTATGCTGGCAGTATTGGCAAAAACTACCACCATTAACACCAGAAAAGCTTTAAGAATTGGTGGTTCCAGACGATTCTAAAGTGGGAGTGAAGACAAATGGTTAATAGTTGGAAGAGTTGAAAACTCCTTAAAAGAAGCAGTTAAATTACTAGATCCCTCTTTCCCCTACTCCATTTGCTGGGCAACTTCCCTTCCGTAGTCCTGAGCCAAAACTGGTAGTTTATTCTGTGGAGATAGTAAAGCAAGGTTTCTAGACTAATGAACATGAGGCACAGTTGAGACTAGCTGTGAAGTAAACTGAAATTTTAAGATTAAGTGAATTTGTATACACTGAAAGTTGAGAAAGCCCAGTAAGTTTCCCTTACAGGCTTTATAACATACTAGCAATCTAATATGCCTATGGAAAATTACCTAAATTCTGTTATGACGGGTTCTACCAAATAACAGTACAGCCAGATTATTATACACCGATGCTCAGAGCTGGTAAAACCCAATTTCCACACTTAGAAGTTTCTTAATTTTAGTTCCCTATCCTTAAACATCAACAATAATCAAGGGTCAGACATTTCAGGAAAGCCTCCAGGAATGATAGAGGCCAAAAACTTTAAAAAACTTTTTTTTACAATAATGCAACATGTAGAATTCAGAAACTACAAAAGGAGACAAAAACTGTTTAAACGCTATTAGTATCTTAATAAAGACAAAAGAAGATACTACATCCATGAAACATAAATGGAGAGCTACAGAAAGGACCATTCTCAACATAACAAAAAAAAATATTTAAGAATCAGAAGTACAAAACCTGATTGAAAGGTTGGAGGATAAATATGAGAAAATTTAAGCACGTAAAAGAAAAATTACAAAGAGGTAGGAAGTAGGCAAAATAAAATGGGCCTGTTACGTGACAAATAATAAAGGTTCCAGAACTCAAGAGCTAAGAAAATAAAGAGAGGAATTAACAATGAAATAATTTGAAAAATTTTCCCAGAATTGAACAATAACATTTTTCAGACTAAGGTGATGTACTAAGTGTCTTAAGCTCCATACACAAAATACACCAAAACCAATACACATCATGAAATATCAAAACACCAGAGCTGAAGAGAAAGATTCCACAAACTTCCGGAAGAAATCAGGTAATATACACTCCTCTACACACAAAAAAAAATCAAAATAAACTTCTCAACAACTCTAAAGTTAGAAAAAAATAATGCAACACCTTCAGAATTGCAGAAGCAAAATGATTTGCAACCTTGAATTTTATGTCCAATAAGACCATGATTCCAGTATGAGAACAGATTATATACAAGGTGAACATACAAGGTTTAAAAAGTCTATCTCACTGCTCCTTCTTCTCACAAAACTACTGGAAGAGGTGCATCACCAAAATGAAAAAGTTGAATCCAGAAAGAGGAAATAGAAACTACAACAAAAACACAAAGCACCAACTTCCAGAAGAAATGGTAAAGGGAGATCCCTGAACAGCTTTGCATCAGCCTTAGAGGACTAACAGGATTCTGTCTACATAGGAGGGAATCAGAAGGTTCCAAGAGGTATTTTCAATAAAATGAATATGACAGAATGCCTGAAATGCACAATATCTCTAGGGTAGATTTAGACAACTGGCAGAGCAGTTTAAGTATAACTACTGATATGTATACACTAAACTAAGCAAATGAGAAACAAAAACAAATCAGAAAGACAAGAAGTTACACAAGAACAGTAACTGTGGTTTATCAAACGGATCTTCTCTAACAGCATATCACTCATAGTAACATAATTACCATTGATCTGACAAAATTATATATTGGAAAAATGAAAAAGATGTTCTTTTTCACCATGAGGACTCCAGAGTGGTCAATCAACGGATGAATAATAAATCAGAATAAATAAAAAAACACAACATATGCATGTTATCTAGAGATATAAAGGTAAACACACACACACACACGCGCGCGCGCGCACACACACACAAAATTAAACCAGCTGAGTTACTAGCGGTTTCCTCTGGGGAAGGAGAAAAGGGTAGTGGGGTGGTGGGTACTATAAATTTATAAAACAAACTGATATGATCTCAAAACTGATTGTCATCAAAACAACTGGATTAGCAAAACATCAAGAAAATATGATTTCTGCTCAGCAGGTTTATAACCTAACACATCTGTCCCTATACCTCAGATTCTCTACCTAGACCTCTTTGAAAGGATTACCTTGTGCCATTAAACGAGGTGATTTTCTTGGTGATCTCACTGAATTTTCTTCTACCTTTTCCCTTAAGTTCCTGTTAGGTAAAATCAGTTCTTCATCATCAATGGTATCATTGCCACCTTCTTTAACAACTCCTTCATCCATAATATCGTCAAGACCAACAACTAGAAAAAAAAAAATTAATTTTTAAAAATATCAGGGATGTTAGGAAATTAAAGGCAGTACAGAAAATATTGTGAGATACAGTCTTAATGTAATACTACATATCTTGAAAATCTAGAGTGTGAAATTTTCTAACACGTGAAATTGCCACTGCCAAACTCCCAAATCAAGTCAGTTTTATAAACTTCTACCTTGTAAGATAATTAGTCAAAGAGAGTATTAGCTATACTATACTGTTTCCTGATTTGGCCTCAAATATCACTTCCATTTATTACTTGCTGACCCCTTGTGAAAGACACAGGTGACCATGCCTAGAGTACTGAAGTATCACAATTTTGGTTAAGGTAGTACAAGAGTTCCATAGCCTGAAAAGCTTGATTCTAGGTTCATGATAGAATAAAAAAATTTTACTTCTAAATGGGATCCCAATACTCTACTAGAGACTTTATGCTACATGTATGAAAGTAAGCAATGTAGATGTACTTTTGACTAGTTCCAAAAGAAAAAAAAAGGAAAAAACATTTTAAAAAGAGAGAAAAATAAATGAAAAACATAATGTAACTTCCCCTTCCCCCAAATGCTGAAGAAAATAGATGTTTAATATAGTTATATAATTACATTACCTTCTAGTCAAAAGAGAGACGGAGTCATGTATTTAATTTGTGGGATGGAGGAAGAATGTAAACAGATTCAGGAACATTCAAAGAAATAGTAACACTTTATTTATATTGTCATTAGGTTTATTTCTGTATGGAACAAATGCCACTTAACTAGCCAACATCTATCAGTAATTCTAAATGTGCAGTTGTATGAAATCTTGCCAAAAAGAATGTGATTATTTAGATCAGAAGGTCTGGAATCAAATCCTTACTAGACATTAAAAAAAAACGAAAAAGAAAAAAATACTCGATCGAGTCACTTAACCTCTCTATCAGTTTCTTTACCTCTAAAACGAGAATAACAATACCTGTCCTACCTACCTCACAGGGCTGTTGTGAGGATCATGTGAGATGATGTATGAGAACTCACTCTGTAAACTTTAGAGCACTATACAAATGTTAGTTATTATCTTCATCCTAGGGGTTAGAAGGAACCTGAAGGAGTTATCTAGTCCTCATCTTTGTGTCCAAGTAGAACTTCATTTAAAAGAGCTCAACAAGATAGTGGTCTATCCTAAAATTTAAAAAGAACAAAATTCTTCATAAGTTTACTTTTAAATGACACAATCTTTTTGAAGAGCAATTTGACAACAAACAGAATCATGGAACTGCTCATATGCTTCGATCAAAATAAATTTAGAGAGAGGAAAGAATGGATTGTGAAGAAAATGCTGACCAGAAAACAGTGTGATTCTTGTTAGAAACAAACATACAAATAAAATGCACACGAAAACAAGACTGGCAGGAAACAGAGGAAAATTATACCAGTAATCATAGGCAGTAATTCTTATCTATAAACAGATAAGAATATACTTTTTCCTGTTTTCCAAATTTCCTGCTATACGCATGTATTGTAAATAGAGCCTATGTTTTTAACCATTAGGCTATGAACTTAAAGTTTAGAGAATATGCTTTAGAAAAATTAATCAGGATTAATTTAAGATATAATTTGTGTAAAGACAGGTAGGAAGTCCAATTAGGCTTTTCCACCATGATGCAGTATTTGTTTCCATACATTCTCCATTTTTTTTGTTTTGATTTTGTTTAGTTTGCTTTGAGACAAAGTCTCAGTTTTTAAGTTTTGAGATGGGAGTCTCAGTCTGAAGCCCAAGCTGGAGTACAGCAGTGGGATCTTGGCTCACTGCAACCTCCGCCTCCCAGGTTCAAGCGATTCTCCTGCCTCAGCCTCCCAAGTAGCTGGGATTACAGGCGCGTGCCACCACGCCCAGCTAATTTTCGTATTTTTAGTAGAGACGGGGTTTCGCCATGTTGGCCAGGATGGTCTCCAATTGCTGACCTCAAGTGATCTGCCCACCTCAGCCTCCCAAAGTGCTGGGATCACAGGCATGAGCCACCACACCTGGCTTCAAAAAAACTTTTGACATTAGATCACAGTCTAATACATTCCTTTAAATACAAAAATTTTAGGACTACTTTTCATTAATTCTCTATAAAAGCATATATATAATATATTCATTATACAAAGATGCATAAACTAATAGGAAAAAATGCAATGAACTGTTCAATCAGTGATTATCTTTAGTTGTAGGTAAGTAAGGAATTTTGCTGTTGCTGTTGTTGTTTAACCTTCATTACACTGTCTCTGAGTTTTCCAAGTTTTCTATAATGAGCATGTATTCTACAATGTAAACAGGAGAAAAAAGAACCATCCAAAACAGAAAAACAGACCAGGAGGAAAGGCTGATTGACAGTATTTGTTGACAGGGAGTAAAGTCATGTAATGAATTTTACGACTGTATTACAAAGCAGAATCAACAGGACTTAGCAAGCCAAATCCAAAGGCCAATTATCAAGTTTTAAATTATTCCATATCCTAACAGCATCTGACATAACCGATTCCTCTCCACTCTTCGAATCTGTTTTTTTCACTTCACTTCTGGGATATCACATCCTCCCATTCCCCTAGCCATTTGTCAACAGCCTTTGATAAAGCCTTCTCTTCCTGCAGACATCTACATACTGAAGCATCCAGCAGTTCAGTCCTCCCACGTTTCTTCTTTATCTACACTCATATTCACTCACCCCTTCACACTCACTCATCCCTAAGGTGATCTTATCCAGGTCCATCTATATCTAATGATTCCCACAGGTATTTTCTCCAGCCCAAAGCTCACAGTAGACCTTCAGACCAGTGTATTCTGACATGTCCATTACATTATCTAGTAATTACCTCAAAGTTAACATATGTTTATTTTTGATAAAATCAACACTGATTCTACCCATCCACCCTCTCCCTCAAAAAACTGTTCCTCCCAAGGTATTCACAGTAAACAGAACCTCCAATCACCTAGGTCAATTCTAAAACTCTAGAAGTTAGCTTAGCTCCTCTCCCCATATCCGACAAATCCAAGCTATCAGCATATTCTGCTAGCTTTATCCTGAAAATTTATCACACGTCTGACCAGCTAACATTGCACTCCCAAATCACCATCATCTCTCATCAAGACTGTAACAGCCTCCTGGCATCCCAGGTTTCTCTACTGCCATCCCCTCTCCCCTGACACAGTTTATTCTCCACATAGTTATCATTGTGATCCCTCTAAAATATTATGTCAGATCACATTAATATTCTTCTGTTCAAAATCCTCTAAAACCTATCCAACATATTTAGACATAAAGTCCAAAATCCTAGTCAGGGCCCATAGGGTCCTATAACAAGATCTTCTCCTGCCAAATTCTCTGACTTCATCTCCTCCCCCTACTGATTCACTCTCCTCCAGTCACACTGGCTTTTCCGGAACATAGGGAAGCATACACTCATCTCCAGGTTTTTGTACTTGCTATCCCCTCTGCACGACGGCTCTTCTCCCAAACAATGATAACTCACTCTTTCCCTTCACTGGAGTTTTACTTAACTATCACCCTCTCAGAGAAACCTTCTCTAACTACCTTCCGCAAAACAGCACTTATTCCCATTACTGCCTACAGATCCTTAGCACACTTTATCCTTTAAAATGTTTCTCTATGTAACATTAAGTATCTGTTTGAGGATCTTCTACATTAGAGTGTAAGCTGCACAAGTAAAGACCTTTGTCTCTTATTTGTGGCTGAATCCTGAGAACCTAGAATAACAATCTTGTATATAGTAGATATTCCAGAAAGCATGTGCTAAATAAAAGAATTATGGGAAAAGACAGATTGGGAGAATTTAAACCTTGATGAGTGAGAGAAAATATTTCTATTGACCAAAGAGAGAAGTTGGAAAGAACAAATTTGGAAGTAAAATACTGACTTTATTTTTTTGATATATTGATGATATGAAGGAAAAAGATCAGGCAAAAGACGAATCAAGATAATGCAACATCACAAAAATTTCAAAGTAGTGGGAATCAGGAAGGTTAACTGCTACACAGAGAACAAATAAAGTAGAAAAATCCACTAGTTTGGCACACAAAGCAGAGAATCAGATGACGAAAGGTTAAGAAGTAAGTAAATGAAGAATGACAACAATTGTAGTCGCTTTTAAGTTTAATGGAGGGAAGTGGAGAGAAGGAAGGGAACCGAAGAGGGAAAAATCAACAGATCTGACTATGTTCATATGTGCTAGAAAATAACTTGAAAGGTAAGTGATGCCTTGAGGTTCTATCACTGAAAATCTTCTTGGTCAACAGACTACAATTAAGATAACTAAGAGCAAATATCTGATGTTTCTCAAAGGGAAGATTTCCAAGCATGCATCTTTTTTTGAACTCCTGCTCCTCCTGGGAACATACATTCTTCAATCCATTTCTCCATTAAATCAAGCTCTATATTGCCTTCAGAGTTTCCAGACCTCTCATGTTGAACAAGACACCCAACAACAGAAGCACCTCTAGTATGTTTTTTCCTCCCTCCTATATTCCAGAACTAGGTACTAGGTGCCATTCTCATTCCCCTGCCCCTAAGTCTGACACTTAATGTCGCCTTTATTATAGAGTAAATAACTGACCTAGAAGGAGATAAGCTGGGTTTGACCTCTGTGCTGCCAGCATAATTATCAGATAACAAAATGTGAAAAATTCCCTACTAGTCCTGCCTTAATTATCCCTTCTGTGTATTAGAGTGATTTAAATCAATTCCTACTGTTAAGAAATGGAATAAATGTAACCCCAAAGGGTTTTGAAATTTTGGCATAAAATCCATGATCATACTCAGAAATTACATCACATTAAAATTTCTCCCATCCCAAATCCAAAATGCCCCAATTAAACTTGCTTAAGTGAATTCCTCCTGACATTGACACTATTTTTAACTCCAGATTAATTTAAACCTATCTTTTTGAAAACAGGAGGCAAATGAGATAAAGAGAATAAAATCAAACCATTCAGAGTTAAATTTATTGCACTGCTCAACAAGAGAGATTTATTTAAATCACTTTAATACCATATTAACGGAGGAGAATTACAAATCAGGAACAGGAGGGAGCTCTTCACATTTGGAATACATTAATTACACAGGCAGCACAAACGTCAAAGTTGGCTCAACTATTATACTTCTAAGTCAGTTATTTCCTCTATTACAAAGTTGGCATTAAGTATCAGACTTGAGGGGGAAAAGAACATGATATCTGCGTAGCATCACAACAATATAGGATAGACATCTATTTTAAAGGGTTCATGTTTTTTAAGTATAATAAAAAAAATATGGGAATACCTCCTCTTAACAGAACCCCTACAGCTTTCCCGTCTAACACTGTAGAAGACCACCAGTCTCTATTTGGCCACCCTCTGATGAGAGTTCTTTCCTTCATGGGTGAGTCACAGATTTACTCCAAAAAGAGGCTGAGGAATGATACACTCCATCAAGTTGTATGTTACATAAAATTAACTATTATACACTCCATCAAGTTATATGTTACATAAAATTAACTACTTGGGAATGAATTTATCCTTGTAGATATCATGTTCTTAATTAGAAAAACTATAAACAGTGCTATAAATAATGTTTTTTTCCTCTCTTCCTTTATAATACATTTTAAAACATAGGTTCACTGTGTCAAAGATGATATACGTGTGTACGTGTGTGTGTGTGTGTGTGTGTGTGTGTGTGTGTGTGTTCACTGTACTCAAATAGATATCATCAAATGACTTTCCAAAAATATAGATTATTTATAGTGGAAAGGGCTTCATATTAAGTCTCAATAAAAACTCACTAGCACTAATTTCAGATTTTTAAAAGAAACATGATTACTAAAATAGCCTTAATACTTCATGGATTTATATACTGTCTTTTTGTATGTCTTTAAGTTTGTCTGTTATTAAGACAAATTTTAAATTTCCCTATTAATTCTTAAATACTTTGCATAAGGCAAAAAAAGCTTCTATAAAAGAGTAATGAATTTGACTACCCAGGAATGGCTGCTTTATCCAGCCAAATAGAGCAAAGGCCACCCCTATCCTTTGACTGAATGTTTTTCTCTGCAATTTGGTTTTAGCCTAAACTATGGAAACTCTAAAACAGGTAAGGTCAAATACTTGGCTCTTGTCAACTCCCTTACCTTTATGGTTAAAAGCAGGAGACAGTCACCTTTTTGACAGAGCCACAGTTTGGTGCCTATTTGCTACTTGTTCTTACCAGTTGGATTAGATTTTCAGTTGTAAGGTTTTGGGATGCTTTTGCTTAGAAAGGGCCTGGCAAGCATTCCAGTCTCAAGAAGGTACCCTGCCCCCTCGATTTTTCAAGGAACCTTCAGGCCCATCCTTGAAGAAAACATAAGGATGTTTTGCAAGTTTCTAGAAATCTGACCCAGAAATTAGAGATCAATTTCCTGATTGTTGTGGAGGTGAAGGATCAATCTCAAGAAACAGATAAGAGGCTGAGGGAAGTAAGCTGGGTCTTGCTTATCCTGTATTAGGTGTTTCATGGAATAAGCAGTCGAAGATGGAGAAGGATGAGAAGAAAGGGTGTTTTTTTTTTTTTTCTTTTTAATGTTGCAGGGATTGATTTTCTCCTACGGTTATTCTGAGTTGGGGTTTATAAGGCAGCACGGACTGCCTAATGCTGTTTTGTTTTTTGTTTTTTTTAATGAACTGAAATCACTTTGGGGTATTTTTTCTGCAACACTGGAAAATTTTATTCAAAAACAAAAAATATTTGAGCAGGTATCTATAGTCTTTTCAATCTTTTTCTAAGAGACAATATTTATTGGGCCTGCACCTCCACACTTCAGCTTGTTAGAGATGCTGTGTCTGCTTTAGCCAGGTGTTAATCCTGTACATTTGGTAATGCACGATAGTTGACACTAAAAAAAAATTCTGCAAAGCACAGACAAAACAAAGAATACGATAGTGTTAAAAGAAAAACTTCAGGAGAAATAAATTTAAAGGACCTTAACTGAGCAGTGAAAGACTCGTGAATTGGGCAGTCCCCAAAATCAGATTCAGACAGACTCCTGGGATGCCTCACGGTCAGAACAAATTCATAAACAAAAAAACACAAGGGAAGTGACGTACAGAAACTGGCAGTAAGGTACAGAAACAGCTGGACTGGTTATAGACTGGCGTTTGCCTTATATGAACACAGTCTGAACAACACAGCAGTCTGAGTGGTTGAAGTATGGCCGACAGGATTGGCCAAAACTCAGCTACGGTTACAGGCATATACTCCCAAATTAGGTTTACAATCTTGTCTGTTTATTAAGCTTTGTTAGAAGAGCTCACCCACAATGACTCAAATATACAAGTAATGCTTCCTCAGGCATATTTAGTTTGCTTTAACAATCCTTTCATGTAGCCACAAACCATACCTGTGGAAAACACAGCAGTAGAAACCTAACCATAAAACATGATCTTGTAATTTTATTAAAGGAGTATCTAAATATAGGACATCATAATAAAAGCTAAAAGTGTATAAAAGTATTTTTTTAACCCATGAAGCAACATTATGAAATCAAGAAAAATATAAAAATACACATTCCAAATTTTCATTTGGATTAGATCTGTCTGCCCTATATGTATAAAAACAGGCAGAGAAGAGGCACTTTGCCACCCACTAACCAAGTCTGGAAAACCTACAGTGAGATAAGGTATACACTCTGTTAATATGAGTACATGTGTCTGTGGGGAAGGGGAGAACACTTTAGGGATTGCTTAATTGTTTAGATATTATTTTTATTTCTTAGAATTTTTTTTGATGTAATAGCACATGAGAAAGTTATTGTCTCATAGTTCATTTACTTACACAGTCCACTAATTACAGACCTGGTTCGGTAAAAAACTGTAAATATTAATATAAGCATGTAAACACAACCTTCGGAGATACTAGAACTATTTAGTAACAGTGAATTACTTTAATCTAATAAAAGTATTAACTAAACATCATTTTGAGTACACTTCATTTGCCATACCTCTGCTTGGAACGTACTTTACTTGCCTAGGATTTTCAAAAGGCTGGCCACTATATGTCTCTCAGTATACAGCTTCTCTCAATGTTAGAGAGAGGTCTGCCCTCACTAGCCCAAGTCAAATAAACCATGATCTCTGCCACGAAAAAACCAATTAGACATTTTCTATCACCTTACAATTTATTAAGTTGATGCAAAAGTAATGACAGTTCTTCCCATTGAGAGTAATGGCCAAAGCTGAAATTACTTTTGCACTAGCCTAATACTTGCAAGTTCCATGAGGGCAAGGACTTTGTCTCAAACACCACTCCAACCTCCAGCACTGGAAACAGTATGACATATGACAGGTATGCAATAAATATTTGTTAAACAAATAGTACAATACCAATCACTTTTATCTCAAAGCAAAACATTATACCTTACATACAATTGTGAATCGCTGATACCTGGAATGTTATTTAATGAAAATCATGTTACTGTAAAACAGGAATATGTTTAAAAAAACAAAAAGCAAGCAGCTCAACCATCTTATAATACAGATCTCACTATTAATCACTGAGATTCACATTCTAATAAATCAATTCCCAACTAGGCTCTTTGTTATATAACATTTCAGTTGCATTTACTCAAATATATGAAAAAAAAACAGACACAAACAGGATCACCCTAAGAGTTATTAGAGAATCACCTATTTTTTTCAGTAAGAGAGACCAGGAAAATGAGTTAAACAATCAACAACCCTAATCTGTAGTAGCCCAGGAAAAGGTTTATGGTACCATATGTTCCACTAAATAGAATATAAACTCCACAAGAGCAGGAATTTGTTATTCTCTTGTTTTCTGATGTATCAATAGTGCTAGAACAGCAAGTTGGACATAAAATATTCATTCTTAAAACACAGCTTAAATGAACAAATCCATGAGTGCATACAAAAATATCATAGCTCCATCTGAAGAGATGAGAACCTCCATATTCAACTAGACTCAAATCATGAAGTTATCCTCAGCAATCAAAAGAAAAAGAATAAAACACCTCCACTCCATCACAGTAGTGATAAGAAGCAGCACCCACACATAGAATAACCAAATAACTAANAAAAAAAAAAAAAAAAAAACCCTGCTCATTCAAAAAGATACAATTAGTAGCATTTTTGCCTAGGAACCAAAGTCTCTTTTTAAAAGAGTATAAAAAAGGATTTATAAAAGGAACTTTGGTCAAGTATATTAAAGAGATTAAAGACATGAACCTTAATAGAAAAAAATTGTCAACTCTGCAATAAATTTGGAAAACACGGGAGAATTATTAGAACTTGGAAAACACAAGAAGAGAATTCTGATAAACATAAATATACTGATAAACATACCTAGGTAAAGATCATAACATAATGAGGAAAAAAATAATAGTATATGTATTTAGCCTTCAAACAACTGTATTTCTAGTAAAATGTATCTTGCTCCATTCTATAATGTAGGTTTAGAAGTCAGTAAATGCTTCCTGTTATCATCCATATGGCTTTCTGGCCTCTTATGAACAGTTTAGAATGGGTAATGCCTTACATCAAGTTCATTTCAGTTAACTTTCCAACTCTAGAGCCTTCCTCAAGAAAAATCAAGTATATAGAAAGCCTCAGAGAACAATTACTTTAATACAGTTTATTTCTGTACATGTGTTTTACATATACACACACCTTTATAAGAGGGTAGTCCCTTATTTTTATTTCACACATTTCTAGTAACTCAGTTTCCTGGCCTCTCTCAATTAGATGAATGGATCAAATATTCTAGATGTTTGAGAATGATAAACCAGTAGGTCCTAAGACAGTATAATAAAAAGAGGAGAAACACATCACTCAAAAGAAATTTTTTCCAAGTGTATTTTTCCCAGGCCCAGTTAATGTGGGGACCAAAGGCCTTACGTACAAAAACGGTACCTAAGGATATTGCTAATAAATAATAATACAATCATTTGTTTCCCAAGACTACTAAATCAACAGTTAAAAGCTAAACTATGGTCACAATATTGCTTTAAAAAGGAAGATCAATATAGTTTTTTAAATGCCAGTTTCTTCAAGATTTAATTTATTAGCAATAATTATTTTCCTAAATCATCAAAAGAATGTTTCTATATTAAAGCCAAGACTGCTTTGTCCACTAACCAAGGTCATTTATTTGACAATTTTCCTGTCACCAATGTGTACTGAATTTAATTTAAAGCATTTCATCAACATTCAGCCTTAAGCCAAGGAAAAAATTTTCTACCCAGCCTTAACAACCGATCAGTTAATTTCCAAGGTGACCTCCTTTTACATATATCATGTGTTTTTTGAAGTTACATATCAAGAAGTCTTATACTAAAATTGATTGTAATTATACACATAACAGAGGAAAATATTCTGAGAGCAAAATTAAAAATCACAGAATGCAAAAAAAATCAGCATGTACTTTTAGAACCATTCTGCCTCTATAATAGTAACAAAACTATACAATGGAACACACATTTAAAAGTACATCTCACTGACATGTGAGCTGATTTGGTTAAAAAATTTTGAGCTACAAAAGAAAAAAGCAATATGACACATTTATATTTTCATAATCTATGAACTCATTATAACCATCAAAAAGGAAAGAGGGCTGGGCACAGTGGCTCATGCCTATAATCCCAGCACCTTGGGAAGCTGAGGTGGGAGAATCACTTGAGCCCAGGAGTTCAAGACCAGCCTGAGCAAAATGGAGAGACCCCATCTACACAAAAATAAAAAATAAACAAAATTAGCAGGTGTGATGGTACGTACCTGTGGTCCCAGCTACTGGGAACCACAGCTATCTGGGATCCTCCTGAGGCAGGAGGATCACTTAAGCCCATCATTTGCTACCTCTGGCATTAGAAGTGATCATTTCACCAAATGCTTACTCTCAAAGATCATTCCTCCAAGTCCTAACTTTGCAATGTTCATTCTTTCCTTCTAATCTGCCTCTTCAGTAGGAACTGTAAGCAACCAGGTAACGGAAGAAATTTTCCCTTACCAGAATGTCAGCAAATAAACGTAAAAGAAAAGTTAGACTTAGAAAGCCATCACTTTGCTACAAGTGATTCCAGCGAGTATAATCAATGGATACGTAAAACCATTAAAAAGGCTGATGAGAAACTAAATGTTTTCATATTGCCAAAGCTGTATCTCTGCAGATGATATGCCATCTGAAGTGTTTAGGAAGAGATTTTGTTCTCTCCACCTTAACCCAGAAATTCAATTTAACATCGAGTCAGATGATCAACATTCTAAGATGTGACATTACACAGCTTCACCTATGAAGTTTTCTGAATGCCAAGTATGTTTGTCTCTAATCTAGCTTTTAAACCTCATTTCCCATATGCAGAAAATACGAACAACTTAAAAAATCTAAAACTCACGATGTTGCTAAGAGGCATCTTACCTCTTCAGAACGTATTAATAGAAAAAGGAGTGCAGAGACTTGGTAAATACCACATACTGCCAAACTAGGTCTTGATTACAACCTGAGTTTACAAACCAGATGAAAATAATAGCTTGGGGACAAATAACAAATTTGAATATGAAAAGGATATTAGATAATACTTGGAAATTTTCTCTTAGGTGTAGTTATGATATGTATAAGTCCTTTTGGGGGGCCATATATGATGAAGTTCAACTAAATGGATAGACTGGAAGAACTGGTAAACTAATAAATTAATATCACAAATAGAGCAAAATATTAACAGCTGTTGAATACTGGTAATGACTAAATGTGAGTACACTGTACTTTTTTTCAGTATGTTTTAAATTTTCAAAATACAAAAATCAAAATTATATTAAAGCTTAAAATAAAAAGTATCCTTAACCACATTATCTAAATAGAATATATCTGATTTAGTCTACTTTGTTCTAAAATATACTTAAATTGTCTTTTAAAAGGACATACAACTTTTTAGAGTCAACCCTCCAAATCTATGGGTTCTGCATATGTGAATGCAACTACAGACAAATCAAAAATATTTGGGAAGGCTAAGCATGGTGGCTCATGTCTGTAATCCCAGCAGTTTCAAAGGCCAAGGTAGAAGGACTGCCTGAGACCAGGAGTTCAAGACCAGCCTGGGCAACATAGGGAGATCCTGTCTCTGCAATCTCAGCACTTTGGGAGGCCAAGGCAGGCAGATCACTTGAGGTCAGGAGTTCGAGACCAGGCTGGCCAACACGGTGAAATCCTGTCTCTACTAAAAATACAAAAAGTAGCTGGGTGTGGCGGTGCGTGCCTGTAATCCTAGCTACTTGGGAGGCTGAGGCAGGAGAATGGTTTGACCCTGGGAGGCAGAAGGTGCAGTGAGCTGAGATTATGCCTCTGCACTCCAGCCTGGGCAAAAGGCTTCATCTCCCCCCCAAAAAAAAGGAGGGGGACAATTATGTCTGTATGATATATGTACAGACTTTTTTTGTCTTGTCATTATTCCCTAAACAATATGGCACCACAACTATTTACTTAGCATTTACGTTGTATTAGGTATAATTCAAAGATGATTTAAAATATATGGGAGGATGTGCACAGGTTATATGCAAATACTACACCATTTTATATCAGAGACTTGAACATATAAGAATATTGTTATTGCAGCAGGGAAAAGTCCTGGAACCAATCCTCTCTGGATACCAAGGAATGACTATAAAATACAAGGGATATTTAAAAAAAAAAAAAAAAAATGCTGACAAAAAGCAAATATATATATATGTATATATACACATATGAATAAGAAACTAAGAACTCAAGGATAATGTCAGTACCCAGAATAAGTTACAAACATTTATTTTTACTAGGTGTTACCTGACCTCATGAGGACTAAAAGTCAAGGTCTGTCAGGTATCCAGCAAAACTCTTCATGGACAAACATATGAAGAAACAGTATACATTAAAAAGGTACTGCCTCTAAACTGATTACTGTTTCAAAAGACACCCTTATAGCAGCTTTTATTAGGCCTTTATACATTAAGAAAATGGCTTCCTAAGGGGGTGTAATCCTAAGGGGGTGTATATAAAGGAGTAGACAATCTATGATTAACTGCTACTTTAAAAAGAAATCAAACTTAACTACTGGTTAATCAGACTACCACTAGTAACCCTGATGGATACATGTCAATTTATCCAAAGCATGTGCAATCACAATGCATTCCAAGTAAGTTCTTATACAACTAACAATTTTACTTAATAATATGAAGAGTATAAATATGTTATCTATGGCTCAACATTTTAAAATATTTACTATCTGCTGTATTTGTTATACAAAATACATTGATAGACAAGTAGTATAAATACACATAAAAATACTAGTATACACTCAAATGTCTTACATATAAACATGTACAGTAAAAAAAATTAGATACCTTACCTTAATGAAGTATCTCCAGTACACAAGTAGCAATTTTGACACCCATCTCCTTCAGAGTGAAACAATACAATAATTTAATCTCTCTCTAAAATTTCTGATATGAGCAAATGATCATGCTCTACGAACAGAGACACAGACTTTATTTGATTTCCAAGTCCCATTTGTTAGGGAGGAAATACAGATATATAGCCTGGAAGTCTTTGACAAGCGAGGCACGGTGAGCTCTGGAAAAAAGCCAAGTAGTCGCCAGGCACGGTGGCTCATGCCTATAATCCCAGCACTCTGGAAGGCGGAGGATGGCAGATCATGAGGTCAAGGTATCGAGACCATCCTGGCCAACATGGTAAAACCTCTTCTCTATTAAGAATACAAAAATTAGCTGGGTGTGATGGCACGCACCTATAGCCCCTGCTACTCGGGAGGCTGAGGCAGAAACATCAATTGAACCTGGGAGGTGGAGGTTGCAGGGAGCAGATATCGCACCACTGTACTCCAGCCAGGCAAGAGTGAGACTCCAACTCAAAAAAACAAAGAAAAAAAAAGCCAAGTCATCAAACTTGGGTCCCAAGATGACCAGTGAGCTAGGAAAAGGTATTGATCTTAGATTCCTCAAGGAATTAACTACACAGAAATTGTACTTGAAACTGTTAGCTGCTGCCCAATATCCATTCAGCCATTCTTCCTCATTTACTGGAATTCTTATTTTATGGTACATGGTTACTCATTAAAAAAAAAAAAAAAAAAAAAAAGACACTTTTCAATCTACCTTATTACTAGATGTGGTTACTAAGGTGTGTGTGACCAATTGGGAAATGAACATACAACTTTCAGGATATGGTTTTAAATTAAGGAGCTATTATCTTTCCCTCCCCTTTTTTACTGAGTGGAATTAATATTTGACAGGTGAAGGGGCCATCTCCAACTATGCAATAAAGGTATAAAGGTGGAATTAGTGACCACACATGATAGTGCAAGGCAGAAGGAGCTTGGGTCCCCAGCACTGTTCGACTCCGTATCAGCTCTCAGTCACTTCCTTCTGAGCTACTGCATGACAAAAAAAAAATCTTCTTTATACCACTGCTATCTAGAGTTTTCTATCACTCTCAGCTAAGCCTAATCCTAACTAAAACCAAGACCAAAAATTCTCAGTCAATATGATGACTCAGTAAATTACAACCTATGGGAAGCAAATCCATGATGGCAACAGAGACTAGGAAAATAATAGAGTCTAGAGTACAGAAGGTGTTTCTGGAGTCAGCCAGGAGGCCAAGAAAATGAGAGATGGGCAGCCAGGGAGGCTGAGGGTGCCTTGGTCTATGATTTGGAGAAATCTAGGTAGCCAGCTAGTTTGGGGACACCTGCTCTAGAAGGACAGCAGAACAGTCTCCTATTCTAACAAACACTCCTAACAGAGCAGAAATTTATGCAATCTCATACCCAGCCCTGATGATTAATAAAAAAACTTATCTCTACAGCAAAAGAAAACAAAAGGCTAATTACATTCTCAACAGTTCTCAGACAGTATCACATAACTCATCTTCTTATCAATATATTTAAAAATCAGTGAGAACTGATATCCAAGGTAGGCTGTTTGAAAGGTAACTTAAAAATCTATCCTGGGATTGGATCAGTCAGAACATGATGTTAGCCTCTGTAATACTGCTCACATTGGAATATATACTGAAGGATATGAGAAAAAGCCCTATGTTCATTGAAATTATGTTAAGGATTTTCTTTTTCGTATCACACTGACTAAATTTTTTTTCCAGTTTTAGTGTCAAAAATAATTTTCCTTTTTATGGGTACTCAATTTGTTTTTACATTCAAGACACTGTATTCTTCACCTTGGAATGTTTCCTCTTCAACAGTAATTGCTATAAATCTGACAGGCAAAGTTGAACCCCACCTGTAACACACATTTTATTTTTTTAAATTCTAGTCCCATTATCTGATCCCACTTTTTCCTTGTGTTCTTTTTACCAGCCAAAATTTACTAAATATCCACTATTCTAGTGCCTGTATGAACAACATACATAGCTGCAATTCCTGCCTTCCTAGAGGTAAATTATTTAAATTAAAATATCTTTAATAATTAAAAGTATTGCTAAACCCCCATAAATAATTCCTGATTAAACACAGTAATGTTGAGAACTGCAAGAACTGTAAAGGGTCTGGGATTTTTACCCTACTCACAAACTAATGAACTAGCCTATTACTGATTCATGTTCACTGACAGAAGACACAAGGCTACTGGGTAAAAGAGAAAGAACTCTGTCATCCATGACACAGCAAGCAGCATAATGACAATTTTCCCTTTTCTCCTCAAGTTCCACAGGGACAACACAGGTATGCCTACATAGATGCCTACACACATAGTGTGTTGAAATACAGGAGAAGACCAGTAATGAGAATGCATTGCCTTTTAGTGTAAGCAGTAAGCAAGCCAGCTGTTTGTCTGAGGTAAGAGGTAGGGGTGAGAGAGCAAATGTTAACATCATCCTTCAATGCTGCTTGCTATAATTACAAACCATCCAGGAAAATAGTCAGGACCTTGCATTCTTGCCATACTGAGCAAGAAAGCTCAAAAAACACTGAAAACTCAGGGCACACAGCCTCTCCCAGTAAGTTTATGTTAAATAACTACCTTACTAAACATCCTGGAAAAATCAGAAGAAAATTTATTTCCATACTAAACTTTAAGCTCCATCAGAAGAGATCAAGTTTTGTTTTATTCAACATTGTATGTCTACTGCCTAGAATATTAGCTGGCATAAAACAGACATTCAATAAATGAATAAAGCCAAAATCAGCTCATTTGTATAAAAAAAAAATTCTCCAAGTTAATGTTTATTCCTAAGCTACAACTTCTTCAACTGTAAAATGAGTATGAAGTTAAGAGATTTTTTCTTATATCAAATTGCATTCCATCTTGAATCAACTTCACCTGATAAAGAAGGGTTCGAGTAGCTTGCAGTACATGTCTACCTGTTGGCATTTATCAAAGGCACACCTTTTGAGCATTTCTCTGGTATTCAGGATTAACAAAATCATTAGCCAATGACTGTTTTTCTCTTTAACTCTCTTGGTCTTTAAAAACTAAGAGCCATTTCGGGTATTCATACATCTTTCCTACAAACTCACATACTCTTTAAACAGGAAAGAGAGCTATCTTCTTTGTTCTTTCAAGAACAGAACTAAAAAGAAACATACACACACTAAAATTAAAAAAATAAAACTTCATCCTAATCTTGCTAACTACAAAGCTAAACAAAATTTCATAACCAATTTAGAGCATTGTGCCTAACGTCATTAATGTACTTGAAGACAAAAAATATTTAGGATGGATTGCAATCCATGTACTATGACTTACATATTAGTAACTTTGGGAAATTAACCATTCTCAAAATTTTAGTTTACTGGGCTATAAAATGAGATTAATAGTACAGACTGAGTATCCCTAACCCAAAAATCAAAATCCAAAATACAAAACTTTTTGAACACCAAAATGACATTCAAAAGGATATGCTCATTGGAGCATTTTGGATTTGGGATATTCAGATTAGGCAGTCTTACTGAACCAGGAAGTATAAGGCATATATTCCAAAATTTAAAAAAAAAAAAAATCCAAAATCTGAAACACCTCTGGTCCCAAGCATTTCAGATAAGGGATACTCAACCTGTAGTATTCTACAGCTCTTAAAGTTTTTGTGAAGACTTAGTAAGACAGCACTAGCAAAGTAGTTTTGCACAGTATTTGGTACATTAACATCCACACGTTAACTATTTTTAAAATTTCCTTTACATATAATCCCTTACGAGAAATGAGCTAGGGACCTTCTCTTTAAGCTGTATCTGCCTACAAACTCATCTCAAAATCACTTTCTCAAAAATCCTAAGATTAACACTAGTTTGATGATAACATATATATAAAACAGCAGTTCAAAGAACTTATGCTCTAAGGTTTTCTGACCTTGCTGTGATAGCTAAATTGCCTTTTTTAATTATTTAGTTGACAGCAATATATTTACCGTGTACAGCATGTTTTGAAACATGAATACACTGTGGAATGGCTAAATCAAACTAATTAACTCACATCCAATTTTTTGTGATGAGAGAAGGTTCATTGCATATGACAACCTATACCCCAATATTTGGTCAAACACCAATCTAAATGTTGCTGTGAAAGTATTTTTAAAATAGCAGTTAAACCAAAAGACTATGAGTAAAAAAGATTACTCTCCACAATGTGGGTCGGCCACAACCAATTAGGTGAAGGCCTTCAGGGACAAAAATGGAGGTCCCCTGAATAAGAGAAATTCTGCTTCCAAAATGCCTTTGGACTTGAACTGCAAGATCGAATCTTCCTTAGGTCTCCAGCCTACCAGCCTAGCCTACAGACTTCGGGCTTGCCAGCCAGTCTCCACAATCATGCAAGCCAATCTCCCATTCTCCCTGTCTCACTATAAACACACACACACACACACACACACACACACACACACACACACACACAATTAGTTCTGTTTCTCTGCAGAATCCTGCAAACTCAGAGAAGTATGTTAATAGGTCTAATATTAACACAAGATTAATATTTCTAACAGGTGAAAAATTATGAAAGCAAAGAAAGTACTGCAAACTCACCATGAAAGAAATAAACATCAAGGTAAAACTCAACACTGACAAAGACAAGGTAATAATGGACAGGGTTCCAAAATCCCTAAGTAAGAATTACTGGATGCCAGAAATTTTATTTACTATGACTTAATTAAAAAGAGTCACTAGTTCAATGTGGTAGACTTCGTACATCTTTAACTTCTCTCCTCACCCCCATTAAAAAGAGAAGGAATAGAAGGTAAAAACCCGTAACAACAAAGTGAATACAAAGGAAGACCAAAAGCATATAAAAGATTTAAACGCATTTCTAGGAGATTAAGAGAAAACTGAATAGAAGAGATTACTAAAATAGAGCATGAAAATGTCATAGCCCAGAGTCCAAAGGAGCTGAAGCTTAAGAGGTTGTGAACAACCTTGTCCAACACTTTTAGAATCCCTAAAAATGAAATGATAGATGGCATAAGTAGTCAGCAGGGCTAGACATAAAGATTAACTGAAAGCCTTAATACTGAGAGTTCAGCCTCATATCTTCCCCAACTTCAACACCCAGCAAGGCCTACAACCAAGCATTAAACCAGCAAGGCCTACAACCAAGCATTAAATGCCAAGTAAGAGAAAATATTTTCTTAACCCTAAACTTAAGTTGAATGAACTGAAGGAAGTAGGTTACCACCTAATGCTAAGGTACTTCTCACCCTGGTTCCCCAAAATAACCTCAAGCTATCTATCTAAAGCCTACTTATCCCACAGCAGAACTGACTAGATTTCTTATTCACTGTAAACATTAACAACCAAAATTAATCTGACCTTTGGGGAAAGCATGCAGTAATGTGAGAAAGATCAAAATAAATAGAAAAATTAATTCAGACTATAAAGAGACACTTATTCAGTTGACCCCTGAACAACATGAGTTTGAACTGTGCAGGTCCACTTACATATTAATTTTCTCCTACCTCTGCCACCCGGACAACAAGACTAGCCACTAGCCCCTCCCCTTTCTCCTCCTCCTCAGCCTGCTCAACATGAAGATGAGGAGAATGAAAACTTTTTTAATGATCCACTTCCACTTAATGAATATTAAATACATTTTCTCTTTCTGATGATTTTCTTAATGACATTCTCTAGGGTACTTTATTGTAAGATACAGAATATAACACACCTAACATATACAAACATGTGTTAATCAGCTGTTTCTGCTATCAGGAAGGCTTCCAGTGAACACAGGCTATTACTAGTTAAGTTTGGGGCAAGATAAAAGTTATATGTGAATTTCTGAATGCAAGGAATGGTGGTTCTTTGCCCCTAAATCCCATATTATTCGAGAGTCAACTGCATATCCCTATGAAAACAGGATACTACTAAAAAAATTGAATAAAAGAGAATACATGAAAGAATTCTTAGAAACAGTAAAATATTTGTCAAAATGAAATATTCAAAGAGGTGGAAAATAATGGCAATAAATATCTAGAAAGACATAAAGCAAAATCTAGAAAGACATAAAGCAAAATGTTGGAAAAATGCAAGAAATAGGTTAAAAGCACCAGGAAACACCTGTCTTCCAGGAGTTTGCAGAGAAAATACAAGAAAATTTCCCAGAGTTGAAGACAACACGCTCCAAACTGAAAAGGCCCACCCAGGAAAATTTAAAAAAAAAACTAATGCAGATATATCACTACAATTTAAGAACATCAAATGGTCAAGAGAAGATTCTAAAGCTGGGTTGGAGGAAAGGCAACCTAACAATGTAACAAGACTTGTAAGTATCAGGCAACACAGCAGCAACATTAAAAATGTTAGAAGGCTAAGAAACAATGCAAGTCATTAGTCAAGTATGAGGGTATTAGAAAATTACCAAGGACTTCAACAAAGAAAGAGAGTATGGATTAGGCCACTGCACTCCAGCGTGGGTGACAATCGGGAGTGTCTTAAAAAAAAAAAAAAAATGAAATACAGA
>NW_016107351.1:8731800-8735560 GCF_001604975.1 Cebus imitator | reverse complement strand
ACACACACACACACACACACACACACACACACACACACACAGCAACTGTACTAGAATAAAAACTGTTCTAGTCGTGGTCCAAGGTTTGTTTCTTGGTTTTGCTGAGTTTTTTTTAAGGGTTTCAGGAATAACAATGGAATAAATTTAAGCAATAGATGAAGAAACAAAAAACTATCAGAGATACAGTAATGAAGACAAGATTAATTTTATTACACATTGTAAGTTAAAAAGATGCTGGGCCACCATGACTCACACCTGTAATCCCAGCACTTCGGGAGGCCAAGGCAGGCAGATCACCTGAGATCAGGAGTTAGAGATCAGCCTGATCAACATGGAGAAAGTCCGTCTCTACTAAAAATACAAAAAATTAGCCAGGTTTGGTGGCACATGCCTATAATCCCACCTACTAGGAATGCTGAGGCTGGAGAATCACTTGAACCTGGGAGGCGGAGGTGACACTGAGCAGAGATCGCACCATTGCACTCCAACCCCGAGCAACAAGAGCGAAACTCTATCTCAAAAAAGAAAAAAAGAAAAGAAAAAAAGTTAATAGTCAATGCAAAGTACAACTAAGATAGATACATTCAGTTCTATATTATGTCAAGCTAAGGAAAGCAAAAATAAATAAAAGCAAGTAGAATTAAAACAGAAAAGCCACAGAATATGCAAAATAAAAACTTAAACTGGAAAGCTCTGGCCTAGAACAGAAATTCCCTACTCTGGATTTTCTGAATTTAGAAAGGATATTTTAGTACCAACAACAATAAAAGGTTATATGTTGAGTTCAATTGTTATTTCTGTTATTAAGGATGGCTACAGCAATTACTATGGAAAAATATCTGAAAACTGCGTAGTCTATTCGAAATGTCTAAAGCAAGGCCAGGCATGGTGGCTCATGCCTGTAATCCCAGAACTTTGGGAGACCAAGGCAGTAGAACAGCTTGAGCCCAGGAATCCAAGACCAGCCTGGGCAATGGAGCAACACTCCGACACGGTAACAAAAAAAGAAAAAGAAATGTCTACATAGAACAACAGTCTACAACCCAGAAAAAGCACAAGAACTAAAACGACAACAAACTGAACTAAAAGTAATTAAAACTGCTTACATAAATGTAGTTATCACTGTAATTTTAAGCTATACTGTATATAATTTAAAGAATCTATGAAATACATAAAGCCTACAAATAGGACTCAGGACTAAAGCAAACATAATAATTTTTATTTTTTTTAATAAAAAGAAGTAACAGTTTCATGGATAATTTAGGTTGGAACAGACTTTAAGACATCACCTAAAGCCGGGCGCAGTGGCTCATACCTGTAGTCCCAGAAATTTTGATCTCAGGAGTTCAAGACCAGCCTGAGCAACAAGATGAAACCCTGTCTCTACAAAAAATACAAAAACAGTCCAGGCGTGGTGGCCAGCACTTTGGGAGGCCGAGGCAGGTGGATCACCTGAGGTCAGGAGTTCGAGACTGGACTGCCCAATATGAAGAAACCTCGTCTCTACTAAAAACACAGAAAATTAGTCAGGCGTGGTAGGGGGGCGTTGTAGGGGGTGTGGTGGCGGGTATGGTGGCAGGCGCCTGTAATCTTTCCTAGCTACTTGGGAGGCTGAAAGAGAACTGCTTGAACCTGGGAGCCTGAGATTGCAGTGACCTGAGATCACACCATTGCACTCCAGCCTGGGCAACAAGAGCAAAACTCCATCTCAAAAAATATATACACATACAAATATGTGCAGGGCATGATGGCACATGCACTGGTAGTCCCAACAACTAGGCAGACTGAGGTGAGAGGATCACTTGAGCCTGGGAGGGGGAGGACGCAGTGAGCTGAGATTGTAATCGGTGCACTCCAGCCTGGGCAACAGTGACACCCTATCTCAAAAAATCAAAACAAAGGTCGTCTAATGCAAATAACTATCTGACGCCTGAATCCCCAATGAAAACACCTCAGTCAAAGGGTCATATCCAGCAAAAAGCAAAAATCCCATACGCCCAGGGAACCTATAATTCCATTTTGGGGAACCACAAGTTCCTCCTTTTAGCCACTTAAACTGCCTCCCTCTAATTGCTGCCTAACGGACCTAGGTCTTTCCCTTTTATTCATAAAGAAGTCAAAGTTCTCGTCAATATGATAAACCTTCAAATATCTATGGCAGCTACTAGGTCATATGCTTTAGACCTTTCAGCATTTTCCTCTTCCTCCCTAAGTTACAGCTCTAGTTCTATGAAGTGTTTATCTCTATCTTTTGCTCTCTTCAAAACATACTACATGTTCATCTAAACCCTTCTACGTAAAACTCAGAAAGATAATTAATCATCCATCTTACAGAAATTAAGTTTTATTCTTAAAGGCTATGCATATGCTCACAAGACTAATCTGTTAATCTTGTTTCACATTTAATTAAAAGTATGTATTTTGTCTTAACCAATGTATTTCTATCTTATTTGCATACCTAAATGTATTAAATTTGTATTTTTCCTGTCAAACGTGATTCTCTCTGTAGTAAGAAGTGTCCTATCAAAGAAAAGCCCAGGACCCAGTCTTCACTGCAGAATTCTACCAAACACTTAAAGGACAAATAATAATTCTCAAACTCTTCCAGAAAATTGAAGAGGAGGGAATTCTAAGGCATTCAATGTGACTAACATTACCCTGACCACAACCAGACCAAACATTACCATTACCAAAACCAGACAAAACACAACTAAAAGAGAAAATTACAGGCCAATATTCCAGATTAATATAAATGCAAAAATCCTAGCAAACTGAATCCAACAGCACACTGAAACGATCACTCACCGCAATCAAGCAGCATTTATCCAAGGAATGCAAGAATGGTTTAACATATAAAATCAATAAATGTGATACATCACATCAACAGAATGAAGAACAAAAACGACATGATTATCAAAATACACGCAGAAAAAGCGAGTGCTAAAATTCAACATCCCTTCACAATAAAAATTCTCAACAAGTTAGGTATAGAAGAAAAATATCTCAACACAATAAAGGCATAACAAACCCACAGCCAACATCATACGAAATGGGGAAAAGTTGAAAAGTTTTTCCTCTAACATCTGAAACAAGACAAGAATGCCCACTTTCATTCAACACGGTACTAGAAGTCCTTCTCCAAGCAATTAAGCAACAGAAAAAAACAAAAACTAAAATGCATCCGAATTGGAAAAGAAGTCCAACTGTGTATCAGCACTGTTAGAACTTACAAACAAATGCATTAAACACTTGCAGGATACAAAATCAACATATGAAAGTCAGTAGCATTTCTATATACCAAAATAAAATAGTGGAAAAAAAATCAAGAAAGCAAACCTACTCACCAAAAACTGTAGAACACTTTGGAATAAATTTAACCAAGAGGTTAAAGATCTCTGCAAGGACAACTACAAAAGAACTAATAACTGAGATTAAAGAGAACACACACCAAAAAAATGGAAAGACATTCAGTGTTCATGGTTAGAAAAATATTGTGAAAATGACCATACTACCTACCAAAAGCAGTCTATAGATTCAATGCAATGCCTATTGAAATAACAACAACAGCCGGGCGTGGTGGCTCACGCCTGTAATCCCAGCACTTTGGGAGGCCGAGGCGGGTGGATCACGAGGTCAAGAGATCCAGACCATCCTGGTCAACACGGTGAAACCCCGTCTCTACTAAAACTACAAAAAATTAGCTGGGCATGGTAGCGCGTGCCTGTAATCCCAGCTACTCAGGAGGCTGAGGCAGGAGAAT
>NW_016107351.1:8703967-8731625 GCF_001604975.1 Cebus imitator | reverse complement strand
GACTAAATAGTTGACACAATCCTGAGCAAAAAAATAAAAATAAAGCTGGAGCAATCACAATATTGGACTTCAAAGCACATTACACAAAGCTATCATAACCAAAGCAACATGGTACTGGCCTAAGAGCAAAGACAAAGACCAATGGCCAATGGAACAGAATAAGAAACCCAGAAATGAATCCACATATTTAAAACCAACTGATTTTCAACAAAGGCACCAAAACATTCATTTGGGAAGGAATAATCTCTTCAATAAATGCTACTGGGAAAACTGTACATTTATGAGCCAAAAAAAAAAAAAAAGGAAACTAAACCTCATCTCTGACCATATACAAAAATCAACTCAAATGGATTAAAGACTTAAATGTGACACCCAAAACTAAGAAACTACTAGAAGAAAATGGGAAATGCTTTAGGACATTGGTCTGTGCATAATTTTAGAGACCTCAAAAGTACAGGCAAAAAAACAGAAGCAGACAACTGGGATTAGATCAAACTAAAAAGCTCTGCACAGCTAAGGAAACAATAAAAAGTGAAGAGAAACCAATAGAATGCGAGATCATATTTGCAACTGATCCATCCAATAGATGATTAATATTCAGAAAATATAAGAACCTCAAACAATAACAAAAAGCAAATAATGCAATGTTTTAAATAGGCAAATAAACTGAATAGACATCTTTCAAAACAGACATACAAATGGCTAACAGGTATATGAAGAAAATGCTCAACATTACTAATCATCTGGGAAATGCCAAACAAAACTACAATGAGATATCATCTCACCCGATTTAGAATGGCTACTAACAAAAAGATAAAAAATAATAAGCACTGGCAAGAATGTGGATAAAAGGGAACTCTCACACACTGTAGGAGGGAATGTCAATCAGTACTGTCACTATGGAAAACAGTATGGAAGTTCCTCAAAAAACTAAGAACAGAACTACCATATGATCTAGCAATTTCACCACTTTCAGGGTATATATCCAAAGGAAAAGAAATCAGTATGTCTGCACTCCCATGTTTACTGCAGCACTATTCACAATAGCCAAAATAAGAAATCTACCTAAGTGTGTACCAACAGGTGGATGAATAAAGAAAATGTAGTATATATACACAATGGAATACTAACTAACCACTAAAAAAGAACAAAATTCTGCCATCATGGGAACACAGATGAGCTTAGGGGACATTAAATAAGCCTGGCGCAGAAATATAAATACCACATGCTCTCACTCATATATAGCAACAAAAGAGTTGAGCTTATAGAAGCAAACGGTACAGGTGGGTGTAGTGGCTCACTCCTGTAATCCCAACACTTTGGGAGGTCGAGGTAGGTGGACCACGGGATCAGGAGTTCGAGACCAGCCTAGCCAACATGGTGAAACCCCATCTCCACTAAAAATAAAAAAATTAGCCGGGCATGGTGGCCCATGCCTGTAATACCAACTACTCAGGAGGCTGAGGCAGGAGAATTGTTTGAACTCAGGAGGCAGAGGCTGCAGTGAGCTGAGACAGCGACATAGCACTCCAGCCTGGGCAACAGAGTTGAGACTCCATCTCAAAAAAAAAAAAAAGTAAAGGGTACAATAGTGATTACTAGAGTTGGGATAGGTAAGGAGCAGGGGGAATAGCCAAAAGTTTGTTAATAGATGCAAAATCACAACTAGGCAGGACACGGTGGCTCACACCTGTAATCCCAGCACTTCAGGAGGCCAAAGTGGGCGGATCATTTGAGCTCAGGAGTTCAAGAGCAGCCTGGTCAATGTAGTGAAACGGTCTCTGCTAAAAATGCAAAAACTAGCTGGGCATTGTGGCAGGTACCTGTAATCCCAAACTACTAAGGAGGTTGAGGCAAGAGAATCACTCGAACCCAGTAGGTGAAGGTTGCAGTGGGCCAAGATCAGCCCCTACACTCTAGCCTGGACGATAGAGAAAAACTCCATCTCAAAAAGAAGAAGAAAAAAGAAAAAAATAACAGCTAGATAGGAGGAATAAATTCTAATACTCTATTAACACTGTAGCATAATGGTAACAATTTATTGTACATTTTCAAATAGCTAGAAGGGCAGCTTTTAAATGTACCTAACACAAAGAAATGACAAATATTTCAGGTGGTAAGTATGCAAATTAACCTAATTTGATCATTACACATTGTACACATGCATAAAAATATCACACTGTACCCATAAATGTGTACAATTATGTGACACAAATAATTTTTTAAAACTCAATTCTCAAAAATAAGATTAATAGTGTAAAAGGTTCACTGAAGCTTTAAAAAAAATCAACAAACACTAATAATAAAAAGAGTGAAAAGACTCCAGTGCAAATACAGAAAGAACTAACACGTGTAGTTGGATTCAGAGATGTAATTAGTATACACGAATAGCCTCACCACTCCCCAAAAAAGTACAAATAGGGAATAAAATAATAAACATCTGAAAACTGAATTTTGCTAGACCAGAGAACCACTATGTTTAGTTCAACGTCCTGTCTGATTGCAAATGCTGTCCAAGAGAAACACAAAGCCATAAAACCCGAAACTAGTTAAACAAATCTCAGTGACACACTGGTACACCAAACCTTTTTTCCAAAACAAGTGCAATATAATTTTTTTCCACTACTACATAGATGAATTCTGTCTAGTGATAAAGGAGCATCAAACTAGGTATGATTAAAAGTTTAAAATTCATGTGCCAAAAATGAACTAAATCACACTATTACTGATAGTTTTAGTCTTAACATATATTACAAGTATTACAATACTTGCTTGAAAAGAAAGCAATGCAAGCTAAAATTCGTCTATTAAACAACGCTGCTTGATGTCATATCAATGTCATTTATGACAGAAAAGCAACATGTGATGTAAGCAGGTATTTTCCTTTAGTTGAAAATATACTCAATTACACAGTGTGAATCAACTCTTCAGAAATATTAAGGATACCTGTAAGAGTTCAATGACTTTTTAATTTGCTTAATCTCCAAAAACCATACTATCAGAGGGTTTTTTTAATTAAGTGAATGATGATTTTGCTAGCCATAATGTAGCCTTGAATGGACATCTTCGTTTCACTAAAGGATGCAGTAGCTACAAGTAGTAACCTACAGTAATAGATAAAAGTGTTATTTGAATAAAAGGCTGCTCTAAATACTCATGTTTCTACAGTGTGTCTGTTTTCTTGGTCTTAAAACAATGTTGAACTATATCGTAAAAACTAAAGACATCAACTTACAGCCGTTGAACATTTCTTTTCAATATACCTATTAAGAAATGGATTGTAAACATGAGATTGTTTCACACTTATGAATCATAGTTGTCAAAGTAAAAAGGGAACACATTTGTTTACAAAATGAGAGAGAAAACAAACATTTCCTCATAATACTGATAATGCCACTACACACCATTTCAGTGATTCTGAATACATTCTCAAGTGGTATATGTAAACACTATATTCAGTATCTCAAATATATTATTTGGGAAAATACTCTTTTGCTCACTCACTGGAGGTTAAAAAAAAAATGTATTACTGGGCACACCTAAAAACCATCTGCAAACTACAGTTAGATAAAGTAACACTTTACACAGTCAAAACCATTCAAAGAATACTGGCTGCTTTCTGTCAAAATGAAACAGTTGGCATCCCAATTTTTGTGCATCCAACAGAGAAACGTAATCTTCTATGTTTCTTATTTTTATGACCTTTAAAACTACTTTATGATTTTTTTAAGACAGCTGAAATATAATCCGAATCACTAAACTATGTCAACAGAAAAAAATTGTCTTTAACAACTACAGAAACCAACCTAGTTCAACATAACAGAAAAGATGATGCAGCAATTATTTTGCTAGTTAATTTTAGCACCAAGGTTACAAAATAACCATAATCTATAGCTTTTATTGTTGTAAGGAATACAAATAGGATTATTTCCCTGCTTGACGTCAATGAAAACCCTTAGTAAAAGCCTACGGTGCCAGGAACGTTGTTTCTATTTTACAATAAAAAGCTGAAGTTATGGTTGGGCACGTTCGCTCACGCCACAATCCCAGCACTTTGGGCAGCCGAGGCAGGCAGATCACAAGGTCAAGAGATCAAGACCATCTAGCCAGGCCAACATGGTGAAATCCCATCTCTACTAAAAAATACAAAAAATTAGCTGGGCGTGGTGGCGTACACCTGTAGTTCCAGCTACTTGGAAGGCTTAGGCAGGAGAATTGCTTGAACCCGGGAGGTGGAGGTTGCAGTGAGCCGAGATTGCGCCACTGCACTCCAGCCTGGCGCCTGGTGACAGAGTAAGACTGTCTCCAAAAAAAAAAAAAAAAGTTGAAGTTATTTATAAATAGCTGAAAGTTACTGTCCACACAGGGTTTTCATCAATAATTACAGTAAGATTTCCCAGGCCAAGCACAGTGGCTCATGCCTGTAATCCCAGCACTGTGTGAGGCTGGAGGATGGCTTGAGGCCAGGAAAGAGACCAGCTAGAGCAATATAGCAACACCCGGTCTCTACCGAAAATAAATAAATAAATAAGATTTCTTCTTTGCAATTCTCTCTTAAATCTAACAAAAAGTTAATTTTTTCTTCAAAAATGTTTTCCATTTTGCTTTCAGAAAATGTGTGGGCCTTTTAGTAACCCAAATATCTCAAATGGCAAAAGGAACTTTGAAGAAATTAAGATAAATCCCCTGCTAGATGGCACAACGAAATTTTCAAAATCCTAAACAGAAGAGCCTTATTAAGTTTCCCCCACATATTTTCTTACATATCTTAAAAACATATATACTACACATATATACAAACATTCTGCTATGGAATCAAAGATAAATAATTGTAGTAAACAAATCTTAATATCAGAAAATTTAGGAAGTAACTTAAGTTCCTAAATTTAAAAGTTTACTTAAAAGAAAACAATCATAAACAAACATATCATATCACAAAAAATTTCTAAGTACTTCATAAAGATGCACTAAGTCTTCTATTAGCAAAAGAAATGTACAACAAAATTGAAGAGATTTTTCACACTAATAACTTTTCATATCAACAGAAATCAATTTTTTAAAAAGGACAGGAAATAAGAATAAAAGTATTACGATAGGGCTGGAATTTTTTAAGTAAAAAGGTCTAACAGAATGACACATGTCAGTTCCACATCCAATATAACACCCTTGAAGGTAATTGTAGTTCCAGCAACCACCATGTTAATATTCAATAAATGTTTTTCCTGAATTTGAACTAAACTAAAAGACAGTAAGCATACAACTAAACACTGTCAAAGGTCCTTAACAATAAAGATAATTAAAGCTACTATTCTGACACAATCACTAAAGTAAAAAACTTGAACAATGCATACATAAAACAAAATTTTAAAAGTTTTAAAACATTTACAATACAACAACAGAAACAATGTAAACCTAAGCAATAACACAACACAATATAAATAAATCAGAGATACACTATTAGCAAGCAATTCAAAAGACTTCAGCATTAAGGAGTTGTTAAAATGAAGATGCCTTGTGTTGAGGTCCTCAGGCGGAGTAACCTGACAAACTTGTAGGGAAACAGCAGACCACCTATTCCCAACTTTAAGTACTTGCTATATTAAATTTAAAATATACATAAAAAATGACTTAAGAAATGAAAAATATGCTGAACAAAACTGTACAGGAGAAAAAGTCTAGTCACTGAAAAACAAACCAACATCACATAAACCTGAGAACTACCTACACTAGGAAATGGTGAAGGAAAACCTCAATGTTTCATGGGAAGCTGATTTTTACCTTTACCTATAATTTTACTCACAGAATAGGTATTAATAATTGCCACAAAGTTTACAGTAGTATTTGCTTTATAAAAGAAAAACTATGTTTTTTTATACATTAACATAATAACAAAGTAATTTCTTATTCAGAATAGTTTAACCTTACAGAAAATTAACATCTTCAGTCTTTGAGTTACTTCAACTATATACCCTGTTCTGTCCAACAGAAATATAAGGTAAGACATATATGTAATCTTAAATTTTCAAGTTGACATTTTTCAAAAGGCAAAAAAAAAAAAAAAAAAAAAAAAAATAAAAAAAAAAAAAAAAAAAAAAAAAAAACAGGTGACATAAATTTTAACCACAAATATCCAAAATATTACCTCAGCACATAAGCAACATTAAATAAAAATTGAATAAATATTTTTTAACTTTTTTTTATACTGAGTCTTCAAAATCTAATGGGCATTTTATAGCAGACCTGAATTAGGACCAGACTCATTACAAGTGACCAAGAGTTACATGTAGCTAATGTTTACTATACAGGGCAGCAGAGGTATAAAGTTATTTCTCTGGTTATAAGATACATGTATACAAAATACCAAGGGAGCTGAAATGGGAACAAACAATGTAATATACTTCAGGGGCTGGGAGGTAAGCTGAGAAAGGTCAATTCAGCCAATCTCCTTGACTGAAGAAGGCCTAAGGTGACCACATGTCTCCATGTGCCAAGCAATCCCTATTTACTAAAGTGTCCCAATTTACACATGTTGTCATGCTGTAATTATTAAAGTACTCCCTGTAATTCTAAAAAGTATCCCACACTGAGTAATAAATTATATAGTCACCCTACCTATATCCATAATATCCTTGAGGATAACGCCACACTCCTTGGAAGAAAATTTAGTTTTAATTCTAATTCTGATGCCTGGAAAAGAAGCTCTAAATTCAAAGGAAAGAACCCTATATTCACTACCCTCCTCATTAAAAAGAAAAAAAAAAAGAAAAAAGAAAAAGCTGCTGAAAATTTTTTTTATTTTAAATTGCAGACTAAAAAAAAAAAAAAAAAGTAAGAATTACCTGTTGAACAAGGCATCTGGAAATTGGGATCATTGCTATCCAAAACAGGCAAACAGAACTGGTTACTTGCAGATCCTAGCATAGGATCCTTATCGCTGAGCATGTTCTTCAGCGAGTCCTCTAAGACATTTTGACTTGCACTAAAATCCTCACAGACTTCATTCTCCAGGTTGGATCCTAGAAATAGGGCATCATCTAAGTGTTCAGTAGGAATTAAATGATTAAATGTATCAACTATATCCATGAAGACTTCTGTGTGTCTTTCAGCCCTATAGAAAGACAAAAAAAATACCATAAGAAATAAAGCTATCAATTGAAAATCACCTAATACCAAATTATTTTAATAGTTTTGAGTCTAAGAACACACTTAAGGTATTTCTGAATTATTGTTTAAAAAAATCCTCACTCGTTTTTAGAAAATACATTTGGAAATGTAGAACGAACCTTTACTAAATCATGTTTCTTCATCATGCATGTAGTATATAATTTTACCAGAAATCCTATTAAATTCTTACTCAGTTCATCATTTTTAGAAAAAAAAAAAAAAAAACTATGTATATGGTACTTTAACTTGACACATAAAAAAAATTACATGGCTTAAAGCATAAAAACAATTGTTTTTAACCACAACCTTTTCACAAATTAAGCATCAGACACTGCTTTTACAATAAATCCACAGAAAAGAGCTAAAACCAAATACTTGAAATTTTTATCCCATACCTATTAAAACCGTAAAGTATCCTTGTTTTACTTACAAAGTATTAAAATCATTTAAAGAAAGGTAGCATATATAGACAAAGCATTTTTATTGTGGCTAGGCATGGAAAATGAAAAAGAAACTATTAACCCAACAAATCAAAACTTAAAAAACTACACACACACACACACACACAAAGATGTGCACAAACGCACCTTTTTTCAAGGTCCCCTTTTAGGAGAAAAACAAGATAAGTGACAAGAAGACAATCTGTATCATGTACTTAAGTTTATTTAAGTTACATGTGCTCTATACAGGTATCAAGTTAGTCTCCCATTTGAATTGTACCTATATATTCAGCAAAAGTCATTTCAAAGCTCTACAGGAGCCTCAATTATGAAAAGTTAACCAATTAAGTTAAACTGGTTTGAGAAAAAAACAAATCAACATATTTCAGATGGTGGAAAGTCAACCAAAAAAAATTAATATTAATTTAACCAAAAATTCCACTGATTAAACTAGAACATCCTAGATACACACTAACATTCACTGGTTATATATTGTATGTCACACTGCACTAAATACCAACATTTATGTAACTTAATCCCCAATAATAAATAGGATCTATTAACAACTTTGCATTATTTAAAAAAATGCATTTGAATAATTTAAATGTTTTCCCCAAAGTCATAAAACAGAGCCAAAATTCTAACCTGGGTTTCAAGCTCCACAGCCCATACCCATTAAGTGTTACCCTTTCACAGTGAGCTAAGGGCTGGGATGATCTCACTCATTAAAGGCTCTTTAAAAACAATTTTCCCACCAGGCCCAGTGGCTCATGCCTGTATTCCTAGCACTTCAGGAGGAAGCCAGATCACTAGAGCCCAGGAGTTGGAGACCAGCCTGGGCAACAAGGCAAAACTCCATCTCCACAAAAAAATACAAAAATCAGCCAAGTGTAGTAGAGCATGCCCACAGTCCCAGTTACTTGGGAGGATCACTTAAGCCCAGGAGGTGGAGGTTGCAGCAAAATCAAGCCACTGCACTCCAGCCTGGGCGAAAGAGCAAACTCTAGCTCCAAAAAAAAAAAAAAAAAAAAAAACAACAAATTAATGACTGCCTGGGGCCACAAATAGAAGAAGGATGAACTGCAAAGGGCACATACCTGAGGAGATGATAGAAATGTCCTAAATCTTGACTGTGATAACTAACGGTTTCACAAATCTGGTCATTTTTAATGAGTGCAATTTATTATGCCTCAATTTTTAAAAAAAAGCAAAGAAAATTTCCTCACAAAAGTTAATGCCCTTCTAAAGAGAAGAGTTTCAGTATCTCTTCTCTTTTCTTTTCCATTTATTTACACTGAAATATTAATAAAGCACTGAAAGAAAATGCTAACTACTTTAAAGGCTTGCTGCTTATCTTATATGCATTCTCTCAATTGACAGAAAATTGTACCTAGCAATGCTGAAGAAAACTCAGGACAAGTTCCTTTAAGAATTCTCTACCACTATATGATCTCAGTATCAAAGAAAGCCTCAATTATCATACATTACCAATTCTTCCACCCAATATGTTTTTAGGTTCCAAAAAAATTTAGTATGTTAAATTCTGGTAATCAAAAATAATTTATGAAAAGTTACTAAATGTTTTCACAATTAAGTAGAACTATCAATGGATTCATTTATTTGCATGTGCTGGAATCCAAGGCTTACTACAGGCCAAACCTACCTCCTCTTTGGAGAGTGACATCCCAATTAGTAATCTTTTTTCTCAGATCAAGAAGAAATAAGGAAGTTTCAGCTCTACAAACAAATGGCTAACTTTCCTTCAAAAAATGGTATGCTGAATCTACTGAAAAATAAATGCACTTGTTCCCACAGCAACACAAGACTAGCAAATTCTGCAAACTTCCTCCGAGGTCTTTCTGTAATACTAACTATATGCTGTGTGCTTTCAAGTGATGGGAACATTCATAATATTCAGAAGTTATGGTCACAAAGCTCAAGATCACATAGCTATACTTAAAACCAGCCCATTCTAACTGGTCATCTAAAAGGGCAATTTTTTTCTTCAATAATTTTGCTATTAGTGAAACTATCCCAAAACTCCTTCACTGAAAATGGCTTCAGAGCCTATAACATATTTCTTGAAGATCAAATTTTTTTTAATAAAACATATTATAAATAAAATGGGTCAATCTTTCTAGTACTATTTTATAAGTCAAAACTGTTATGACTAATAAAGTATGTTTCCCCAGATTTAAACAGGCATTATCAGGAAAAAGGTTTCCACCGTCACAAGTGGAGAAACACTGTTTAAGTTAGATTTCCGTAACAATAGCGTTTACTTATTCATCAAATGTTTACTAAACAACTACCACTGTGTAAGACATGTTTAGTAAGCTAATGAAAATGGGAATCTTCTAAGAACATAGTAATGAAGTGTATCACATTTGTGACTCCAAAGACAATTTCCACAGGACAAATCACAATCCTAGTGTTTTGTGGAACACATTTTAAAGAAAATTTTTACAAATGAGTGAGAATAATTTTTCTTATGTGGTACCAACTGGCTCTAGAGGTAATTCTAAGAGAAAATGCCAAAAATGAACAGTATAGAGCCATCAAAACTACCACAAAAGTAACATTTATTGGAGATACAATTCATTTTTAAAAATCAGTTTCAGATATAAAGTGAACAGTCCGAAAAATAAAATCACTCTAATGCTAAACAGGCAAACAAATTAGCCAAATGTAGAAATATTTACTCACTTGTAATGGATACACTAACCTACTAAACACAGTGTGGTACCCCGGATTAGATCACGGAACAGAAAAGGGACAACAACAAAAAAACTAGTGAAATCATAATAAAGTCTGTAATTTAGTTAACAGTGATACACCAATAATAATAATCCCTCAGTTCTGATAAAGGCACTAGCATTATGTCAGCTGTTAATCAGGGAAACCAGATAAGGATATACAGAAACACTACACACCCTTTGCAACTTTTCTGTAAGTATAAAATTATTACAAAATGAAGTCTTTAAAAGAAAACACTAATCTAAGAACGTTCTGGGATACCTAGTAATGTGGTTAACAAAGATAACTAAATCTAATTAAGGGGGAAAATTATAACCAATTTAGTATCTTTGCTAATTAAACAAATTGCCCAATTTAAACAAATCTCTGTTTCTTACACTAAAATTTTACTTAAATGCTTCCCTATATTTGATATGCTAAATTTACTAAAACATAATAAGCCTACCTACTGGCATTCTAAATAATTAAAACATAATAAGCCTATTAAGGGTGTATTTTAAATGGCTAACGATGTCTATATCCAATTAAATCAGTATTGGTAATTTGAAAATATACATGTTAAAGTCAAATTGTTTCTAGGTAAACTCAGGTTTACAGACAACAGAATATATGTAGCTAAGTATATAAGTGCATAATCTGCATAATTCAAAATTAATTTACTCATGTATGTATTAAGCATCTACTACAACACATTACAAGTTTAGTGAAATCAACCCCAGTCTGAAAGTCAAGGAACTCACAATTCAAAACAATATAGACATATAAACAAATACAACACATATAAACATCACAACAAACTGCTAAGTGCCATACTGAAGGGCTGCAAATAATATTACAGAGAAAAGGGAAACTCAGGAAGCTAGGAAAGGCTAGGCAGGTGATGTGTGAGCTTGATGCTAAAGATCCAGAAGATACTCCAGGCAAAGGGAAGAGCATGTCTTAATTATGAATGGCTGGTCCTGATGGACCATTTGTAAAGATTATATTTCCCAAATAAAATTTAATCTGAGTCGAAAGATACTTCCTGCTTTAAAATATGTGCTTCATCTGTAATTCTTAGAGAATTATACTGAAGCCAGGTTTAGTTTATACTAACAAAACACCCTAATTATTTTCTAAGTGTTTCAAATATGAATAGAAAGCAAAAAGATGAGATTTAGAAAGCGTCAACAGTAAAAAATAATTTAACTTTAGGCTGGGTATACTGTCTCATGCCTGTAATCCCAGCACTTTGAGGGGACACAGCCAGATCACCTGAGGTTAGGAATTCAAGACCAGCCTGACCAACATGGCGAAACCCCATCTCTACTAAAAACAAAAAACATTAGCTGAGTGTGGTGGCGTGCACCTGTAATCCCAGCTACTCAAGAGGCTGAGGCAGGGGAATAGCCTGAAACCAGGAGGCAGAGGTTGCAGTGAGCCAGGATCACACCACTGCACTCCAGCCTGAGGGACAAGAATGAAACTCTGTCGGGCGGGGGGGGGGTGTTACACTTTCAAAAACTCATTTATTTTAAGAGCAAATTAAAATTTTCTATCCCAACTTTCTAAAAACAACTTCAAAGTAAACCTATGTATTTTATCCTATTATTTCTTAAAACACCCCCAACACACACACACTCCTACCTAACGATAAATCACTAACGCTATCAAAGGCCAAAGAGGTTATATACTAAAATAAAGTACTCTCTCACATAGTCTACATTTGTGTCTGTGTGTGTGTGTAACGGGGTGGTATGAGGGGAGCAAAAATATATTAGAAAACTATTAACTCTGAAGAAAAGTTATACAAGGCAATAGTGATGGTGGTGGTGATGGGGAATTGGTCTATGTTTCATGGTAAGTGAAGGCCTCACAGGGTAAACTTTGAACCAAAATCTGAAGTGAGGTAGTGATAAATGCATAATAGGTTAAGAGCAATCCAGACAAAGACCTAGAAGTGCAAAGGTCTTAAAAGTGGAGCACACTTGATGCCTTCTGGCCCCTATACCATCATTTAAATTAAGCAATTTCATCAGGCATGCTTACTAAAGACCTATTTTTAATAGGCAGTAATGGTAGAACAACAAAACTACTACTAATAGTAATGGTAATAAAACAAAACTTCTTGTGCTCAAACTTCATGCCAGGCATTGTTTTACATGCTTTATATCTATAATTCTCTGTCAGAGGTGAGTATGCCCATGCAGAGAACATCTGCCATGTCTAGAGACATTTTTGGTCATCACAACTGGAAAGGGTGCTATTTGCATCTAGTAATGCTATAATGCACTAGGACAGCCCCACACAAACACACACACACAAATTATCCAGCCAAAAATGTCAACAGTGCTCAGTTTAAGAAATTCTGCTCTATATTAATTTATTTAATCCTCAAAGCAACCCTGTATTATTATCCTGATTACACAAAAAAAATGAAATAAAATGAAATTAGGATCAAAGAGATTAAATGATTTGCCACAGTAATGGAGCTAAAAGTTGTTTGGTTTTATTTATTTGTTTGTTTAAGCTATCCTTTACAGGAAGGACAGAGCTAAAATTTGAACCCAGAAAATTTAAGAGTCAATGTGCTTACGATTACTGTATGTGTTTATAAGGTTAAATTCACTGGATGCTTACTGTGTGCAAGGCACCGTGCTAAACAACTTATATGCATCATGCCATTTAATCCTCACAACGAAACCATTAGGCAGGTAGTATCATACCCAATTTACAAGAGAGAGGCTAAAGTTTAGCAAAGTTACACCAAATATTATAAAATAAATAAGTGGCAGAGCCAAGACTCAAATCCATTCTGTATTACACCAAGGTCAGTTCTTAACTGCTATGGTGTAACAACACTGAAGATGAATCATGGGTTATCCTTCCAGGACAGAGTCAAATTAGTAAGTGGTTAGACCATGTAGTATGACACAATACTACAAAGTGCCATTCTACAAAGCAAATCAACCTAGTCGTCAATTCTACACCCCCACTTCAAATTCTGGTTCAGTTTCATTAGTTAGAATCTATTGGCAAGACATCATTAAAGAAAGCAAGGATGATAACTTTTTTTCTAAATGTATCAGGTAAAAAGACAGCAAGGTGTCTGCTGTACAAAGACAACTAACACCAAAGCAGACCTCAGGCCCTAGGAAAGGATCAGATGTTAAAACTGGCAAACACAGAATTATAGTAACAAGAAAGAGTTAACTTCAAAGTTCACAGCTTTATTGGCATTATATGATAACTGACATTATAAGCATTCGGAGTTTGAATAAACCACCAAAGTAGTGGAGTTGGCTCATCCTTAAAACTATGGCCTAAGTAGTAACAGCCCAAGCTAACATGTAATTGGCACACACTATATGCCAGGCCCTGTGTATTGTATGCATTATCGCATTAGTTCCTCACAAGGACCCTGTAACGTAGCTGCAATTATAGTCCTTTCTCTTTAGAACAAACTGAGACCCAGATAATCAAATAATTTGCCCAAGGTCACATATCCAGTATTCTTAAATTTGAACCCAGGCAGTATGATCTCTGAGCCCACACTTTTACACTGTATAATGCACTCTACACATTAATTTTTATGCTTTTAATGTGTCATTAATGAAATCTTTAAAAATGCTAGAAACAAAAGTGACTCATCCTTCCAAAATAAAGCAGGAATATGCACTTAGCCATCCTCTACACATTAAAAAAAAAAAAAAAGTTAGCCTCAATGCATATGAATGTCGTTGGAGGAAAAGCAATTTGTCAGCTACAAACTTTTCCATTTATTTTCAGTCTAAAAGTTCATGTTTTCGCGTGCCCAGCTCATACAAACTACAAATAAATTAAAATATTAAAGTTCAGCCTTTCTGTATAATCTACCATGCTCTTCAAAACTGTCTAATAAAGTTAGATTATGCCAACAGATTAAAACTTCTAGTCTTAAAAATTTTACTGAACTATTTCTCTATATCCACTCTTAACTGTATCACAGTCATAAAAATTTAAAATACCATTTAAAATTGTCTAAACTAACACATTATGCAGGACAATAATTGGGAAGTCCACGCATATGGCAATTCCTCAGACAATGCCTTTTAAAACTCTTAACATTTTCCCCTTTAACTCTTGTTTTTTTTTTTTTAATCTTCTTTTTTATTCTTTTGTTTTGTTTTTTCCCCTTTAACTCTTAATACACTGGTTTAACTTCGGATGTCTATGACTCTTGTTTCCCAGTCTATACTATCTTCATTGAGAACAGAAACTGCCTAAGGTTCTCATGCATGTTTAATCACACCAACACTCTCAATATCTTTCCATGTGTAATCAAAGGGCAACAATTAATACTTTTTTACTGTGTTCCCAAAAATGCAACAGTATCATAAATGTGTAAGTTTGCTAAGTAATTTAATTTTTATAGTTGGAAAAGTGCCTATCCTTCTAAAAAGACACTCCAGAATTCTCAGAGGGTGCTCCAAGAAGAAGTAAGAGAAACATAGCCCAAGATGTACTTTTCCGGAAAAGAAAGAAATCCAGCAGCCACTTGTCAGAAAGAATTCTTGAAATGTGGATGAATAAAACCTGTTAGAAATCGGCACTCTAAGAACCCTGAACTCCTTGACACTGTGTGGGGAAATAGTTATTGGTAATACACAAACCTAAATGCTGACCAAAAAAATCTCATTACCTCATTAAAAAAACAGAAAAGTTATCTCCACAGAAAAACATACGTAAAAAGGATTTTATGAGAAATTTAAATAGATCTTAAGAAAGCAAAATATATCAAAAAAGCAAACACCATCCCACAATGTTAAGGAAGATAAACATCATCTATTTCAGTAACTGAAACACCGAATTGTATGTATAATTTTCATTGACCAGTTTTTCCAAGTAGGCCTCACACTATGAAAAAAATCTAAGCTCTTGATTTTGCAATACTCCAAATTGTCACTTGCTGCCTCCCAACTTTAATAAGTAATACATTACATAACTCAAAGACTGTCAACCTTTCCTAGGGGATTCTAATATTCAATAAAATTTAAATTTTAATAACATGGTTTGAAATGATCAAAGACAAATTCCTTTCAATTTTTCTATCTTGAAATGTGCATCTGACCAAACCAATTTTTTTTACCTGTGTTTACATAGACCACTTCTCTTAGACGTTTCTGATTATGCAACATGTTAAGTATACCATAAGATCAACATAATAAAGTTATCTGAGGTCTATCCCAACAAGAGAGAATGTATAACTAATTCAATGTAATAAGTAAGTTCACTTGTCTCCCAACAGTATGCAAAAGCAGTATAATAAACTACATTTCTCTATTCTTCAATAAATGAACCTATAAAGAATGTAAAGAAGAGGCAAACTTTGATCCCATCACTGGCTCATTTTTATCATTTTGACAAATCACCAGGTACAGCTATCTGAAAAACCTTAAAATCTAAAGTTGTAATCTTTTTGAATAAAAGTGGCCCATTTCAGGACTGATTGTGTGGCACAATCAGAGGAATCATCACTCCTAAAAGTCTCTCCCATTAAACTCTGCTACTATCACTGGAATATGAAGTATGTATTGTAAAATAACAGTGATAATGACGATGATGATGAAGAATCATTACGGTAATATATAACCAGTAAACAGATGAATGAAAAGAAAACTTAGTGGGGAAAAAGTCTAACTAAACTTAAAAATTACTATTTAAAATAATCTTTACACAACACCTTTTGTGCTGTAAATTCAGAAACGTAAGTATGCTAGGATAGCAAAGTTTCTGGTTGACTCACACGTCGCTCTATCACAAACATACCTTATTCTACAAATATTTTCACAGAGCCAAACATTTCATTCAGGAATCAAAAAATGAATAATTGAGGTGTAGTTCTGTTAGAGCTTAATCATTTTGGCAAAGGGAAGACAAGTTCGACCCCCAAAATACTAACCACAACAATCTACTGTTTAAATACTCCCTGTGGAGTTTACTGCATTTTCTAAATTTAGCCTAAAATAAATAAAGTTAATATTTAGAGAAGGCTCAGTAATCGATTATTCTTTTTAAATTAAGTATCTCTACATATAATGAAGACTTAGGACCAGGATATTAACGCAGTGTTGCCACTTAACATTAATCCATGAACATATTCTACGCGTGACCACTGAAAAGCACTAATAACCACCCCAATCTAAAGTCTCTAGGAATTGGCATTTAAAAGCCCAAAGAAGGAAAAAGGTCACCTGACCCGGCAACACATTGCTGAAGAAAAGAGACACAGAACTGTGCGCGGTACCAACATTTCTCCCTTTCTACTCTCCGCACCGCCCCCGCCCCGTGTCAGGTGATCGCTTATTTAGCACCATTAACACGTACGTATCGACAAGTGGTTCATTAAATTATGTGTATCATCGGAAGGCAACAGTCTAGGCTTCTCATTTCAAACTAAGCAAAAGGAGTCGATAGTTTGCGTCCCGGGCACAAAAGCGCGCGGTAACTGGAGGATAAAAGGAGCAGCAACTCCCATCTCCAAAAAGCAGCGGCAGGCAGCAGTCTCCCAGCCAGGGCCGGTGCCAGTTTCCCGAAACCAGGGCCCAAAGCTCCGAGCTAGGGCTCCCTGCGAGGAACGAGGCCCTAAGGCCGGATCCCGGGGCCTGCGAGCCGAGCCTTCCAGGCAGAGCCCGCCGTGTCTCGGGCCTGAGCGCCCGCACCTCCGTGGCGGCGGGGCGCACTCCCAGCAGACGGCTGGGTACCAGTGGTCGGGAGAGGCCGCGGTCCCAACCCTCCGCCTGGCGACCGCGCCGCTGCGGCTCCCTCACCAGCCCGCCGTCCAAACGGTCCACAGGCGGCAGAGGCGCGGCCCAGGTAGGCCGAGGACGTTGCGCAAGAGGCCCGACAGGCGATCCCTAGGCTGCGCGGGAGAAAGGCGCGGAGAGTCCGCCGCGGGAGGGGCGGAGAGGCCCGCGGAGGCGTCGTGCGAGTGGAAGGGGATGGGGGAGGGGAGGATTGCCCGTCTCCCTGGCCGCGGCCACAGCCGCAACTCACCCAGCTCCGCCAGACGAGCGCTACCACTGGCAGCAAGAGGAAGATGGTGGACGCTGCCGCCGCCGAAGAGGAGGAGGAGGGGGCCCGGTGGGTGCCGCGGAGAGGGGGTACGCGCAGGACGTCGGCGTCGCTGCCACAGCCTCTTTTCCTCCAGGGACGGAACGGCTGCTGCTGACGACACTATGCCTGGCTTCCGCGCCGCCCTCCTAATCCTCGTTGCAGCCGCCGCCGCCCTGGGCCCGAAGGTCGCTTGCCTCGTGGGGAACGTGCGGCGGCGCGAGACCCCGCAGCCATCGGCGTGCGGCGGCGGCGGCGGCGCGAGAGCTGTAGAGGGGCCGCGTCACGTGACCCCACTGTTTACCGTTCCGGGGGCCGCGGCCTGCGTCGCTGCCGCGCCTGCGCGCTGTGGGGCCTCCAGCGCCGCGCCGCCTTGGGGCCCAGGGCTGCAGCACTCCCCGGCGCTTCCGCCCCCCTCCCTGTCTTCCGAGGACGCGGCACCGCCTGCGGGCCTGTAGCTCGCACCTCCGGGCGGCCGGGAGGGGCGAATCAGATGAGCGCTTTTTCTCGACTGTAATAAGCACTAAGGCTTCACAGCTAATATAATATTGATGTGCAGCTCCCCCCCCAAAGGTGCTTTTTATCAATTAATTGACTGTGAGTTCAAGAATGGTAGACTAGGATGGAGTAGATGAGCCCTCTGCCCAAATCTGTGCTGGCTCGTCACAACAGCCTCCCCATTAACTACCTCCCGTTACTCTCACCCCACATAAAAATTTTCTAAAATGGTCTACCTCAGGACTCAAATCGCTTCCTCCAAGAAACATTATTGGTATCCAGTAAAGCAGTCTTCAGAATATTGTCCCGGGATTCGCTGAGGGGTGCCCAAGACCTTTCAGAAGAGCCTCCATTCCTTTGCCAAAAGCGTGTGTGTAAGGCCGAATTTTCTTCCCACCCTACAACCAAACCAGCATACAGCAACTGATTCAATGCAGAAACAGATATGAGAATCCAACCATCTTCTATTAAGCCAAAAATCGAGGAAATTTGCAGAAATTTTAAACATCACTCTTTTTATTAATTTGTTGGAAAATATACTTTTCATAATAAATACATTGTCTGTAGTAACAAATACCGTGTGGGAGTCCAGAGACAAAAACGTTTCTGACCCACTGGTCAAGGTTACATGCTTCCACAGCCACTTAAGCTAACCCCTGCCTCAGCCCTTAATAAGCACTGTGAAGTAAGTGTTGCCTGTCAGTCACTCCAACCAAAAGGAGCTCCTTAGGGACAGGATTTGTGGCTTTTATCTGCAGGGACCATTACAGTATTCAGCCAGTACCTGCTGAGCACCTTACTGTGTGGTCTGCACTGTTCTAAAATCTTTACAGTACTTGCTGATTTAAGCTTTAGACCAACCGCAGTCCACACTGTAAGATTAGTGCAGGGTGGAAGAATAAGTCACAGGCATGTGGTGAAGACCTGTTCTTTCTCTCTCTAGTCTTCTGATATTTTAAGCACTCCCAATACCAAATGTTCTACAAAGGAGGTCTGAGTTGTCCTGATGTCACTGGATTCCTAGAGTTCCACCCCATGTCTTGACATCAATCCCTCAGGACTTTGTTTTACAATCTTTTTGTAATGTGTTTTTGAGAAAGGAAAATAGATATGAGTAATTTTTTTTAATGATCACTTGGGATGTCTGGGATGAATTATAAAAATAAGCCTAATTTTATCTTTACTCTTCTGGTGGATCTCAGTATGACATTGCAAAAGGGCATTCAGAAAGAATAAAATTATGGTTATAAACAAAATCCTGAAGGAATTCAATAGAGTAGAACTTGGTAGGGGAAACCACTAGCTGGAAAATCCCTTAGAAGTGTTGAGGAAAACTTACCTTCTCAGAGAAGTGACAGAGACAACAAACAACAAAATATCTCAAACTCATTTTACTGAGATCATCATTGAATTTGGAGGCTTAAGTTAAAACACTTTTTCTTACGTTGGCAGGCTTGCTCCCTTCCCCACATTTCCGTTTCTCCAGAAAGATGGCCCACAGGTACTCGAGCTTTCAGCAGTAAACAGTGGGTGAAAAGAAGTGCAAGCCCCACCCCGGGGGTGAAAATTTCCATAGCATACCAGGGTTGAGGGAATGGGGCCTAGGAAGGCTGAGTCAAACCATAAAATAAAGCTTTCCCGTGCATCAGGACTGCCTCAAGCTATAAAGCACCTTGCAAATTTCAGCAACTCTAAGGCCCAGGAAAAGAGCAGAGAGAGACCTGAGGCATCAGATTTCTAAGCTCCTCTGCCTTACTCTCCCTGCCAAAACATTTCATTTATTTGCTCATTTGTTTATTCATTTATTCCAGTATGCACCCCAATAGGTTTCAGAAATACATGGTATTGTTCCTGCCCTCAAAGAACTCAGAGGAGTGGCAGTAGATACTTAGGATTCAGCCTGGTGTGAAAGCAGCTGGTGTAGAAGACCCATATTTGTGTTTTATCTGGCCTGGAGTGGGCATGGGGGCATTTGTGACAGAGGGATGTCCTCAAGGTCAAAGATGTACCAGAGAACTTGGTGTGTTTCAGGAACTACAAATGATTCATTATCTGAATTGAACATGTTGCAGCCCTGAAAACAATGAAATTTCTTTTTTTTTTCCTCTTCTTTTTTCGGTTTTTTGTTTGTTTATTTTATTTTTTTATTTTATTTGAAACTTCTTTTAACAAAGAAACTATTTGCAATTATGTCTCTCAGTAACGATATTACTTTCCTACTTGAAATCTTTTCATAGTTCTCCAGAGCATAAAGATTAAAATCCAGGCCAGACGCAGTGGCTCATGCCTGTGATCCCAGCACTTTGGGAGGCCAAAGCAGGCGGATGACCTGAGGTCAAGAGTTTGATACCAGCCTGGCCAACAAGAGGAAATCCCGTCTCTACTAAAAATACAAAAATTAGCTGAGCATGGTGGCACACACCTGTAATCCCAGCTACTAGGGAGGCTGAGACAGGAGAATCACTTGAACCCAGGAGGCAGAGGTTGCCATGAGCTGAGATCACACCACTGCACTCCAGTCTGGGCTACAGAGCAAGACTCCATCTCAAAAAATAAATAAATAAATAAATAAAAATAAAATCCAAGCAAAGTAATCAGTGCCCTTTAGGATTGGTCCTTGCCAACTCTTCACTCTCTTCTCTCCCTATTTCCTGCTTTTCAATTTATGATATAACAATGCTAACTACTTACTCTTTTCTACACACATCCACACAATGTCCCTGAACCTAAAGTTTTTGCTCATGCTGCTTCTTCTGACAGGAATGCCCCCTCCCGAATGACCCCAAAAGCCACACAATTCCTCCTCTCACTTTATCTGAATTGTTCCCTCATCCTTTAAAGATGGATCTCAATGATGTATCCATCACACTTAACGGTGAAACGCTAGAGGCATCCCCACTCAAGCCAGGGTTACACAAGGCTGCCACTATCACCACCATCATTTAACATTAGCCAATACTAAAAGGCAGGAAAAGAAATAGTAGATATAGGAAAGGAAAGAACACAAAAGATTGTTATTTGCATATAATAAAAACTGCCTAACAGAATCAACCAAACAACTGCTAGCAGTAAGGAGTTGCCTTGATACTACTTAAAAATCAGTTATTTAAAAATCAGTGAAAAAATAATGGCTTTCCCATAAACAGCAATCATCAGTAGAGTACAGTAGGGAAAATAAATTCCAACCAAAATATAAAATATTTAAGCAGCATAACAAGGAAAAAATGTGCATTTTTATATGCACACAAAAAGAAAACTACATATAAAGAAACAACCCAGTATAGCCAAAACAATATTGAAAAAGAAGTGGAAAGTTAGAGAACACACACTTTCTGATTTCAAAACTTATAATGAAGTAACAGTAATCAAGATAGTGTGGTACCGGCATAAAGGCAGACATATACATCAATGGAATAAAATGGAAAGTTCAGCAATAAAACCATGCATCTATTTTCGAAAGACTTTGGACAAGAGTGCCAAGAATACAACGGGAAAAGAATAGTCTTTTCAACATACAGTACTGGGACTACTGATTAGCCACATACAAAAGAATGGAGTTGGACCCCCACCTGAAACTATGTACAAAAATTACCTGAAAATGAATCTTCCAGACTCCAGTTAAGACAAAGAGGCGAAGGGCACCTGATGAGGGATAGCGAAATACAACTTTTATCTGGTTAAACACTGGTTTTCCTGTTGCTAAAGCAATTGTTTGTACTCTGAGCCCATTCAGAGTCAGATTCATAAGATATGAATGAAAGGAAGTTTATGCTGCATGCACCTAGACCCAGAAAGTGGAGAAGCAAAAGGAAGGATCCCTAGCTTAAAGGCACTGTGAAGGTTAGAGCCCTCCCTACTCCAGGCAGAAGACTAACAAGGAGGCAGTTAAGTGTTCCCAGCAGTTTGCATTCCTGAGCTAGGTGCCCACTCGTAAGCCTTTTTAATTACGTCACTAAAAACCAATAACTTGTTTGTATTATGTGTTTAAATTCCAACCATAACAGAAGAAAAAAGTTATAAAATCTTCTGTACAACTTAATGTTTACAGAGAGAGAGGCTCAAGAAAACGTAAAATTTGCTTGGAGGATCAAGGCTTTACAAGGATATTTTTTTCAGGAAGTCGTGCCAATAGAAATATGTAGAAAACTAGGTTGATCAAAAATTGGAATTCAGAAATCCTCTTTGGATTTGGAAAGATTGGAAGGGAGGGCCATAGAAGAGGATTTCGTCAAACTAAAGGAGATACTAGGAATTGAAAAGGTGAAATTGTGTGATAGCAGACAACCAGGGAAGTCAGATGAGAACATTCTAGGAGAAGATAAAGCTAATTCCAAGACACTATAGTAATAAGAAATTTTGCGTGTTCTAGAAGCAGAAAGTAGGCTAGTGTGACTGGAGCATAGGGTGTAAGAAAGATGAGAGACTAGCAAGAACAAGACAAAATATTTAGAATCTGTTATAAATAAAATGAGAAGCTATGGTGGGATTAAAAGCAAAAAGTGACATCTGATATTTTTTAGTAACCGTTATTACTGAGGTATAATTCACATACCATATAATTCGCCCATTTAAAGTGTACCATTAAGTGATTTTTGGTACTTTTTTAGTATATTTAGTGCACTGAATTGTACAACCATCACCATGGTCAATTTTAGATCATTTTCATAGTGCCAAAAAAATTTCATACCTTTTGGTCATTACCACCCAGGCTTTATTCCCTCACCAGCCCTAGGCAACCACTACTATGTCATTAATTGTTGCTAGATTTGTCTATTCTGCACACTTCTTACAAATGGAATCATATAACATATGGTCTCTTGTGACTGGCTTCTTTTACTTAACTTTAATGTATTCAAGGTTTGTTCATGTTATAGCAAGCATCAATACTTCATTCCTTTTTATTACCAATAATATTTTATTATGTGAGTATACCAGAATTTGATCCATTGACATTGATGGACATTTGGGTTGTTCCTACTTTTTGGCCTTATACGAATAATGTGACATAAATGTTCATATAAAAGTTTCTGTGTGGACATACGCTTTCACTTGTTTTGTGGTTATACTTAGAAATAAAATTTCTAAGTCATATGACAACTTTATATTTAACATTTTTTTTGAGATAGAGTCTAGCTGTCACCCAAGCTGGAGTATAATAGCACACTCTCCCCTCACTGCAAACTCTGTCTCTTAGGTTCAAGCGATTCTCATGCCTCAGCCTCCCAAGTAACTGGGATTACAGGTGTGCCTCACCCATGCCCGGATAATTTTTGTATTTTTAGTAGACACGGGGTTTCGCTATGTTGGCCATGCAGGTCTGACCATCTGGAACACCTGGCATCAAGAGATCCACCCACCTCAGCCTCCCAAAGTGCTGGAAATATAGGTGTGAGCCACCACACCCTGCCTATGTTTAACAATTTTAAGAATTGTCACTTGTTATAAGTAAAATTTCGATGTCACAAAAGAAATAGCACTCAAAAATATGTCCTCTCAGCAAGGCAATTCACTTCTATAGAAGGGTGCGGGGCACACGGAGGGAGCAATGATGGCCGCCGCATGCTTGGACAATTGGGGAACGGGTACTTACATCTGACAGGGGTCATCCCTACTGCTATGTCGTCCCCTGTTGGCTAGGGTTATACCGCACAAACTAGACTAAACCTGACTGGCTATTTTAAAAAGAGCAGGGGTCCCAGCTGGAGTGGCAGGGTAGGTGTTTTGGCAGGAAGGACAGTTACAGGCATTTCAGAGCAGGTACCCAGGGGTGATCAGGTGACCAGGATGAGTCGGGATGGAGGGGTGTTTGGGGGGCAGCAGATGTGAACTACTGATGAACCAGTGGAGAAGGTTCTTTACTGGAATTACAAGGCAGTTAAACTTCAGAGATTTAAGGAATAAGAGAGCTGTACGTACTGACATACTGATTCTTTGAAGACAAACTTGGGGTTTACTATAACACCATACTGTTTTCCAAAGCAGCTGTACCATTTTACATTTGCAAACAGTAATATGTAAATGTTCTAATTTCTCCATTTCCTTGGCAACACTTGTTATTTATCTGACTCTTTGATTATTTATATCTCAGTAGGTGTGAAATGGCATCTCATTGTATGATTTTCAGTAAAACTATTAATGTTTTCTACTTTCTCTTGAGTCTGATTAGTGCTACAGTTTCCCAGAAAATTGTTCGTAATGTCTGCATTTTCCTATTTAGTAGCACAAACTTTTGATTTTTACTATTCTCTTATTTTTCAGGTCCTTTGTATTTATGTATAGCTATATGAACATTTTTTTCCTCATTTTTATAAGGTTCTGCCTTCTACAATTTTGCTTGCTTAATTTTACCAAAGATATATCTATTTTGTTATTTTTAATCATTTTCAGCTTTGTTAATCCACTCTACTACAGCTTTGTTTTCTATTATTTGATTTTCCTTACACATTGTTCAACCAACTTTAAAGAAAATGAATTTTGGCCAAATGAGACTGAACAATTATGGTCAAATGCCTGTAAAAGCACAAATAACAGATACTCCGTTGCAGAAGTTCGGGAGGCTGAGAAAAATAGTGGTGCATGGACCAGAGTGCTGACAATAGGATTGAAGGAGACGTAAACACAGCCAGACTATCTTTTGTAAGTAGAACTGACAAGATATACTAACGGATTAGATGGGCGACTAGGAGAAAAAAGTTAAGAAGTTCAAGATTTGGCATCTAAGTAATAGGGTGAAAGATGGTGTTATTTGCAGGATTTGGAGAAGATTGGGATGGGAGCAGATTAGGGTGCAAGGATACAATGATTCTGTGGTAGACATTTCATAAATTTTATATTGGAAATATCTATTAGATATCCAAGTGAGACTTTAAAATGAATAGTTGGATATAAAGCTTAGAATTCAGTAGAGCCCAAGTTATGAATTTTTCAAGCAATCATCATACACTAGATGATACTACAAGTCACAGGACTAGATTAGGTTACCTAAGGAGTAAATGAAGACAAAGGGATAAAAGGAGCTGAGATGGATCTCTGGAGCACAGCAACATTTAGAGGTTAAGAGGAGGATGTAGCAGAAATCTTACACCAAGGAGCTTGCTTCAGGTGGTCTCGGGAAGCTGACACAATCATGCATGTGAGGCCAGACAAGAAAATCCTTCCTGATTATACTTTATTTATTCGTGTATTTATTTATTTAATTTTAGACATAGTTTCACTCTGTCCCCCTGGCTGGCGTACAGTGTGGCACGATCTTGGCTCACTGCAACTTCCACTTCTGGATAGCTGGGATTACAGGCGTGTGCCACCACGCTAGGCTAATTCTTGTATTATTAGTAGAGACAGGATTTCACCATGTTGGTCAGGCTGGTCTCGAACTCCTGACCTCAGGTAATCCACCTGTCTTGGCCTCCTAAAGGGCTGATTACAGGCATGAGCCACTGCTCCCAGCCAATACTTTTAATACATATTTAAAGAAAAGCCTATGATACAAAGTTTTGTATACCACTTCAAGAAGATGTTTCTGACTATTTTCAGAAAAGGTCTTAAGATTGTTGTGCCCTTCAGTATGCATATGCCATCAGGGAAATCCAGAAGGTGGAAATTTCTTAAAGTCAAATGTCCCACTTTCTTCAACAGATTAATGACATTTAAAAAAAAATTGAAAGAGAGTGAGAAATATTATTGATCAAAAGAGACTTAAACAATGAAACAAATACAATGTGTGTGGATTTTCTTTGGATTCTGGTTTGAACAAACTAGTAAACAACTGAACAAACTAATAACTGAAACATAAAGACCTTTTAAAGCAATTGGAGAAAATTGAACAGACTGAATATTTAAGGCCTTTAGAAATTTTTGTTTAGTGTGATAACTGTATTGGGCTATGTTTTCTTAAAAAAACCTTATTTTAAAAAAATTCATGTGGACATTCATATTGGTGAAACTGTATGATATCTAGAATTTTATTTTTATAACTCTGGAAAAAAAATAATTAAAATTAATGGATGGAGACTAGATGAAAGAAGAATGACAAAATGCCAATAATTATAGATGCTACGCCAGACGCGGTGGCTCATGCCTGTAATCCCAGCACTTTGGGAGGCTGAGGTGGGCAGATCACAAGTTCAGGAGTTCAAGACCAGTCTGGCCAACATACTGAAACCCCGTCTCTACTAAAAATACAAAAAATTACCCGGGTGTTGTGGTGTGTGCCTGTAAATCCCAGCTACTCAGGAGGCTGAGGCAGGAGAATCACATGAACCCAGGAGGTGAAGGTTGCAGTGAGCAGAAATCACACCACTGCACTCCAGCTCCGGCAAGACTGTGAGACTCCATCTCAAAAAAAAAAAAAAAAAAAAAATTATAGATGAGAGGAGATGGGCACAAGAGGGTTTATTATACCGTTCCCTCTCTACTTTTATGTATGTTTTTAAAATTTTACAATGAAAAGTAAAATTAAAAATATCATTGCTTTCATAGGTGCATATTTAATATTTTTTCATGAACTACTTCTTTTATATAAACGTTAAATGTTTTAAGCTTTGGATCTAAAAATGTGGCAGAGGAACAAAGATTGGTCTTAAGAAAAAAACATCAGCAGAGCGCAGCAGCTCACGCCTGTAATCCCAGCACTTTGGGAGGCTGAGGCAGGCAGATCAAGGTCAAGAGATCGAGACCATCCTGACCAACATGGTGAAACCCCGTCTCTACTAAAAAATACAAAAATTAGTTGGATATGGTGGCGCGCGCCTATAGTCCCAGCTACTTGGGAGGCTGAGGCAGGAGAATTGCTTGAACCCAGGAGGCAGAGACTGCAGTGAGCTGAGATTGCACCACTGCACTCCAGCCTGGCTCTTGGCGACAGAGCAAGACTCTGTCTCAAAAAAAAGAAAAACAAAAAGTCACTTCCAATATTTTAATCACCTTCTCAGTTTCCATCATGTGCTTATGATTTCCAAAATCTTCCTTGAATTTAAATGGCAGGAGGATGTTAATGCTGGGTTCCATGTGAGAAATGCTTGCCCTCTCTAGACACTTCAAATTGGTTTCCCCTTAAGCAGCCAGTTAACATCTTTTGCAGGTAATCATTCATTGTTAGCAAGTCCTGCCAGGCTAGTATTATAAACTGCAAAGTACGGTAAAAAAAAAAAAAAAAAAAAAAAAAAAACTCTTTATTTTGTTCCAGCAGCCTTCTATATATGAAATAACAGATATTCCATTTTGCTTGAATAGTTTGTATGAGAACATGAAAAAAAAATTCTAAAATCTGAGTTGATCAAATTAATATTCTACTTCTCATTCTTCCTCACAGAAGTAGGGGAAAATTCTCAGAAAGATTTTTTTCTTCAAAAACTTCATAATATAAATGAAGCTAAAAAACAAAATTGAAAATACAATTCTTTTTAAAAATTTTTTAAATATATATATTATTTATTTATTTTTTAAAGACGGGATTTCACCATATTGGTCAGACTGGTCTCGAACTCCTGACCTCAGGTGATCTACTCACCTCAGCCTCCCAAAGTGCTGGGATTACAGGCATGAGCCACCGTGCCCAGCTAAAATACAATTCTTAAAGATTATTTTGATGCTATGAATTCTAATTTTTAAAAGTTCTGCAAAGATTATAACTATGATGATGATAAAATCTAATCTCTATTATTCTGTCGTACTTTTTTTTTATTTTTGTAGACATCTCTTGACTCAAAATTTATACACTATTCTTCTTT
>NW_016107351.1:8701575-8703812 GCF_001604975.1 Cebus imitator | reverse complement strand
GTTGACCAGGATGGTCTCGATCTCTTGACCTCGTGATCCACCTGCCTCGGCCTCCCAAAGTGCTGGGATTACAGGCGTGAGCCACCGCCCCCGGCCTTACACTATTCTTCTTAAAGTTTTCTAGCCAACATTTTCTTTTAACATTGATATGAATCATAAAGCTATAACTTTTTGTATTTAATATTTAAAAGTCCTTAAAAATTGTCTTGGCTCATTAACAGCTTTTACAATCATCATTAATCACTACATCATTTACTTCTGTAATAATATCAATATATATTTGTACTTTAAGTAATTGATAAAGTTTCCAAATTTAAAGCCCTTGAGGGCTTTGATTTTTAGGATACTGACTTATATTTTAAGGTGTATATTCAAATATCAATACATTCAAATGACATGTTTAGTATATATTACTAGGTTGTTAGACTTATTGTTTAGGATAGTAACCTGTGTGCTCACAGAATTGTAGCTTAAGTTCAGGAATGTCTCGAATAATGCTGAAAAAGTCATTCAGCTATCCAGCCATCCAAAGAAAAGCCAAAACCAAAGTGGTATTGAAGATTTGAGCTCATAACCAAGGCAGAGGCTGGACTACAAAGGAAGGGACAGTATCATTTGTGGAATTTACACTGTCTCAAGGAGTCTCACTGGGAAATGAGTTGAGTCTCCAATAGAGCAGACAGTTAACAATACCTCTTCTCACTACAAAGTATGTATTTCCTTAATAAGTGTGGTTAGAATGGCCACCAAAATCTGATGCCAGGAGCATCAGTAATCTCAGTTATGTTCCGAAGTGTTATCAAGTTCGTATGCAGGAGACTTAGACCCACACAATTCGATGAAGGATTGGCCTCTGAACTTGGGAGTATGACCTCAAATTCTTTTGTCTAATTGGGTGACAGCTCTGTTGGCATAATTTTAGAATTTCAGCAGCAGATATTTGAAAGTGTGATCATAGGGAAATGATAGGTAATCTAGCCACAGAAGTGAATGAAGCTCCAAGTAGGAAACTTAGTCACTGGAAGGGCAGGTGCATGGGCAGGAACCTGGTTCCAGAGAGGAGAATGGTTTGTAGGATATTGTACCAGTAACCTCGAAATGGAAATTTATGATCTGTACTATGCACTGTAATCCCAGCACTTTGGGAGGCTGAGGCAGGCAGATCAAGGTCAAGAGATCGAGACCATCCTGACCAACATGGTGAAACCCCGTCTCTACTAAAAAATACAAAAATTAGTTGGATATGGTGGCGCGCGCCTATAGTCCCAGCTACTTGGGAGGCTGAGGCAGGAGAATTGCTTGAACCCAGGAGGCAGAGACTGCAGTGAGCTGAGATTGCACCACTGCACTCCAGCCTGGCTCTTGGCGACAGAGCAAGACTCTGTCTCAAAAAAAAGAAAAACAAAAAGTCACTTCCAATATTTTAATCACCTTCTCAGTTTCCATCATGTGCTTATGATTTCCAAAATCTTCCTTGAATTTAAATGGCAGGAGGATGTTAATGCTGGGTTCCATGTGAGAAATGCTTGCCCTCTCTAGACACTTCAAATTGGTTTCCCCTTAAGCAGCCAGTTAACATCTTTTGCAGGTAATCATTCATTGTTAGCAAGTCCTGCCAGGCTAGTATTATAAACTGCAAAGTACGGTAAAAAAAAAAAAAAAAAAAAAAAAAAAACTCTTTATTTTGTTCCAGCAGCCTTCTATATATGAAATAACAGATATTCCATTTTGCTTGAATAGTTTGTATGAGAACATGAAAAAAAAATTCTAAAATCTGAGTTGATCAAATTAATATTCTACTTCTCATTCTTCCTCACAGAAGTAGGGGAAAATTCTCAGAAAGATTTTTTTCTTCAAAAACTTCATAATATAAATGAAGCTAAAAAACAAAATTGAAAATACAATTCTTTTTAAAAATTTTTTAAATATATATATTATTTATTTATTTTTTAAAGACGGGATTTCACCATATTGGTCAGACTGGTCTCGAACTCCTGACCTCAGGTGATCTACTCACCTCAGCCTCCCAAAGTGCTGGGATTACAGGCATGAGCCACCGTGCCCAGCTAAAATACAATTCTTAAAGATTATTTTGATGCTATGAATTCTAATTTTTAAAAGTTCTGCAAAGATTATAACTATGATGATGATAAAATCTAATCTCTATTATTCTGTCGTACTTTTTTTTTATTTTTGTAGACATCTCTTGACTCAAAATTTATACACTATTCTTCTTT
>NW_016107351.1:8683521-8700290 GCF_001604975.1 Cebus imitator | reverse complement strand
CATGTGATCAGCAGACACGGGGGAAAGTACACACAAGGACGCAGAAAACGCAGCCCTCTGCAAGCCAAGGAGAGAGACCTCATAAGGAACCAACCCTGCCAATACCTTCATCTAGGACTTTTAGCCTCCAGAACTGTGAGACAATAAATTTTAGTTGCTTAAGTGTGACATAATTATATGTATATATAATTATTTATATTATATATTAAGGCCGGGCGTGGTGGCTCGCACCCATAATCCAAGCACTTTGGAGGCCAAGGCGGGCGAATCACCTGAGGTTGGGAGTTCAAGACCAGCCTGACCAACATGGTGAAACCCCGTCTTTACTTAAAAAAAAAAAAAGTTAAAAATATATTATATATTAATACATTATAGATTATTAATTATATACACTATATATTTACAAATTTTTATATATTACACATATAATTATATGCAGATATATATACAGTATATATATATATCTGCCCCAGTTCCTGACTTAAAGCTGCTGAAACCCTTATAGATAGGGGTGCTAGGAGAATCTTCACTTCTGGCATTTGGTCTTTTGATCCTGACTCCTGACACAGACACCCTAAATCCCTTGGTATTTCCTGGGTTATAGAAGCATCTTTTGTTCTAAGGAGGTGACCTTTGGTGGGCTCCTGAGTAGCCTCAGCATGGTAGCTTGTTGCCAAGGGAAGCAATTGTGTAAGCAGAAGATTGAAACTTTCAGTGTCATTCCCGACTTCTGGGGAGAAAAGAGAGGCTGAAGGTTGAGTTAATCACTAACAGCCAGTGTTGTGTTCAGTCATGCACCTATGTAATGAAGCCTCCACAGAAACCTAAAAAGACAGGATTCAGACAGCTTCTAGGCTGCTGAGCATGTGGAGGTGCTTGAAAGATGGTGTGCCTGGAGAGGGGGTGAAAGCTCCCCCATACCGCTCCCTCTCTGTGCATCTCTTCTGTCTGGTTGTTCACCTGTATTCTTTGCGATATTCTTATAATGATTAAATATAAAGTGTTTCCCTGAGTTCGTTGAGTGTCCTTGCAAGTTATTGAACCAGAGGAGCTGGTCATGAGAATTTCAGTTTATAGCTGGTTGGTCAGAAGTACAAGTCACAACCTGGGACTTACAATTGATGCCTCAAGTGAAGCTAGCCTCGTAGGACTGAGCTCTTTATCTGTGGGGTCTAAAAAAATTAGCTGGGCATGGTGGTGCATGCCTGTGTCCCCAGCTACTCATGAGGCTGAGGCATGAGAATGGTTTGAACCTGGGAGGTGAAGGTTCCAGTGAGCCAAGGTTGACTGCTGCACTCCAGCCTCGGTGTCAGAGTGAGACTCTGTCTCAAAACAACAACAACAACAAAACAAAAAAAAACAAATCTGTGGGGTCTACCTCTAACTCCGGTAGACAGTGTTAGAATTGAATTAATTGAATGCTTAATGGGTGTCCACGGAGGAAGTCCTTTCGCATGAGGAAAAATCCTCTTACGGGTAACAATTTTCTATGTTGTGTTGAGTATGTGAAAATAGGAAAAACGGTTTGGTTTTTCCTATCTCTTACATTAAACCAGCCAATCTGTGATGTTTTGTTATGGCAGGCTTAGCAGACTTAACAGTTGGTATACAGTAAATGTTCAGATTCTGTCAGTTTTTGTTATTAATTATAATATCATTTTCCACGTCCATGATGGGTACACCTCCACTCCTGTTAGATTCTCAAGATTGAAAGACTAGTCCATCATTCACAGTTACACTTAGATATTATTTCATAATCTTATATTCTCTGAAGATATCTTTAATCCTGCCTTTTTTTTTTTTTGAGATGGAGTCTCACTCTGTTGTCCAGGCTGAAGTACAGTGTCACAATCTCGACCCACTGCAACCTCTGCCTCCCGGGTTCAAGCGACTCTCCTCCCTCAGCCTCCAGAGTAGCTGGGACTACAGGCACCTGCTACCACACCCGGCTAATTTTTGTATTTTTAGTAGAGATGAGGTTTCACCATATTGTCCAGGCTGGTCTCGAACTCGTGATCTCAAGTGATCCACCCACCTCGGCCTCCCAAAGTGCTGGGATTACAGGTGTGAGCCACTGCACCCAGCATCTTTTATTTCTTTAAATAGTCAGCATAGTATTCTTAGAATCTGCATTTGGAAATTCCTACATCTAAAGTCTCTGAGGGCCTATCTTTTGCTCATGGAGACTAATTTGGGGGTGGGGAGCTATTTTATCCATTTGCTGCACATTGTGATCGAAAATGAAATGTTTTGAAGATACTGTCCCAGAAAGACTTAGCCCTCATGTTTGGGGCTGTTATAAGTCCTGGATAATAGTAAACCAAATTCAAGTCTTGAGTTTCTCTGGATATTCCAGTAGATTCAACTGGGCAGTGATTCTACATAGGCTCTTCCATTTCCAGGTCATCCACAGTTTGAAAGAACAGCTCCCATTTATTGTGGGGAGAGTTCTTTGGAGCTCCCCACCAACCCCTGTTGATTTATCCTTCTTGTACTCCATAAAGATTTCACATTCGACTCCCATCCTTCACTGATGGGAAATGTTGTTGGCCAAAAACAGCTTACTTGTTGGAATAACTCTCTAGGTTCTATTTTTCCTTCAAATGTGGCCTAATAATTCCCTAATGTCTTGTCATTGATTCCATGCTCTTAAGAATAAATAGGAAGCCAGGCTGGAAAGGAGGGGCAGGCAAGGTGAGAGAAAGTTTAAAGAGCCTAAGAATGGAAGGGAGAGGGAGTCTGGCTGCTGGTCTGGCATACAGTCAATCAGCTCCATCTAGTTTTCTGTCAGTGGAGCTGTGACTGGGGGCTGGGCTTTAGGGTCCTTCACGTCCTTTGAAGAAAATGGCCTTCTAGAGTGAGAGGATCTACAAGACCAACAAGCCAATCTCATGTTAATATTGACCCGATATGAACTCAATTAATATTTGCTCAATGAATAAAGGAAGCTAATAACCTGAGTACAGTGACTTAATGCCTATCTATTCTTCAATATCATTGAAATGATAGTAAAGAAATACGAAGGAAATAACCCCATAGCAGCAAGTAAAATGGGAAGTAGCTGGAAGATGGAAAGTGGATGGCAGTTTGTTGACCAAATAACATAAAACATGAGCTTCTGGCCAGGCACAGTGGCTCACACCTGTAATCCCAGCACTTTGGGAGGCTGAGGTGAGCAGATCAGTTGAGGTCAGGAGGTTTGAGACCAGCCTGACCAACATGGAGAAACCCCATCTCTACTAAAAATACAAAATTAGCCAGGCATGGTGGCACATGCCTGTAATCCCAACTACCCTGGAGGCTGAGGCAGGAGAATCACCTGAACCCAGGAGGCAGAGGTTGTGGTGAGCCAAGATTGCGCCATCGCACTCCAGTCTGAGCAACAAGAGCAAAACTCTGTCTTAAACAAAACAAAACAAAAAGCTTCTGCCTAAAATACAAGGAAGAGAAGGCTATAGTGAGGTTATAGTGAGGTAGGATCTGAACTTTCCAGTGGAAGTCAGAGAGGCTCCAATCTTGGAGCTTCTACTAGGGTAGTTAGTGAGCCTATTTCTGGAACAACCATTCAGTTGATCCTTCTGACTCCTCTCTTCATGGAGCAGAGCAACCACAGGTCCTAAATTTACTAGCAGGGTTGAGGTAGAGACTGTTTTCTAAAGAAATTTAAAGAACTTCCTATTGCGGGGTGCAGTGGCTCATACCTGTAATCCCAGCACTGTGGGAGGCTGAGGCAGATGGATCACTTGAGGCCAGGAGTTTGAGGCCAGCCTGGTCAACACAATGGAACCCCATTTCTACTAAAAATACAAAAATTACCCTGGTGTGGTGGTACATGCCTGTAATCCCAGCTAATCCCAACACTGAGGCATGAGAATCGGTAGAACTCGGGAGGCAAAAGTTGCAGTGAGTTGAGATCACACCACTGCACTCCAGCCTGGGTGACGGAATGGACTCTGTCTCAAAAACAACAGCAAAAACATCGTATCCTAGAACAAAGGCTCAGCATCCCCATTCTGACTATTTGTTGCTTCTCCACACTTTCCTTTTGCTTTTTTTTTTTTTTTTACGAAGTCTCACCCTGTTTACGCAAACTGGAGTGCAATGGCACAATCTCGGCCGACTGCAACCTCCGCCTCCCAGGTTCAAATGATTCTCCTGCTTCAGCCTCCTAAGTAGCTGGGATTATGGGCATGCACCACCAGGCCCGGCTAATTTTTTATATCTTTAGTAGAGATGGGGTTTCATTGTGTTGGCCAGGCTGGTCTCGAACTCCTGACCTAGTGATCTCTCGCCTCGGCCTCCCAGAGTGTTTGGATTACAGGCGTGAGCCACTGCGCCCGGCCTGTCCTCTTGCTTTCTACCTAAAAAGACTAAATGAAGTTGGCCAACAAATAGCCCTTACTCATCTACACACATGTTGCTGCCAGCTGGGGAAGAGACCTACTGGAGAAACAACACACAGCTGGAGAAATTCATGCCAGCATTGATACTGACTAGCCTATCTTTTATTTTGTAAGTATAAATGGACATTTCCCCAGAAATAGGAAGAAGATTAACAATTTTAGTGTAAAAGGCCAGGATGGACAAACCAAAAATGGGCCGAAATGGAGCCAATTTGAGAAAGAGAAGAGAACTTAAAACATTGATAAAACTCTTATTAGTATCCTCTGAAAAGTTGGAAGTCATATTGTATCCATAATACTATGCTAGATAGTCTGCTAGAAAAAACTATGCTAGAAACTATGAAAAATGAACAATCAGGAAACACAAAAAAGCTTTTAGAAACAAAAAACAAATGTTAAAAAAAAAAACAATGCAGCTGGGCATGGTGGCTCACGCGTGCAATCCCAGCACTTTGGGAGGCTGAAGCGGGCAGATCATCTGAGGTCAGGAGTTTGAGAGCAGCCTGGCCAACATAGCAAAACCCTGTCTCTACTAAAAATACAAAAATTAGTCGGGCGTGGTGGCTGAGACAGGAGAATCACCTGAACCCAGGAGGCGGAGGTCGCACTGAGTTGAAATGGCACCACTGCAATCCAAACTGGGCAACAGAATGAGACTCTAAAACAAACAAACAAACAGTAGAAGTGCTGCAAGGCAAGTCTCCAGAATAAAGAGCAAAAATGAAGATGGGAAGCATGAAAGAAAAGGTGATATATAGAGGCTCAGTCTAGGAACTCCAACACTTGACCTAATGTATATTTCAGAAAAACAAGAATTGAAGAAATAGAGGAGAAGAAATTCTTAAAGGAAGAAAATTCTTATGACTGAAAACAAGTAAGTTTTTAAACTGAAGTTACCTATAAAGAGTCAACCAAGCTATATAAAACATAAAATATGACATTCACATGTCTTCATTATATTTCAGATTACCAAGGATAAAGACAAAATTCTAAAAGCTTCCAGAAAGAAAATCCAAGTTCAATTACAGAGTAAGGAATATCCAACTGTCAACAGTCTTCTAAATAGCAATGCTAGATATGAAAAGATAATCAGGAAAAGTGTTTATAAACTTCTCACATAAATGATTTCAGACTTCATATTTTATGTCCAAATTATCAGACAATTGTGAGTACAAAGAAACAGATTTTTAGACATGCAAGAATTCAGAAAGTTGATCTCCCAATCATCTTTTTTGAGGTCACTATTTAAATACACAGTTTAGCAGAATGAGGAATAAAACTGAAAAAGAGGAAAGTATGGAAACAATGGAGCTAAGCCAGGGGAAAATTAGGACAAAGTCTGTCCAGATGGAAGCAGGAAATTAGAGGGATCCTGGAACAGTCCTGCAACAGATAGTAATTTCTACAAGCTGCATAATCTTCACATAAAGTGTTATGTTTCTTTTGTCATTAAGGTGAAAGAAAAGCAATCAGAAGTACCAGTAAACAATAAAGGTTTTATAGGAAATGATGGACTGGGCACGGTGGCTCATGCCTGTAATCCCAGCACTTTGGGAGGCCGAGGCGGGCGGATCATGAGGTCAGGAGTTTGAGACTAGCCTGGCCAACATAGTGAAACCCCGTTTCTACTAAAAATACAAAATATTAGCCGGGCACGATGGCAAGTGCCTGTAATCCCAGTTACTTAGAAGGCTGCTGAAACAGGAGAGTTGCTTGAACCTGGGAGGCGGAGGTTGCAGCGAGCTGAGATTATGCCATTGCTCTCCACTTGGGGCGATGGTGTGAGACTCCATCTCAAAAAAAAAAAGAAATGATAGTTTACAGAATGATGGCTTTGCCCCCTTTGCCCTTCTGTCACCTGTTCCTTGTATGTAGCTCTTTTAAGCTTCTCAACTTTCTCTTGGGACACTTCATGCATAACTTGTAATAGAAATGTTACTGAAAAGCTGCCTAAACAAAAAAAAATTGTGTAAAGTAGGAATTTGTATAAACTAATACTGTTGTAAATAAAAAAAGAGATGGGTCAAAAATAAAGCAAACTAAAATATGGAATGATTGAATAGGCAGTTGAATGTAAGAAGAGAGCATATTTTATCTTGATGTTTGGAACTTTTAAAAAATTAGTACAGGGTAATGATGTTAAACTTATAACAAAATATAACCTTATTCTACTTTACGCTGTGGTAAACAATATTAACGTTGTCATAAAATGTAACTGCTATCTTTTGAGGGTTTCAAGTTTCAAAATCATTCTACACAAAACATAGAAATCTTAATGTTTGTTACAGAACTAATGACTGAATTAAATGAATTCATTTAATTACATTAATTATTTAATTCTTATAAATTGGGGGGGTGCAAGGTCAGAAGGAAAGATGAAGGAAAATGCAAGAGTAGCTTAGAAAACAGGGAGCCAATATATTCTATCTAAACTGAATACGACATTAATGTTTAAGAATATGTGAATTTATCAATAGGCATTTAAAGAAAAGCAAGAGGAGTGACTGCTACTACTTACTTACATAGTATTATGTGCCAGGCATAGCTCTAAGGATTTTACATACATTAAGTCATTTAATCCTCACAATAATCCCTCAAAGAATTTTGTCCATTTAAAAGACAGTAAAACTGAGTCACAGAGGGTTAAGTAACTTGCCCAAGTTTACGTATCTAGGAATGGTGGCTCACAAATGGAAATAAAATAAAAATTTAATTGAGAGGTATGGATGGGAAAATTGGGAAGTATGAAAAATAATTTGTATTAAGAAACAATATATAGTATATATTATCCCAAGTTGGTAAATCTAGAGTAATAAATGATTTAGAGCTATGGAGTTACAACGGTAATTACTAGAAGAACTAGAAGCTGGGCAGCAGAGTACTTTCTATTTTACTTTCAATTTTAAGCCATTCTACACAGTTATTTAATATACGTATATTTTTATTTAATTTTTAACTTTTTTATTAAAAAAGAGAGAAAACTTAGGCCAGGCATGATGCCTATAATCCCAGCACTTTGGGAGGCCAAGGCAGGTGGATCACCTGTGGTCGGGAATTCGAGACCACCCTGACCAATATGGAGAAACCCCGTCTCTACTAAAAATACAAAATTAGCTGGGCATGGTGGTGCATGCCTGTAATTCCACCTGCTCAGGAGGCTGAGACAGGAGAATTGCTTGAACCCAGGAGGTGGAGATCATGCCAGTGCACTCCAGCCTGGGCAACAGGAACAAAACTTGGTCTCAAAAAAAAAAAAAAAAAAATTAAACTGGGCCAGGTGTGGCGACTCATGGCTATAATCTCAATACTTTGGCAGGCTGAGGTGGAAGGATCACTTGAGCCCAGGAGTTCAAGACCAGCCTGGGCAACAGGGTGAAACCCCAGCTCTGAAAAAATAAAAAACTTAGCCAAGCATGGTGGCATGCACCTTTGGTCCCAGTTATTCAGGAGGCTGAGGCAGGAGTGTCACTTGAGCTCCCAATAGGACGAGGTTGCAATAAGCCATGATCACACCACTGTGCTCCCACTCCCACCTGGGTAACGAAATGAAACCCTGCCTCAAAAACCAAAAATTAAAATTAAACTGATCTCCTCCCTCCAAACAGTTTACTCACTCACACATAATGAAACATCTCTCAAGATAACTTCCTCCTGATGATTTTAGATATTAGTACAATCATACTTGCAGAGACTGCAGATAATACTACCAAAATATGGAAAATGTCCTCACCTCATTTTGGTTAAAATTGCCTCATTTGGCCGGGCCCAGTGGCTCACGCCTGTAATGCCAGCACTTTTGGAGGCCTAGGCAGGCGGATCACAAGGTCAGGAGTTTGAGAGCAGCCTGACCAACATGGTGAAACCCCATCTCTATTAAAAATACAAAAATTAGCTGGGCGTGGTGGCTCATGCCTGTAATCCCAGCTACAGCTACTCAGGAGGCGACGCAGGAGAATCGCTTGAACCCAGGAGGCTGAGGTTGCAGTGAGCAATTGCGCCACTAGTCCAGCCTGGTGACATAGTGAGACTACGCCATCTCAAAAAAAAAAAAAAAAAGTGCCTCATCTGTCATGTGTCTGTATTCATAAAAGGTGACATTAAAAACATCTTATAAAGCTGTTAAAATGTTTGTGTCATCTTAGCACAACACTTACTAAAGTAATGTAGTGAATAAAAATCCCATGGCCTGGGAAGGTAAAGATGATGAAAATGTTACAGTCAGAGCAATACAGTAGAAATACTGAAGAGCTGATGCCAAATTAAAGAGCAACCAAAAGCAGAGTCCATGAGATTATAGAAAGGCAGAGAATGTTAACTTATTCATTCTCTTATTTAACCAATATTTATTGGGCATCTATATGTTTTTAATATATATCACATGTTAAATGCTGAGCTTATAAAGAATTCGACATGAAACCTCCTCTTAGTTTACAGTTTAGCAGATAACACAAAGGATGCATATAAATACCTTTAGTATATGATAGAAATTGATAAGTAACGTCATGTGATAAAAATGTGATACGGTCACAAAAAGTAAGGGAGAAATGTTCCAGGGAAATTATAAAACAGAGCAATTTTGTAATTGTATTGTGTTCTCAGTGACAGGTGGATGCAAGCTAAGATGTAGACCCATCAATGGGGTTGACAAAATATAGGTCAGAAGATAAGGAAACATCATGCGACATTGCTATTGAACTAATCACATGTAAAAGTAGCCATATATATATATATATATATATATTTTTTTTTTTTTTTTTTAAATGGGTTTTCACCCTGATGGCCAGGCTGGTCTTGAACTCCCCACCTCAGGTGATCCATCCACCTCGGCCTCCCAAAGTGCTAGGATTACAGGTGTGAGCCACCACGCCCTGCCAAAAGTAGCCATATATTTTTGTTAAGAGAGCTACCTTTATCAATTCTTTCTGGAATGGGACAGTTACCCATGCCTCTGCTGGGCACTCGGCCTACCCCAAGCTAGAATAATACAAGGAGAACATGATAGAGAAAAAAATACAATACCCTTTAGCAAAATTACACACTAGATTCAATGTTCAGTATTAAAAGATTTGTGTGGTTTGGTGATTTTGACCTTGAGACTGAACCTAGTGGCTGATCTTCCCACTTCTCCACTGCAGGCAGGGTCTGAGAGGCTGCGGTGCTCCTCCAACACCCCACCCTTACTGCTCCACCCTCACCAACACACACACAATCCTTTTCTCTCTCTAGCTTAGGTTGTTCATTAATCAGATTCAGAGAATGCCTGAGCCAGAGAGTGAGGAGAAAAAGGTGGGCTGGTAAGGATAGGGAGGGGAGAGAAACTGGATGGCAGCTGGCTCATGAAGGTTCACGGGACAAGCACAGCAGGACAATGTGGAATAAAAGGTTGAAACTTTTTCCGGCACCTATAAGAAGCTGATTGGAAAGGATGTCAATTTTGAATTCCCAGAGTTTCAGTTGTAAACAAAAATAACTAAATAAACTGTATTTATAGTGACAAAAAAAAAGATGCATCTTTAACACATTTAAACACTGAGTTCAATCAGATCTAGTACTAGTTTTAGTGAACGTGAAAAGATTTTGGAAAATGTGCATTTAAATGGGAAATGCTGAGTGGAACCCAAATATTCATTAGTATTATGTCTTAGAAATTCAAATACAGATGAGGTCTGTTGAAATACTCTGCCCCTGCTCTCCCAGAGTTTCCAAAATATTGACATCAGAAATGTGCTCTCCTGAACTGTCTCTGAAGGTTGGGCTCTATCTAGGTCTATGGTTTCCATAGCAGTGAAAAACACATTCATTACTTTTTATTGTGAAGGTTTGACTATATCTCTCATTAGACAATGAGTTCCAACAGCATTAGATTCATTATAAATCATATGAATTGATTATGAATATTCTTATTCATTTTCCTAATAGTGTTACTTTGTGTTATACAGATTGCTTTTCTTTCTTTTCCCCTTTTCTTCTTTCTTTTTCAATAAAAGTAATAAAATATACCTTAAATGCCAAAAAATGCTAAGGAAGACTTCCTTCATTAAAATAAGCCTTCATTTTGTTATTCAGTACGTCATTGTTTTCATTCACTGTGAGTCTACTGAATTTTAAGTAGAAGCTTGCAAGACAAAATCTTTACAAATTATTGTAAGATGACAAATGCTCCAACAGAATACAGCAGCAAATAGCTACTCAAATTCCAACAAAGGTGATTCTTTACCTAGTTTGCCTTACAGTTTTAAATTCTAGAATTGAATTTAGTGATCGCACAGAGAGAATTCACAGTTTTAAAAAGTAATGAACTACATACACAATAGGACAAAAGATTTACTAAGCTGAGGTAATTTCATGCTTCATACACTTCACACTAATATTTTGGACAGATAACTTTTTATGAATCCCAAATAAGTAAGCATTCCTAACAGCTTTTTAAAATTGTATTTGAAAATAGTGCACCAGGAAGATAGAAACCTTTAAACAAGATTTGCAAAAAATGTTAAGTAAGCAAATTTATGTTCTTGTGTTGGGTTTTTGTTTCTGAAGACTAACGAACATGCAAATATCTGAACCACCCTCCTGATTCCTATGTGAGTACAACATATATTCTCCCTAAAAAAATATATACTTTTATATTAAATTTATATATACATATTTTATATATATGATACACATATACACACATTTAATATATTTATATTACATTTTATATATACATATGTGTGTATTTTTATATATATACAAAACATTTGAACCTCAGAAAATGCTTTTTTTGGGCTCTGTTGAAAGCACTCAATAACTAAAGAGAAAATTTGTTCTATATTCAGATTCTATGACTGGCTTCCTTATCAATGGAAACATTGGCAAATGTTAACTTCACTTAAGATCAGATTTATTTCTGTTATATATGCACATAGTTGTAATTGATTGTTCTCTATGTTAGCTTCCTAAGAAACCAAAGGCTAGTTTATAAGAAGCATTGTGGGTAATACTGAAATCCAGTGAACAAGAAGAGGCAGGAGACATGATTGAACGTTCTTTGCAGAGGAAAAAAAAGGCATTCAGAACTGATAATGTGCTCTAGAGTAATTAGCTACTGCTTGGTAGTCATAACATTACAAGAAACCAAACGTCAGGTTTTAAAATGATTAATGTGTCAATGAACTGTTGTGCTACCTACTGCTAAGATCTCTACAATCAAAGTACTTTTAGCACTCTCTTGGAACAAAAACCATGATTTTTAGGGCTGGGATTTGCTTTTTCTCCTCATAAACATGCTTACGTTTTACATGATTAGGATGAATCAAGTCAAAGGTGAAAATAGGCTGGGTGCAGTGGCTCACACCTGTAATCCCAGCACTTTGGGAGGCCGAGGCAGGTGGATCACTTGAAGTCAGGAGTTTGAGACCACCCTGGCCAACATGGCGACACCCTGTCTCTACTAAAAGTATAAAAATTAGCCGGGGCATGGTGGCATGCGCCTATAATCATAGCTACTCAAGAGACTGAGACATGAGAATCCCTTGAACCTGGGAGGCAGAGGTTGTGATGAGACGAAATTGTGCCACTGCGCTCCAGTCTGGGTAACACAGCGAGACTGTCTCAAAAAGAAAAAAAAGTAAGCTGAAGTGTATTTGTATTACAACTGCAGTTTTGGTTTTTTATAACTCATATTGCTGTATAAAAGTTAACTTATAAGGTAAAGAAAACTTAGTATATTATGGCATTTTGTACCCATTAACCATCCCCACCTGCCTCTCACCCTCCCACTACCCTTTCCAGCTTCTGGTGGCCATCCTTCTACTGTCTATCTCTGAAGGTTCAATTGTTTTGATTTTTATATCCCACAAACACATGAGAAGATGTGATGTTTGCGTTTCTGTGCCCAGGTTATTTCACTTAACATAATGACCCCCCAGTTCCAACCATGTTATTGCAAATGACTGAATTTCATTATTTTTTTATGGCTACTAGGTAGGCCGATGATGAGGATTGCTTGAACCTGGGAGGCGGAGGTTGCAGTGAGCCGAGATCACGCCACTGCACTCTAGCCTGGGCGGTAGAATGAGACAACGTGTCAAAAAATAAAATTAAATTAAAAAAATAAATTTAGAAAAAAGCTTAGTTCAGCCAGTAAAAAGACAAAAAATATGATTATGGACAAATAACGACTGAGTCGCTAAGCAATTTAATTTCTTCTCATATATGGTCAGAATGGAAGCTAACTTTCCTTCATAAGCAAGAAGTCATTGTATGCCATAATACTCAAAAGGAATGAAAACCACAAAGCAAAACTTTCCAGAGGATCATGAGAATCAGAGATCTTTTAGAAGACATTATACATTTTTGGCATCAGGTCATACTTTGCTTGCTTCAAGAGTCACTGTCTTTTGGAAGAAGTTTTCTGAGCTCCCAGCTCATGAAGCAGTCAGGACACAGCAGGGACTGAGTAAGGAGGTTGTGGGGATTCCATAGAAACTGGCACAAAGGATTCAGATGACTCTGAAAGGTGGAGCAGTTGGTGTTCTGGGCAATGTTGCTGGGTGTTGGTGGCAACACGTATATATGAAATGAGTGGCCGGATTATGGAAACAGAAGCAATGTGATAGGCAAGGCTTGGCTTCTAAAAGTCATGGAGGGAGCTGTTACTTTCAATAGTGGTATAATACATGTTGATATTAGTACTAATGGTACATTTTATTTGATAGAAAGCAGCCAATCAACCCAGAACACCAGCTGCTAATGGTGGTGGGTCTAGGTTGAGTTACTGGGGCCTCAAATATTTCAGAATGTATTATTCTTTCAGAACCTAGGTTTGGCTAGTGACTTTTCAGTCAAACCAAGGAAGACTGTGTCCCAAGCCCAGCTAGACTTAGAGGTTGAGAAAATCCTGGAAAATGCTGAATACTTGTTGCAACTGTCCTTGCAGCCAAACATGGAGTGAAGGTCAGGCATTTCTTTTCATAGCACCATAGCATCACACTATTATTGTCTAAGTCTGTCTCTTCCAACAGACTATAACAAGAAAACATATATTTTTGTATCTACATTTTCTTGCCCAGTATCTGAGAGAGAATAAATATTTTTACAATCAATGACTGGATTAAGCAGCTAACGACTAAATCAGAGCAGAAATCTAAACCTGGAATGAACGTTAGTCTATCAGAAGAGAGAAGTTCCAGGCATGGTGGCTCACACCTGTAATTCCAGTACTTTGGGAGGCTGAGGTGGGAGCATTGCTTGAGACCAGGTATTCAAGATCAGCCTGGACAACACAGCAAGACCCCTGTCTCTACAAAAAAACTTAAAAATTAGCCATGTGTGGTAGCAAACGCCTGTAGTTTCAGCTACTTGGGAAGCTGAAGCAGGAGGATCACTTGAGCACAGGAGTTAGAGATTAGTACACTATAACTGTGCCACTGCACTCCAGCCTGAGTAACAGAGCAAGACCTTGTCTTAAAAAGAGAAAGAGAAAGAAAGACAGAGAGAGAGAGAGAGAGAGAAGTGATGGAGCCTGAGTTATTATTGTAGCTATCATTGAGGTTTGCCAATATGCCAACCACTATGTTAAACATTTTCCACATATTATATAATCCTCACACAACACTTTGAGGTAAGTATCGTCATAAGTATCATGATAACTCCTGGGATACAGATAAGGAAACTAAGTAAAAGAAACACACACACACACACACACACACACACACACACACACACACAACCTGGCCCTATGTCTCACAACTGATAGGAACTGAACACCATAGGTTAAGGGTTTTTTTAAATCAATTAATTAATTTTTTAAAGCAGTTTTAGGTTTACAGAAAATTAAGCATATAGTAAGAGAGTTCCCATGTACTTCCTTACTCTTCAGCTTACTGTTTCCCCTATAATTGAAATTTTGCATTAATGTGGTATGTTTGTTATAATAAACCAATATCAGTATATTATTATTAACTAAAGTCTATAGTTTATGATCCCTATTTTGTGTTATAAAGTTATATGACATTGACAAATACATACATATCTTAAAATTGTAACCCACTGTCACAATAAAAAGATAGCCTACAATCATTAAAAAGAAGTTTGAATGAATTCCGAGATCTCATCATAAATATGGCAATTCTTCCAAATTAATCTATGACATTAATGCAATTTCTATCATACATCCAAAGATTTTCATAAAATTTGAAAAACCCGTGCAAAACTCAAATGAAAAAGGCCAAGAAGAGCCAGGACAATTTCAAAGAAGAGGAAGGATTATCTTTACCAGATATCAAGCTTATACTAAATCTATAATAATTAAAACATGCTCTTTTTACAATTAAACAGATAATCAAATAGACCATGCATTTTTTTACTTATGGCAGAATTTTTATTTATTTATAAATCAGTAAACTATTCAATAAATGATGCTGGAGCAAATGATTCTCCATATGGGGTAGGAAAGTTTTGCCACTCCCCAAAAATTAAGATGAAATAGACACTAAACATGAAAAACAAAACTATAAAACTTAAAGAAGAAAACACAGGAAAATATCTTCATTATACCTGGGCAAGAATAGATTTCTTTAATAAGGCACAAAGAGCACAACTCATAAAGGAAAACTGATAAATTTGCATATAATATTTGTGCATATATTTGAAATTTTGTATAACAAAAGATACCATAAACAAAGTGAAAAGACATTCACAAATTGGAAGAATTTTGCAATTCATATAACAATATATAATAGAACTTACAAAGAACTGCCACTAGATAAATAAGGCAAAGCAGAAGGGAAAAATAAAGCAATTGATTTAAACAGAAAAGGAAAAAATGGATGGCAAAAGAAAAATATATAAAGGTGTTCAACCTTGCTATGAATCAGAGAAATGCAAATGAAAGACACAATGCTAGGCTGTTTTATACCAACTGGCTTGAGAAAAGTTGAAATTCATATTATGTATTGGTAAAAGTATAGAGGAATAGAAATTCTTATACACTCCTGGAAATACAAATGACTCCCAATACTTTAGATAATGAGGCAGAGACTGCTTATTCTTTATCAATTCATTTTCTTCTTTTTCCTGAGCATGCAGCTGGACTATCTTTCCTAGGTTCTTTTCAGTTGGGTGTGGTTATCTAATGGAATCTTACTGGTGGAATGGGATTAAAAGTGATGTGTTTCTCCATGCGCTTTCCCCCTTCTGGCTGACCAGAATGGCTATGCCAAGGGATATTTATAACAATGAAGATGAAATCTGGTTTAAATAGTACTAAGGACAATTCAGAAGCACTAAAAACAAAATACATGTTAAAGGGTAGGTGCAGTGTGGCGGATTATATTTTCCAAAAATGGCCACAACAGTATTTTTTTATCTCACCTCTCTTCTTACCATGTATTTTCTCTCTTCCCATTGATAGATGGGGTCTAGGCTATGACTTCTCCCCAACCTGGGCAGGTCTTTGTGACCTCCTTGACCAAAAGCATATGGCAGAGGAATGCCATGTGACATCCAAGGATATGTAATACATATGCCACACATTCACTTTGATCCACACTGGGGAATGCCACCCACATATAAGCAGTCCAAATATTCTCAGGCTGCTATGCTTGAGGAAGCCTAAAATAAAGAGACCCTGAGACTACTTGGACAGAGATGCTTGACCCTCCCCCGTTGCTTCAGCCCTTCATTTGCACAGCCAGGGTCTGACTATAATGTCATTAGAAACCCAAGCCAAAACCATCTAATCAAGCCTTTCCTGAATTCCTGACCCACAGAAACCATGAGAGATAAGGAAATGATTGCTGTCTTAAGATACTAAGTTTTGGAGTGTTTTCTTAATGCCACAATAAATAAGTGGAACAGAAAAGAGAATAGAAGAGTGAGTATAGTTAACAATAATTTATTGTGTATTTCAAAATAGCTACACAAGAAGATTAGAAATATTCTCAACATAAAGAAATGATAAATGTTTGAGGTGATGGATATCCTAATTGCCCTGATTTGATCACTATACATTGTATGCATGTATCAAAACATCACATGGACCCTATAAATATGTAGTTATTTTGTATCAATTTTTAAAAAAAAAACTATAAAACAGGCCATGCAAGGTGGCTCACACCTGTAATCCCAGCACTCTGGGAGGCTGAGGCGATAGGAACACTTGAGCCCAGGAGTTTGAGACCAGCCTCGGCAACATAGTGAGACCCTCCCATCTCTACAAAAAATACAAAATTAGGTATTTTTTGTATGGGTGTGGTGGCATGTGCCTGCAGTCCCAGCTACTCAGTAGGCTGAGCCAGAAGGATTGTTTAAACCCAGGAATTAGAGGCTGCAGTGAGCCTAATCTCACCACTGCACTCCAGCCTGAATGACAGAGCTAGA
>NW_016107351.1:8679742-8683463 GCF_001604975.1 Cebus imitator | reverse complement strand
AAAGAGAGTGCTTCTCCTTCTCTGACTTCACTTTTACTCTCACTCTCCAATTAAAAACAAGCAGAAAAGATTATAGAATCAGTTTCTGATTCTGAAATTTTATTAGTATCAATTGGTAGGTTCCGGTTTCTTCTTTCCACATACACAGTCCCTTGGGTCTGGTCTCTGGTAGTGTTTTGCCCCTCAAGAGGCAACAATTAATGCTTGTGGAATAGATCACTATTCTGCAGCAGCCGAGCATTCTTACCCTGCCATCAAAATGCTGGGTTTTCACCTAGCCAACATGGTGAAACTCTGCCTCTACTAAAAATACAAGTAATAATAATAATAATAATAATAATAAAATAAGCCAGGTGTGGCAGCAGGTGCCTGTAATCCCAGCTACTCAGGAGGCTGAAGCAGGAGAATCACTTCAACCTGGGAGGTGGAGGTTGCAGTCAGCCGAGATCGTGCCACTGCACTCCAGCCTAGGCAACAGAGCGAGCCTCCATCTTAAAAGAATAATAATTTTTTTTAAATCCTGGGTTTTCATAAAGTGAACCAACATTGAACACCCTTGTCTTCTCTTCATTGTACTTCCCCAAAACAGTACATATACTTACTTTGTAAGGCAGTCCAGATAACTCTTCCCCTTAGAACTTTGCCTAAAAGCTTTACTAGCTTCATTTTTTGTTCTGGTGTTTTCTTCTTGGTATAAATGGTAATGTGCTGTCTTCAAAATACTAGGTTAGGTCTCTGAATTTTTTATCCACTGTATAGCTGAAGAACAAGTGTGTTCAGTTTTGAGGTATAGCATATCATATAGTCCTAGGAATCCTTTCTATATGTTATTATTTATCATTCTTCAAATCTTGGAATTACCACCTTTAAAGGAAGAATAGACAGCAGGATTTTCAAGGAGGAAGGATTGAAAATTAATTGGTAAATAACCAAATCAAACATTAAAGAAAATTAAAAGATTTGTTTAAAATTGGTGCAATAAATAACTGGGCAAATTTCCAAAGAGTATTTGTCTAATAAAATTTATTATTACTCTTGTTTGTAAATCAAAAAACCCCGGTTTAGGGAACTAGTTTGGGCAAAAAATGGGATTTTTTTTGGCTCATTTAAACAAACCCTGGCCAGGCAAGGTGGCTCATGCCTGTAATCCCAGCACTTTGGGAGGCAGAGGCAGGTGGATCACTTTAGGTAAGGAGTTCGAGACTAGCTTGACCAACGTGATGAAACCCTGTCTCTACAAAAAATACAAAATTAGCCAGGCGTGGTGCTGGGTGCCTCTAATCTCAGCCACTTGGGAGGCTGAGGCAGGTGAATCACTCGAACCCAGGAGGCAGAGGTTGCAGTGAGGGGAGATTGCACCATTGCACTCCAGCCCGGGCAATAGAGAGAGACTCTGACTCAATAAACAAAACAAAAGAGAAAACCTATTAAGATCAGCAGTACGGTTTGAATCAGAGGTGTCTGCAACCAGAAACTCAATATATTGCAGTCTCTCTCCCTTGCACCATCTCTGGTTTTTTTTTTCTCTCTCCCCATTTTTTAGTTTGCTTCTCTCTACTTTTTAATCTCAACACTTTTAAAAGTAGAAGTTTCCTGTTTTTAATTCCTACATCAGTCTGTTTTCCCTATCGAGTGTTTTAATTCCCATCAATCTTTATTTTTAACATCAATCTGCTTCAAATTTAAAAAATTTTAAATCCTTCTTAGCCTTTGAATTTTTGTCCCTAATCTTTTACTCTTTGTTGATAGTGTGTGCTTATTATCAATTTATCTCTGTAAGAGAGAAGTACCCGAACTTAGGAAGAGGAATGGGCCTACAAACTTAAGGAAATTCATTTGCATTTATAAATAAGAGGGACGGCAAGGTTCTGAGAAGTAGTCAGCTGGTATTGTCTCAAATTTGTCTTTATTATTGATTTTAAACCACCAAATTTAGACTTTCCAAAAGGATTATAAGTTGCGTGTTTATCCCATTTCTTGGCTAAGGATGAGAACTACATTTCCCAGAATCCTCTATCGTCTATGGTTCTAGGTTAGAATTGAACAAAAGAGGAATGTGTATAAGATTTGGAAAGTGAATGAAACTGAAGCGACTGGGCTCAAAAGGTCATTGCTGTGAAACCCGGCGATAGGTAGAGACAGATGCTGCGAGTCCCAGCTTGTCCTTCCATTCTCCATCCTGTGTCTTGCCTCTCTTGCCACCTGCTGGCGCGGCTGATCAATAACAGCCCCTGACCCAGGGTGTAGGCGACAACCACACAAAGGCAACCCTTTCCCCAGAGGTGGCAATTTCAAGAGACCCTCCCTGAATACGCTTTTTGCAGTCCCACTTTGGCAACTGGTCACACTTGATTTCTTGGCTTTCTCGGCCAGCTGCAGTTTGTTACCCACATCAGTGCTTCAGTGGACTGTTCAGCCTATTTCTCTGATCCTCTGACTCTCCCTTCCAGGCCTTCACTTTTGAAACTCTTTTCACATTCGTGGAAGACCTAATTCCTATAGTAAATCAGTTATTCTCATTACCGTTACTGTGACTTTCGGAACCCTTCGATCTTCGCGCTCAGCTGTCTTTATTGCTTCAGCTGTCTTCCCTGATAGTCGCAAAAGGGCCACCACAACCGAGCATTCCCTACTCACCTGATGTTGCTCCAAGCAGCAGGCAAGCAACGGATACTTAGAAGTCCTTCTCCTTACAGTTTTCTCTTGTTTCAGGAAGGAATATTTTTTACCAGAAACCTCTAACAGAATTCCCCTCTAAGTCTCATAGGTACATAGGCACCTTCCCCTGCTCACTGGTAAAGGAGCTAAATTGCCATGATTGGCTCAGACCCGTGGACCTGCTCCTTGACTGCACGTAAGGGAAAATGTTAAAACTTGTTTTCACCTGGATCCAACTTGCAACGATTCTAATCGAATTGTTTTGGGGTGGTGCTGTGGCTCAATATTTGTAAAATTCTCTCACAGAGAATATAATGTCCAGCCAGGGTTGGGAACCACTGCTTGGATCAAACGTGATTCGTTCTCTGAAGCTATTTCACAATGCCTGAGCAAATCAGCCTTCTGTAAAAGGAAGAAAAGGTAGAGATGCCTGAGGAATTGGCAATCAAGATTTATTCATCGAAATTATCTCATTCAGGGATGGCCTATGCAATAGATGGAAATATGACTAAATTTCCCACTTGATTTTCATCATATAACATCACTGAGAGCTACCAGAGTCTAAACCAGTTATTTGATTAAATCTAGGAATAGTGATAGAACAGCTGTTCTCTATTCCTTAGTTACTGGAAGTAAAGCCTTTCTTAATGAGCTACCAAACCACGTGCCACAGAGCTCAAGAAATAACTATTTCTTTGTGGGGCACCTAATTAATTCGCCTGATTTAAATAATTATATAATTAATTGTATGATTAATATAATTAATCATGGGGGTGGGAAGATGGAGAGATAGTCAAAGGGTACAAATTTTAGTTAGAAAATATGTTTTTGAGATCTATTGCACAGAATGGTGACTATAGTTAATAATAACGTATATTTCAAAATTGCTTACAGGGCAGACTTTAAATATACCACAAAAAATGATAAGTATGTGAGGTGATGGATTTAATTAGCTTAATTTAATCATTTTACAATACATAGATATATCAAAACGTCACATTGTACCCCACAAATATACGTAATTATTTGTCTTTTGTTTTTTTGTTGTTTTTTTTTTTTTTTT
>NW_016107351.1:8642426-8679647 GCF_001604975.1 Cebus imitator | reverse complement strand
GCTAATTTTTTGTAGTTTTAGTAGAGATGGGGTTTCACCATGTTGACCAGGATGGTCTCGATCTCTTGACCTCGTGATCCACCCGCCTCGGCCTCCCAAAGTGTTGGGATTACAGGCTTGAGCCACCGCGCCCGGCCTCGTAATTATTTGTCAATTAAAAATGTTTTAAAAATCCCTGCAGTTCTCTGAATTTGAATTGGAAGTATCAGTATGATATTGTAACATTATCTGTTTTTGTGTTTTCATTATAATTAATCTTTTTTCCTTCCTTCCTTCCCTCCCCCTGCTGCCTTTCTCTCTTTCTTTCTTTTTTATTTTTTTGAGACAGGGTCTCACTCTGTCACCCAGGCTGGAGTGCAGTGGTGAGGATCTTGGCTCAGTGCAACCGCCAACTGCTATGTTCAAGCAATTCTCAAGGCTCAGCTTCCCAGTAGCTGGGATTACAAGTGCACATAACCATGCTGAGCTAATCTTTGTATTTTTAGTAGAGACAGGGCTTTCACCATGCTGGCCAGGCTGGTCTCAAACCCCTAACCTCAAGTGATCTGTCCAACTTGGCCTCTCAAATTGTTGGGATTACAGGCATGAGCCACAGCACCTGGCCTCAGTATATATAGCTAATGTTATACCACAATTTAATAATTATCCTCATAATGCACTTATTTCTTTCCTTTTTTTTTTTTTTTTTTTGAGACCCCAGTCTCCCTCTATCACCCAGGCTGTAGTGTAGTCGTGTGATCTCAGCTCACAGCAACCTCCACCTCCCAGGCTCAAGCTATTCTCTCACCTCAGCCTCCACAATAGCTAGGATTACAGGCACAGGCCACCATGCCCATCTAATTTTTGTATTTCTTGCGGAGGGGGTTTTGCCATGTTGCCTGAGCTGGTCTTGAACTCCTGGTCTCAAGCCATCTGCCTACGTCAGCCTCCCAAAGTGCCAGGATTACAGGAGTGAGCCACCATGCCTGGCCAATATAATGCACTTACTTCTTAAACTCTTTCTTTCTGCCACTTTTGCTTATTACATTTTTTTCCTTATAATATGATAATATTTATCCTTAGGAGAAATCAGAATCATACATCATTCTTCACAGAAATTGAGAGACTTTTTTCCTTTTAAACAGTATTTTATTTTAGTGATTTTTCTATTGCCATGGTGAGGCAAGCCAGGTCCAATCAGAGGAGAATATTTAGTGGAATGTTGCGGAAAATTGTCTTATTTCTTATCTTCATTTTTGTGAATGGATACAGAATTGTGTTTATTTCATCAATTTCAGATTAACTTGTACAGAAAAGTCATTATGCTGTTTTCTAGAATGCAAACAGAATTTTTAAAAATAACTTTACGAAGATATAATTCACATAGTGTATAATTCATCCATTTACAACTCAGTGTCTCTCAACAGTATTCATAGAGTTGTGTAACCACCACCGCAATCAATATTAAAACATTTTCATCACCGCGAAAAGAAATTCTGCATCCCTTAGCTATCACTGCTGCCCTCTTCCATGCCCCTTCATTTTCACCATTCGTAGGCAAACACCGTCTACTTTTTGTGTCCATAGATTTGCCTGTTCTGGACATTTCATATAAATAAAGTCATACAAAATATAGTTTTAAATGACTGGCTTCTTTTTTAAAAATTGTATTTTACGGGCTGAGCGCAGTGGCTCACGCCTGTAATCACAGCACTTTGGGAGGCTGAGATGGGAGGATCACCTGAGGTTAGGAGTTCAAGACCAGCCTGACCAACGTGGAAAAACCCCATCTCTACTACAAATATAAAATTAGCCAGACGTGGTAGCATATGCCTGTAATCCCAGCTACTCGGGAGGCTGAGGCAGGAGAATCACTTTAACTTGGGAGGTGGAGGTTGCGGTGAGCTGAGATCATGCTAGTGCACTCCAGCCTGGTCAACAAAAGTGAAACTCCATCTCAAAAAAAAAAAAATTGTATTTTATTTTAGATTCAGAGAATTTATGTGCATGATTGCTGCATGGGTATATTGGTGGGTATTGGGCTTCTAGTTTACCCATTACCCAGTAGTGAACACTGTACCCAAAGGTAATTTTTCAGCCCTTGCTCCTTTCCCACCCTCTCCTGGAGTCCTCAGTGTCTATCATTTCCATCTTCATGTCCATGAGTACCCATTGTTTAACTCCCACTTATAAGTGAGAACATGTAGTGTTTGGTTTTCTGTTTCTGAGTTAGTTCACTTATGATAATGACCTCCAGCTTCACCCATGTTGCTGCAAATGATATGATTTCATTCTTTTTTGTGGCTATGCTTTTTTAAAAAAATATATATATATATATATTTTACCTTTGCCCGCTGAAAAGACCTGGAGATAATGACTGACCCAGTAAAAATAACACCTAGCACACAGATTGTGCTATAAATACCATTTCTAAATAGATGGAATTGATGCTTCTTAGGGGAATGGCTGATTCTAGATATGGACCAGAAAATGTATATGATAAGGCTAAAACATCATGTCATAACAAACAGCAAAGAAATGATCCATTCTACTGGAATCAGATCAAAAACACTTGGTGCCAACTTGAAGAAGCTTCCACTGTTCAAAGACAGGACAATTTGGCCACTAATATGAATGATGGATTAATCTGATAATATGGATTAATCTGGATTATCTGATTAATCCATTATTCATATTAGTGGTTAAACAAGATCAAAACTCTGTCTCAAAAAAAAACCAAAAAATTCCCAAAAAGGAGCTACCTAGCATTTGTTACAAATGCTGGGAACTGATGACAACACATATTGTCAGCAAATCAAAAGTTACGAGTCCTAGTTTTTGCCTACATTGTACAGTCATAAAAGAGGAAATTTTCTAGAAATAAAAAAAAAGTAAGGCAGAAAAGCAGTTTTCATTGACTGTGTTGTCAAGATGGCTAGACCTAACTCATGGTAACCTTTTTTCATCCATCAAAGTGAGGCAGAATTAGAGGGCAGAATCATTTCTCAAATAGAAATGTTTGGTAAATTTTAGATATTCCACAAGGAACAACCTGATTTACATATGCAGCCAGTCCAGCAACTTAATGCCAATATTTATGCTTGGAAGTTCATCCTGTCAAGTTTTTACTTTTCGAGCTGCATTTCTGTGATGGATTTGAATATTTAGATGCACCAATGAGCACTATTAAACATGGCTGTATTTACTTTTTTACATAGCATATTTAACTGGCATAACTACAAGTGTTATTTAATTGATGTCTAAATATTTGCTTTCTTTTTCTTTTTTTTTTTCCAAGTTGGAGTTTTGCTCTTGTTGCCCAGGCTGCAGTGCAATGGTGCGGCCTCGGCTCACTGCAACCCCCGCCTCCCGGGTTTAAGCAATTCTCCTGCCTCAGCCTCCCAAGTAGCTGGAATTACAGGCACACACAACCACGCCTGGCTAATTTTTGTGTTTTTATTAGAGATGGGGTTTCACCATGTTGGCCAGGCTGGTCTTGAACTCCTGACTTCAGCTGATCCACCTGCCTCAGCCTCCCAAACTGCTGGGATTACAGGCATAAGCCACCATGCCTGGTCAGTATTTGCTTTCTTTAAATCTGGGTTTTAATAGCATCCAGCTGATAGCTAGCTACCAATGAAAATTATTTGAATGTAATTTTGCAGCAGGGGTATTTTAATATGTTTCTTTTGCAATCCAGAACCTTTAAGAAGTTGTTTTGATCTAGATTAGTTGTTTTTATTATACTATAGCCAGTAGTTCATGTTTAAATTTCAACCTGGTAGTCTAAGTTCCACGAAGGTAAGGACCAGGTTTGTCTTCATCACTTTGTCTTCACTGCCTGATACATAGGATGTAATGTTCATGCAGTGAGTGTCTATGAAATAAATGCATGATTTCCTGATTCTCAAGTTGAAGAACTGTGTAATTCCCTACAGACCAGAATTTTAAAATCCTAGCATACATGATAAAAGTTAAGTCATGTATGTCAAATACTAACTAGTAAAAACAGAACAAACTTATAGAGCTGTTTTCTTAGCATACTGTCTGATTTTCTTATAATTGCATTCAAGTTAGGGGAGATTTTTCTGAAACAGTTTCCCTGCAAAGGAAACAGATATTTAGATACAGTATGTTGAAAGTGGGGGCAGGCCTGGTTGCAGGTATTATCATGTTACAGATTTTGTGTTATTATGATAATTAAAGAAACCAGCTATTGAGTTATTTCTCTCAGGATGGATTCTTCATTGACAAGAAATGGAAGTTACTGGTGAAGTTCTGTGGCATCATCTCCACAACACTATTTGTTGGCCTCTAGTGTGGGCAGGTCTCTAACAAGCAGGTAACTAAGTAAAAGAATTATAATGGATCACACCTACCTAAGTCACATTTGATCTAGTTGAACTCTGTTATTTACTCCTTCAATCTAGGGGCTTTTAGCTGCCTATTCATTGTTTTGAGTTCCTATGTTAATGAAGCTGTAGTGAAGGTCTGCTTGTAAAACAGGTCTTTATTTTAGCCTGAGTAGTGTCCAGTACATCCAAACTTATTTATTGGTCTTCTTCTAGCCAATGAATGTAGCCAATAACACAAGGTAAACAAATGAAACTGGAATTTAAGTTGCTGAATTTTATGAAGTTTTGAAAGTTGTCAGAATCAAAATGCAATCATTAATGTTAAAACAATAACGACAAAAAAACTCTAGAGCCAGGAAAGGCCATGAAGAGAGGGTTCTCATGCTTGTTTGCTTGATAACAAAGACTGTCACGAAGGCTCTCCAAAAACCAACCTTGCACAAAGGCCATTGCAACCTTATACAACAAATGCTTTTGCAAGGACATCTGCCCGGCAACTGCCTATCTAACCCTGGACTGCTGTCACCCTTGTTTTTGATCTTTGTTGCCAAGGATAATTGTTTGAAAACAATTATGTCATCCTCATTCTTTTCTTAAAAACCTTTATATTCCTTTACCTTCCAGAATATGAGTAAACTATGAATATGCACATAGTTTACTCTGGCGTGAATAATTCCACCGCTATGCCCTATTCCCAAATAAACATCTTTTCTTTTAGAGAGCCTCTCTCTGTTATTTAAACTGACAAAATCAGTGAAAGTGATGCTTGAGAACTGCTCAAATAACAACAAAAGTTATTGTAGGATAAGGATCTGGCATAGTTAAGTCAACTGAAAATTAAAAAGAGGAAAATTTATATGGATGTGTATAGTGCTTCAAGACAAAATTATCTAAATAATAACTGGCTAAGCCTGGCCTTTGGAAAAATTAAAGTCCTGAAAGATTTTTGCAAAAATTATCAAGCCTGTGATCACATTCTTCAAGTCAGAAGTGAAATGAACATTATGTTGTCTCTTCCCCAAAAATCAACACTTAATGGCGAGGGCATGGTGGCTCATGCCTGTAACTAAAGAAGGTCCCAAGGGCAATTCTTTTTATTATTTCACTATAAAATCTGTATTTTTTTTCATGACTGAAAAGTAATGGCCAGTTGCAGCGGATCAGGCCTGTAATCCGAGCAGTTTGAGAGGCCGAGGCAGGTGGATCACCTAAGGTCAGGAGTTCAAGACCAGCCTGGCCAACATGGTGAAACCTCATTTCTACTAAAAAACACAAAAATTAGCTGGACATGGTTGCTCACACCTGTAGTTCCAGCTACTCAGGAGGCTGAGGCAGAACTACTTGAACCCGGGAGGCAGACGTTGCGGTGAGCTGAGATTGCGTGCCACTGCACTTCAGTCTGGGCGACAGAGCGAGACTTCATCTCAAGAAAATAAATAAAATAAAATAAATACACTTGATTAAGTTGAAATTGAATGAATGACCTGTTTCATATTACTGTAGATACCTCCATTTTATTGTCACTTCCAAAAAATGTATGTATTGCCGCTTCTAAAAAACAACATGTGTCAGTTTGGAAATCTTAAAAAATGAATAATGTCAACTTTTCCCAGTGTATTCTGCAGATCACTAATCTCAAGCAGTCATCTGTGAAAAAAAGGCATCTGCAGTGGTACAGGATGTTATCTGTTTCCCACACCCTGTTCTCTACTCTGCTCTGTTTCCAAAAGGTTGATCTGTATAGACTGCAGGTCCCTTTGCCTTCTGCCTGGGGAGAGGGGAAAAGGGAGACCAGTAGGACATCAAAGGGGTTGCAGAAATGAGGCTGAATATTTCTTGGTCTTTTATTGGCCTCCACCTGAATTGCTGTTAGTTGGCTGTATCTTCCAACTAAGGTCACAGCTTCTTTGAGGAAGTCCTATCTATTTAGCTCTTCTTTTCAGTCCCAGTAACTGGTCCCCCTGCCTTGCCTCTTTAGACTGAGAGGTGGCAACAGCATCGCAACATCCCAGTTGGCTTCCCTTTATTAAATGCTTCTTTTGCCAGGAGCAGTGGCTCATGCCTGTAATCCCAGCACTTTGGGAGGCTGAGACTATGGGGTTTTCTAGATATAAGATCATGTCATCTGCAAAGAGAGACAGTTTGATTTTCTCTCTTTCTATTGGAATAGGTGTTACTTCTTTCTCTTCCCTGTTTGCCCTGGCCAGAACTTCCAATACTATGTTGAATATGAGTGGTGAGAGAGGGCATCCTTGTCTTGTGCTTGTTTTTAAGGGGAATGCTTCTGGCTTTTGCCCATTCAGTAAGATATTGAAATAAATGCTTCTTACTATTTTGTGCTACATTCCATCAATACCTAGTTTATTGAGAGTTTTTAAACATGATGGGATATTGAATTTTATCCAAGACCCTTTCTGTATCTGTTGAGATAATCATATGATTTTTGTGTTTAGTTGTTTTTATGTGATGCGCTATGTTTATTGATTTGCATATGTTAAACCAGCTTTGCATCCCAGAGATAAAGACAACTAGATCGTGGAGGGTAAACTTTTTGATGTGCTGCTGGATTCAGTTTGCCAGTATTTTATTGAGGATTTTTGCATCAATGCTTATCAGGAATATTGGCTTGAAGTATTTTGTTCTTGTATCTCTATTAAACGCTTCTTAACCACGGTGAGTGAGCAATCTGTTTTCTTCTAAGACACCAACTTATACAATGGCTAAATACAATATTGTTCTCTTGGAAAGATTAAAAATCCACACCAGTATATTAAAGGTTCTAATATTGCAATAAATAATGTCTAAGATTAGCACATTTCTCTAATATACCTAAGACTGTCCTTTGAAAATATTTGATTATAAAATTCCTTGCCTTAAAAACCATGAAACCAAACTTGGCCGAGCGCAGTGGCTCACTCCTGTAATTCTAGCATTTCAGGAGGCCAAGGCAGGCAGATCACTTCAGCTCAGGAGTTTGAGATCAGTCTGGGCAACATGGCGAAACCCCGTTTCTACTTAAAAATACAAAAGTTAGCCAGGCGTGGTGGTGCATACCTGTAGTCCCAGCCTCTCAGGAGGCTGAGGTAGGAGAATCACTTGAACCCAGAAGGTTGAAGCTGCAGTGAGCCAAGATTGTACCACTGCACTCAAACCTGGGTGCCAAGTGAGACCCTGTCTCAAAAAACAAACAAAAAGGAAATGCAGCAAGCACTACACACACACACACACACACACACACACACACACACACACACACACACACACACACACACAAAAACTATGGGCAATCATTGTAAGCATCTAATTGTTCTGTGCAGTGTGTGAAATATCGATGTCCTTAAGGTCAATTGAGGTCTATAAGCTTAAAGCTGTTAGTCACAGCATTGACTTGTCCTGAATGGCTGTACTTTTTATATTGTATAGCTTTTGATTCAAAATTTCTCTTGGTATCAGGCTTACAAGTGTATCTTAATTGCTACCCTCATGCTTCTCAACTTCGGTGCCTGAAATTCATGACATCTATTTTGGCTGCCTGGAAACTTTAACCCCTTATGTATGGCATTTCAATTGTGTAGAATGTTGCTATGGATGTACTCTCCTAAATCCTCAGGTGGAGATGATTAATTCTGTGTAGTTTTGGCCCTTCACCACATGATAGAATTGCTCTGAGTACAAGTGACATGTATCATTTCTTAGTCAAGCATTTAATCACCAAGTGAGACACTAAATCTCTTTTTGCCTTCTGTCACAGCTAGCACTGTTCCACAGAGTAGATGCTCCATTAGCCTGGGCCCTTATGATGGACATAAATTTTAAGAAATAATTCTTAAACTGTCTTAGTTACTGAGACTTCAGGGTTTGTTCCTGCAGCGTAATTTAGCCCATTCTGATTTACTTCAAATAAAGGTTTTTCTGCAAAGGTAGAAAAAGGGCTCAATTTAAATGAAGAAAATTATAATTTTCATAATTAAAGAAATTTATAATACAGTCTTCACAAGGAAAATGAGGATTTCAACAAGCAAGAGTTCAAAACTCAGAGTAGCTTTAATTAGTTAAGTCAAAGTCCTGTATATTTATTTACATAACTGTGCGGTGTAGTGGATAGGCTCAAACACAGGTTTGAATCTCTGACTTCTACCACTTATTAGCTAGTCTCCTATCTGGAGGCTCAAACCCCTTACTATAAAATTGGGACAAGATGTTGGAAGGGAATCAAATTATAAAAGTTACCTGACAATAAAATCAGTAATAAATGGCAGCTATCAATTTGTTACTTTGCAGAAAGTACATTCACAGGCTTCTCCGGCAATATACATAATTATAAAATCACCATCAATCCTTTCATTCATACCTTAACATATATAACTGGTTTAATTCATTGAAGGCAAATATAAATTCTCCCCTGCTTTCCTTCCAGCCACTTAGGCTGGTTACCCCAAATGTAATGGAGAAACATTAAATGTCACTTTTAAACCAGTCTTTAATTTTCAATTCAGGTGTGAGGCACATATATACACACAAACATATTAATTTAAGGAAGCAAGAATGTAGAATATAAACATGTAAGGCAGACACTACTTCATGTATTTTGTTTCAAAGTTACTTTGAAATAACTTCATTGTTTACATGTAAAAGAAAAACATCATTCATTTATACTTCCACTTCCCTTTGAAGTATTCATATTTCCTGAAACTCTAATAGAAAACATCCTCTCTTAATCATGGCAAGGGGTGGGGTGCTCATTGGTGACCAAAATCTGGTGACACCATCTTTCATGTTCTTTGCCATACTTTTAAATGCCCAGCAAACAGTAAATATTGACCAGATGACGATAACATTTAAAAAATAGATTTCTAGAGACTGAGATTCTTTAGCCAAGTTGAGGGACCACATCATTTTGAAGCACTCCAGAAGGGGGATGTGATTAAATGTGACTGCATGCCTGGGCTGGCTGCTTCTAGGTATGGAGCTGTGTTAAGGCATGGGAATAGGACAGCAATGCCCTAGGAGGGCACTAGGGGAAACAATGGTTGCAGTGCACTGCAGAATGACCAACTGCACCTATTTCTAGAGTTTTCCTTCAACTGAAAAGAGACGGCATTTTCTTATGATTCAGTAACTGCATTACTTACATCAGCAACATTATGGTTTCTATAGACAAGCCTAGGCAACTAGTATCTATTTACATCATCCCATTAAGGGTATCCAAACCCAACTAACCAAATTTTAGACACCATCAGATAATTTCTTGCATTCAAGACTTCAACTCATAACTCTGAATTCTTATTAGATATAAGGAATCTAAGATATATTATAGGCATTCCTATAATTAGCCATATTTACAAGATACAAAATATTTGGATAAAAAGCAAATTTCATCACATTGTATATTGTACAGGTAAGGTTTATAAAGTAAATTTATTTTTAGCACCATATATACAATCCAACACTGCAAATTAATCTTTTCAAACTCAAAAGGTATTTTTCATTAATCATGTTACATCCTCTCTCTCAATAAACACAAATGCTGTTTTACGGGCTGTGTGGTAATAGTTTAACATTTAGTAATTGGTTCTCATCAAGACTAGGCTGTATTTCCTTAAAAAAAAAAAAAAAAAAAAAAAAAAAAAGAAAAAAAAAAACAAAAAAAAAAAAAAAAAAAAAACACAGCTCGGGTTAACCAATAGCCAAAAATTTGTGATTATTATCACAAATAATCCAAGATTTAAATAACCATGGGCCTCCAGAGGCCCCTGTTCTTCCCTTTGCCCTCTCTAAATTTCAGGAATAGAATATATTAGGCATTTAAATGTTATGAAGAGATGGCATTAGAAACACAAGGTGGAGTGCCACTTTTTACCTGAACTTTGAATCCTTTACATTTGTAACTGCTATTGAAAAAAAATCAAAGACATCTACCACTTTTAGATTAACATGAGCTATCAAAGGAGTTATTTTAGATCATTAAAGGAAACAACATTAAGCCTTCAATGTGTCAAATACTAATGTTTAAACTAATTTCAAAATCAGTAAAGTTATGTAATAATTTGCAAAGGAGAAAACTGAGGCTCAGAAGTTGCACAAAACCATTAGTTAGTGGAACTGAGCTTTAGAAATCTAGGCTGTCCTCTACTATACACGATTTCTCCTCAGTACACGATAAACTGGTTCAAAATTATCTAGACCTTTAAAATGTAATGGAAAGTGCTTTTAGTATTAAACCGTTTTTATGAATGACCCTAACAAATTTTGTCCACAACCTTACTAAAATGCTGACTTCATTTATAATCCTTCATTTGTAAAAAGATGAGGACACACTATACATCAAATGGCATTAAGTGAAGTGCAATTCATTTTGTTTTCTACAAAACAAGTTAATTTTAAGCAAAACAATCTCAATGATGATAAATGCATTTCATTATTTATTTAGATGTTTAAGCTCTCGCACTAAGTTTTTACAAGCTGGTGAACACTGACAAATTATTTCTCCCACAGAACTATAACCACACATCCCCAGACAGTATAAATACATGGTTGAACAAACATTAATACACATCACCATTTTATCAATTACATAATAAAACAAATTATCAAGTATCCAAATATTAAGTTACAGAGCTCAAAGGCATATAAAATATTAGATGTCTGCTCAATTCATTAGCAGAAACCCACTTCTTTTTTTGCAAGAGAGGCTCGGAAGGAAAAAAAAAGAATCACACTTTCGAACAAAAATAAGTTGGTATACAACTTCTGATAAGTATGGAAAAAAAATTACAAGAATTTCAGGAAGTTTATGATTACAATAACAAAGCATCTCTACCTTTTAAAAAAATATTTTACTAAATTAAAGAGCATATTCTACATGTTCTGCACAAGACAAAGGCAACATTTTGCTAAAAATAATTAACAGACCCCTCCCATTCTTTCTCAGGCCCTCCCTGTTAAGTTGCACCTCAGAGTGCAAACATTAAATTAACTGTAAGGCTTTTTTTGTCTGAAGACATTAAAGACATGTGCTTCTGTACAATGTAGATTTTCAAAATGGAGGTTTTTTTAATAACAACAGAAAGTGAGATTTATAGAAACACATTAAATAATCATTTTAAGACTTGGTTAAAAAAAAATTCAATGGTTAAGCAAACCTGATGTATGAATGTGGGAGATGTAAACATAAAGCGAGCAGGCAAATAATCATGTAGGCCCTACTTTCAATGTCTGAAATGATTGCAGGAATAAACCACATAAGGTCTAGAGTGTTCATAGTTCCTGGGATTTAGTTCTGTATGGTACTAAAAATATATAAGTATTGTGCTGGGTATTTTGGCACCTAAATCTTCCTACATATGTATTGATAAGATTCTGGCATGGGAATAGATTGAAACAAGTCATAACTCAATACTACATGATTTTGGGAATGGTCAATTGGTACGAATGACAGATACATTTTATATGCTGACAAGAATCTTTTGCCAAGTGTCCAAATAGGTTGACTGTAACCCAAACACAGAGGTTGCCAAATCTGTCTAGCTTGTGGCCTCGTAAAAATGCCTTTCAATACTCCTGTGGAAGCTTCATCAGACTTACTAAGCCAATACGTTGGCTAATATGTATAACAAATTAGGTCGTATCTCAGATTCTACTTTCAATAGCATTAGGCACCCCAGTTTTATTGAATGCAACAGTTGTTTCTATGACCATTGGAATCTTTGAAGCGCAGCCGCATTTTAGGACGATACTTCTCCAAATACAAAAGTTGCTTGCTGTTAAAAGCTCCACGCCGCTTTCTGGGAGGAAAAAAAAATTGAAACAATTACAACAAAAGCCCCCTACAGTAATATTTAGTGCCTATGGACAACTATCACCTCTCTTGTGGCAACTTATCTTTTGATTAATTAGGCTGCTACCTGATGCAGAAAAAATATGAACAGGCACATCAGTGCAAATGGAAAAATCACACAAATCTATATTGAGTGCTGGTTACAATAGCCACAAATCCATTTATACGTAAGTCCAAGATAAGACAAAGCTAATTTATAGTGATGAAGTCAGAAGTTGCCTCTGGTGGCAGGGAAGATGACTACAAAAGCCACAAAGGCATTTTCTAGAGCACTCAAAATATTCTATACATTGTATTAGATGGTTAATTTTGCTGTTATTATCAACTGGTCTCCTTTGGAGACCTGTGCATTTTATTGTATCTTACTTATACCTCAATAAAAATGCAAACTAATAAGCAACTTATTCAATAAAGTATTTAAAGCAAAACAGTAATTCAAAGAATCTTGCTGGATTAGAATCTTAGTAATATGCATGAAATGCAAACAAGAATGTAACATCTTGATTTCCTGGTTTTAATCCTATCTCAAAAAATAACCATAATGATTAGATGCACTATTACTTAAACTCACTGACATTCAATAAGGAAATCAAAGAGTGCAAATGAAAAGAGAATCCATTACTTACTGTCTTATGAATTGTACTGCATCTTCATACTTCATTCCACCTTCAATTAATGCTAGGGCAACAAGTACTGGAGCTCTGGTAAGGTAAGAATTTTGATAAATAGGTTTTTCAAAACCAAATCCTGGTAAACTTTTATTTCCAAACATTCCCCAACCCAGAAGTATCATTATCTACCACCCTTCCTATTTAAGTAATTAAATAGTAAAAAAGGAGAAGATTTTTTCAAGTTTCAGTATTGTTTATATCAACTCACATTTTTACCTAGAATCAAACTGATAAATTCATTTACCTCCCAAGGCCTGCAACGCAATGAACAGCAATACAACAACCAGGTTCTTCACGAAACTTGATTTTTACAAGATTTAACCAGTCATCAACAATCTGGTTGGACGGTGGTGCCCCATCATCAAAAGGCCAATCCTAAGTCAAAAGAGTAAATATTTTAGATCATTAATATAAATACTGTAGTAGTAATTCTAAATTCTGACATCCAAATGTTTTCAAAAGCATTCTCATTTTAATGTTTAATCACATCTTATTAAACCTTTGTCCACCAAATGTGACTAAATGCTCAACAGAAATGTTTCATAACTTCAAATCCTTGCTTAGCTTTTCACCTTTATTTAAAAATTAAGATACAGCATAATAATTAAAATTTACTTAGCTTTTTGAAGTCTATTTATGACATAAATATTTGAATTTACTATTTGAATAAACTTTTGGAACACAGCACCATAAACACATTGGAACTGTTAAATACTTACGAGAACACGGATGCCTTCTTTCTCCACAAGAGTAGTGTCATAAGTTGCTTCACATACTCTTACTATTGTGGTAACTCCATACTTCTTAAGTTCCTGGATAAAACATACATTTAAAAAAATCTTAATGAAGTCTTTATAACCACATCACTGTTACACAACATGTTCTGATCATCACTGATTATTAAGTATGGTGTTGAACAGAAAATCACTTAAAGAATGATATGTTTAACACAGAAGCAAATTTTGTTTTAAATGACAATACTAGTTCTTTATAGTCATGGCAACACCGGACAGACTGGGATGAAACATTAACCAAAAAGGGCTAGCAGCAACTCAGAGAAAGGTAAATATAACTAAAGGAATCATTTATAAACTAATCAAGTAATCTGATCTGACTCAATTATACTCATTCCTTAAACTTTTACCCATTTGAAGTACATAAAAGGAAGCCTTAAAAGTGTAGTCAAAGATTCTAGAATCCTGCCGGGCGAGGTGGCTTACGCCTGTAATCCCAGCACTTTTGGAGGACGAGGCGGTCAGATCACCTGAGGTCAGCGGTTTGAGACCAGCCTGACCAACATGGAGAAACCCCGTCACTTTAATAAAAAAGATTCTAGAATCCTGAAAATACAGTAAAAAAGCCCACACATCACTTAAAACTACAAGCTTCAAAACGCATTATTGCTAATTACTACTTTTTTAAAATTACTAATTATTACTAATTATAACTCTCCCGACATTTATATACTGTATGTGGTTATCAAAAATAAAAGCACCATTATAGTATTTCCCAGCCTGGGCTCGGTGGGGTGGCTCACGTCTTTAATCCCAGCACTTTATAAGGCTGAGGCTGGCAGATCACTTGACGTCAGGAGTTCGAGACCAGCCTGGCCAGCATGGTGAAACCCTGTCTCTACTAAAAATACAAAAACTACCCAGACACGGTGGTAAGCCTGTAGTCCCAGCTACTTCGGAGGCTGAGGCTGGAGAATCACTTGAATCCAGGAGGCAGAGGCTGCAGTGAGCTAACGCCACTGCACTCCAGCCTGGCAAAGTATTCCCCTATGTTCTAAGAGGCCTATTTGCTGTTTTTGCAGTTCTTAACAACTGTCGATATTTATAAAATAAAACATGTACAGGTCTGGATATATTATTCAGCATTCTATTCCTTTCTCCTAGTAAAAAGAGGTAGGTGGAGTTTTGGCTTCATAGCTACCATTAGGAGGTAACAGAATTAGTAGTTGAAAATTGGATTCTAAGCATCAAATGGGGTCCAGGAAAAACTAACTTTGGTTTATAGCATTTGTCATTAGGTCAAGCAGATATATTAAAAAAATCCTTTCCCATGTAAATTTCTTAGAAGCTAAGTGAGAGCTCTACTGTTTTACTGTCCACGTAACAATTTAAGCAACATAGTTCAGAGGCACGAACTACTAACTCAAGCACATGCCCTTCTCAAAATGTATAAATATACCTATAACCTACAGATGATATTGGTATTTATTTCTGGGAACTGTAATTGTAGCTACACCATTTCATACTTTCCAAAGTAGTATTTACTTTGTTAGCTATAAGCTATTATATTGCAATCAGCATAAGATATCAAAATGTATCAAATCTTACCTCTATAAATTTGTTTAGGGTCGCATTGGTTGGATTGTGTGTAATAAGAAATCTCATGTTCTTGTACGTGACTTCCACGGGGGCTGGGCGGTTCATTCGAGCCATGTTAATTTAGTTAAAAAACACTCAATAGGGTTATGAAATAATTTAAAAAACTGAATACGGAAATGATGCAAAGAAACTGAAGTCTACTTCAATATACTCCACTTGAAATTCTCAGTGCTTTGAGTATGAAGTTGTTAAGTAATGATAAATGAAATGAACCTCCTAACAAGAAGCAGCAATTCTTCAATCCAGTAATACTGAGGCAACAGAAAAGAAGTGCACTGAGGTTTACCCCATTCAGGTCAGAACTCTTGTAAAATGTTCTGTGGATTTCAATTAAACACTTCTGTGTCCAGGATAACCACTCTTATGGGGGCTTCTTGGTGGAGTAGCAATCAATCTCTATAGTTCACTTGTCTGCATAGAGGTCGTGCTGTGCCTGGCAGTAATCTCCACTGCCCTTCAGAAACTCCATAAATGTGTGACCAAGAACACCACAGAATTGCTGTTTAAAAGAAAAAGAGGGGAAAAAAGAGAGAAGTTATTTTCCAATTCAAAAGAAATATATTACGCCTTTACACTATTTAAGTTCACAACTATCTTTTTAATAAAGCAGGGCCAGGGCCGCTTCATCAACTTTTACTTGAATCACAAAACTCAAGGGGTGAATACAGATTAAATCATCAATGATCTATTACCAAGATTCTTAAAAAGCAAAACAAAACAAAACACAAAAAAACCACCATTGTTACATTTTGGTGAAATTCATACATAACATACACATTGATACAAACTTCACAGATAACTCTGAAGTTATTAGTCTTGTATGATGCACTTAACTCATAAACTGAAACAATTTCCTTTTCAATTTTTTGCTTTTATATCCTTTTTTAGACTGATTTAAGTGCTTCTATATTTAGAATCTCATTTTATCCTTAACAATCTGTTATCATTCCCATTTAACTGAAGATGAGGAAAATGAGTCTGAAAATCAACTTGTTATATGAAATATCTTAAGAATGTACGCTTATGAATTTAAAGGAATGAACTCCCATTTATAACTATAAAGAAAATGTTCATAATTTTAATAATATTCTTTTATATTTTAAAACGAAAATTTCACATATACAACTCAAAACTGAAATCCAACTCAGAGAAGGGGGGACAAAGGGAAGTTAAAGGTGGAAGTGGTGGGTCTCAAAGGCAAGGTAACTACTGCCACCAATAAATATAAATAAATATGTATTTATATTTTCTCTAAGCTCTCCCTTAAGAACTAAACCATTTTTATGCCAATAACAAACATTAAATGATACTTTCAAATATGTACATGTTAATAATTAGTCTTCTCTCAAAGAGTTTATAAGGTATCTGTGTACTTGGGCGTAAAGAGGGGACTAAGGAAACTATTAATAACAGGTTTACAAGAGCACTAAGTCTCAGCCACTGCCTCAAGGACTTCATGTGTACTCTCATTACCAAACAAAATATTTTAACAAAACGTTCCATTAGTTTCCATGCTTAAATTTAAGCATTTGAAAGCTTAAAATTAAAATTCCAACAATCTGCTGCCATTTTCATTTTATATCTTTAAATAGTCCCATGGTATAGTTTCTAGAACTTTGCCAAATTTTGAAAAATAATTCTTATGGTGATCTGAGATTCCATAAAACATCGTCAAAAACCCAGTCTACTTTTCTGGCAAAACACAGGAATTAGCATTAGCAGTCATTTATCAAAAGGTCCCATAAGGAAGGTGACAAGTTTGTTCAAACTAGCCCTCACGGGTTACTTCACCTAGTTGGTCAGCTGGCTTAAAAAATTCGTGTCCAAATTACTATTAAAGACATCGCAGTTACGGTGAACAGAGATTGTAGTAATCTTTCATTATACTTTCACCTCAAATTCTACATACTACCTCCGTAGTATAAAAAGTAGTAATAAAAAGTGTATTCTGACACTTACCCAATGACATACAATGATCTTTAAAAGCTTTTTAAATGACTCATCAGTGTTCTAATTTCCAGGCATTACCTTTTTTCAATTAAAAGCTGATTTGAGACAGTATTTCACACCATTAATTCCATATTTAATAGCTAAAACTCCTGTTGGCTACAACCTAGTCTGGCCATATCCCTTCATATAAGTAAGCACTTTCATCAGGAAGCAAAGAAAGCACTATATTAATTCCTTTCCTGAACAGGTTATTTTTACTTAGTGGAGCCACCCAGTGGCTGGGGGGACTCACCTGTTAAAATAAAGCAGTGGTGACCATCGATAACTTTCTGTTATGCCCAAGACACTCTTCCATTCCCAATCTCCTACCCACAGGAAAAACTATCCATGATGGGGATTTTTTTCCCCTCCCACGTATCAGTTGCATTATAATCACAATCATATACAAGGGGGAGAGAAGGAAAGAGCAATTTCTATGCAGAAGCTTAAGTCACTACTATACTGCAGCGTCAAGCCAACTAATGTGTATAAGTCCTTTGTCAAATAATTCATTGGACAGTCTGTTCCACATCTCCTCAGGTCTTAGGCAAGGCACTTAACAAAGCATGTGTAAAATGCTGCTCGCTCTTGGGAATGATCTAGTTTTCATCTGACTGAGAAACAGGAAGCACTGCCTCAGAATCTGGAAGTCTAGCAGGTCAACGGTTCCAATCATAGCGTAAATAACAACTTAATACTCGTGGACTGGTGGATAATTCCGCGGAAAGAAGATTAAAAAAAAAACCCTCAGAATTCTGCCTCTGGTTGGCTGCTGCTGCCACAACCCAACAGGAGGCAACAACATATTACACCAGAGTTCAGGAACAGTTTTAAACAGTCCTCGATTAAAAGGCGCCATACAGGGCCCTTCCAAAATTGGCAGGGAAAACGTATGCTGCTGCCCGGACGGGAAGTCCTATGCTTCAGTGTAACTAACAGTAGCCCTGGCAGTTTCCTAGACGCTACGACCTAGGCCACTTCTCGACAACCGGCCCAGAGAAAGGACAAGACTCGACTTGTTCCCATTATCCCGAGCCCGAGGTGGGGCGATAAATCCGGAACAGCTCGAATTACCAGGTGGGGCCTGGGAGGAGGGCGGGGCCGAGAGCCGGAGTTCTCACCGAGCAGAACCCCTCTTTGGCCCGGGCAGCGGTGCAGCTCGTGGAATGCCCCCGAGGGTCGCCGTTCCGTGCACGCGGCAGTGTGCTCCCGAGCCCGCCCGCTGCGCCCCCTCTCCGCGCCGCAATCACGGGTTCGCGCCGCGCCTTCAGTCAGGCGCGGGCGCCGAGGCCATTTTGTCTGTGGCTCGGTCCCCGCCGTCGAGCACAGGAGTGCGGCTGCACTCAGCGGCCGTTCCGCGCTCACCCGGGAGCTCCAAGAAGCTCGGGGCCCAGATCGTTACCACCAGTGCCAGGCTGTCCCGCCTACCCCACGCCCGCCCAGATCTGGAGGCGAACCCGCCACCGCCGCGCCCTCCCCGTATCCGGCTCCGCAGTGACACGCGCAGCCCTCGCCCCACCCCGGGCCACGTCTCCCGCTCCCAGTGCAGCCACTCTCCTCCGGCCGAACAAAGAGGCCCCGGGACGCCGCGGAGCCTGCCATGCCCGGACGGGGCGCGCCAGACCAAAGGGCCAAGGGCGGATACGGCGGTCACAAAGCGGCTTTTGTGCCACCCACCGGGCCCGCTGTGGAAGCCGAAACTGCCCCGGGCCGCCGCACAGGACGGACTGCGCCGCCCCCGTTGCCCCGGGCTCGTGAGGGAGTGAAAACCCGGTGCCTCCGGCGGCCAACGGCCACGCAGTAGTCCTGAGGGGCAGACGTCCGCCTCCGCACAGCGGCCACAATCGGTCGGCCACAGGGCCGTAACCCGCCCGCTCCCACCGGGACCCACCGGAACCGCAACCCGGGGCAACCTGGAGCGGTCGCCGGGCTCCGAACAAAGGCGACAGCCCGGATGGGGGGGCCGGTCGTGGATTCCCAGCCCTAGAGGCGGCGGTGCGACGGCTACTCACAGGAATATGTTTACTCATTGAAGATTGTGGCCTAATCATACAGCCGGTCCCGAGGCGGCGGCGACACAGGCGGTGGCGGCGGCTGCAGGGCAGGAGGCGGCGGTGGTCGTGGCGGAGCGGCGGCGGCGGCGATGCAGGCGGCGGCGGGGGCACCAGACTCTACCATGCAGTGAGCGGCTCCGAGCAGAGCGCGTAGCCTAGCCGGCCCGCAGCCGAAGGAGCCAATACACGCGCCGAGGCGCCCTTGCGTCACAAGCCCTCCCCTTTATAGCCAGCGCGACGTGCAACCCTGCAGCCACCAATCGCGGCCTGGAACTGCGAGCCAGGCGCCTACAGGCGGGGGCGGAGGCCCGCCCCCGCGGACGTCACTCCGCGGCGGCCGCCACCGGTGTGAACCGGTTGATGAATGGCTAAGCGCCGAGCCGGAGCATCCCTGGGCGGGGGAGGGAAGGGGCTGCCAGGGGGACTCCGGGATGCAGGAAGCCTGAGGTTAAGAAGGGGTGGGAGCCAGAGAGATTCCGCTCTATCGACTGGAGGGAATCACGCTGCAAATCGCGTTTCGCCTAATTAAAACCATCCAGGAGTACACGCATGTCACATGAGGAGACTCGAAGTTTGCCTCAATCGTAAAATACAGTCCCTGTAGGGCTGGAAGTGCGTCTCAGTGTCGACCCTGCTTTCTAATGCCTTAACCACGGTCATCTTTGCCAGTGGTTTACCTTGGAACCTGAGCCTGGAGTACCTTCGTCATCAAATAATATTTATGTCGCATGACCGCTGTACCCGGTGACTCAACACCTTGCCTGCCACGGCCTTAGGCTTGATCAGGATGAATTCTTGTCCCTGGGGGGCGCTTTCAAGCGGGGAGAAACTTACCTTCGCAAAACTTAATGCTATAGAAGATGGGGAGAGTATCTTTTTATGCAGATGAAACCCTATACTCCCTATATTCTTTTTTTTTGATCCCGCCTCCATGCTACATACGCGTGCAACTGCAGTTGGCTCAATTGTGGCATTTCGAAATCACATGCATCCTTTGTACTGCTGCTCATTTGATATGTTGTCTCAGATAATGAAAGGTTAGGAAGTGCTTAAAGGAAGCGTTTTTAAAAATTAAGAATCTTCGGTTTTGTCAAGCACTGATGCAATTCTTTGCGTCAAAGCTAAAGCTGTTCTTTATGTTCGTTTTCAGTCCTGTTCCACTGACTTCATTATTTAAGCCCCTAAGAAGTAAAATCTTATCCCAGTTCTGTGCCATACAAGGGCAACTCTGTTACTTATAATCTGAAAACCCTTTCTCAGCTCTCGGGAAGGAGTAAACAGGACCTTTACCTGCTTTTGAAGAACTTAGTTTTCTACTACCACTGAAGCCTTTTGTTTGCTATTTTCACTGAGTGTGAGATTGGAGAGGGCTTTATCCTCTCTCAGTACCCTGCAGCATCTTAGGATTTGTAAGAACTTCTACTTAGAGACCCTGGTTGCATAGTTATTCAACTTTCATATAAACTCTGTAAGTGAAGTAAGAACTTTCAAAAACAAACAAAAATCCTGGGCCAGATTTCAAAGGAACAAAAACAATTCATCTTCGTTTTGAAGAAAATGGCTCACGTAGGAAACATTTGAATCCATTTAAATCAAGGAAAACTAGCACATTTGAGAAATCTGTCCCTTCACAAATAAATGATTTTAAAAACTAAAGACTTTAAAATCTTAAATACTAAGAAAATATAAAAAGCTTTAAAAAATCGTGGGGTGATAGGGGCAAAGCTAAGCAGGCTGGGGAACTCAAGTCAAAAAGGACAGATTTCATCATATATAACAATTTAAAACTTTTATATGGCAAACAGCTTTTGACAAATACCAGTTTCACACTGGGAGAAAATATTGGTGATACTTCATGCGTAGGGTTAATATAAAAAGCTTGGCCAACATATATAATCGTGTAGTTTAAAAGCACATATTTAATCAGCAACTCTTACTCCAAAAGTTGTTAAACACAGATAATTGGAGTGGTGAAACTTTTTCCTGTAATGACATTTCAAAAAATACATTTGGTGGGACAAGATATAAACTCAGCAAATGATTAACAGAGCCAAATTTGAGTTAGCCAATTTTCTTGTAGAACTTGTGATGCAAGTTATTAGCCTTGTGATCCATAGATCCTGTAATTACCACAAGCAGTGCTGACATGAAGTATCCAGTCAGCTATGCTCATCAAGTTCTAAAACCTCTCAAATTCTCAAGTGGCCTGAGGGTCTTAGCCTCTCAGACAAGGTGCCATCCTCTCCTACTATGAAAAGAACATATTTCAAGGATGAAAAAATAGAGAAGGCTTTTGCTGTTAAGAGAAAGGATGCATTTTATTTGACTTTATTTATTTTTTTGAGATGGAGTCTTGCTCTGTTGCCCATGTTGCAGTGCAGTGGTGTGATCTAGGCTCACTGCAACCTCACCCTCCCAGATTCAAATGATTCTCCTGCCTCGGTCTCCCAAGTAGGTGGGATTACAGGTGCCTGCCACTACACCTGGCTAATTTGTTTGTATTTTTAGTAGAGATGGGATTTCACCATATTGACCAGGCTGGTTTTGAACTCCTGACCTTGAGTGATCTGCCCGCCTTGGCTTCCCAAAGGAAAGGACACATTTTAAACAAGATATAAGTGTGGTCTTGCAGACCAGTCCACTACATGTTCCTGCTTCTTTGTCAGCTGCCATTGTGGCTCACTGCTATGCTGAGGGTGTCTGCTGTATTTAGTTTAATACTTTGAAGCTGCAGATTCTTGGAGAAGAGTTGGTTAGTGTTGGTTAGGAGACTCCTGTGATTTGAGGACTCACTAACCCTTACAGACTTGCACTCAGAGCATTAGCACTTGTACTTATTTAAAGCAGGTCTCTAACAGCCTTGAAAACAGTGCTCCAGACACCAAGAAGTGAGAAAACACCTCTACAAGCCAAGGCTTACTTTAAGCTCCAGAAGAAGCTCTAATATAGAGGACTTTCTCTCCTGCTAAACAATAGGCAGGACTTTATATTGACAATTTAAAATATAAAAGCCAACAGTTGGAAAATAAGACTAGAAGACTGTTATAAGGAGGCCAAGCGTAGTAGCTCATGCCTGTAATCCCAGCACTTTGGGAGGCCAAGATGGGTGGATCACTTGAGATTAGGAGTGCAAGACAGCCTGGTCAACATGGTGAAACCCCGTCTCTACTAAAAATACAAAAAATGAGCCTGGCATTGTGGCAGACACCTGTAATCCCAGCTACTTGAAAGCCTGAGGGAGGAGAATCACTGGAAGGCCAGGAGGCCAAGGCTGCAGTGAGCCGAGATCATGCCATGCACTCCAGCCTGGACAACAGAGTGAGCACCATCTCAAAAAAAAAGAGAATGCTGTAAGGAATATTTTAATGTGAGGTGAAAGACTGCAGAAGGCAAGAGTGCCCAGGAAGATTGGCAAATCTTGATGAAGAAGAACAGAGAAATCTTTACAAGAACAGCATATCTAGTAAACATTGATTCTGTTTATACCAAGTTTACAAAAGGAGTGAAGGATTCCATGATTTCCAATCTTAGATTGGTTGGGGCTAAGAGGAAGACTGATACAAACATTTAATATAGCAAGAGTAATATATTGCAGATATGGATTAAATGTGACAATACCAACCTAAAAAAAGACACTAGATAGCAAGATATAACGACAATGTAGCAAATATACTTAGATTATGGCCCCAATGGGCCATAATCTAATAAGTATCTGGTTACCAGTGCAGAAGGTAAGCTTCCACCCCCATATTTAAGACGAGTCCTAAAAATTCAAGTATGCCATGGCTCCTGTCAGCATTGTTAAAATTTATTTCCCTTCTGCTGTTTTAGAACATTCTATTTCATATCCAATTAATTTTATTATATGATTATTAAAGTAAATATGCAGTATACAGGCATATCTTCATTTATTGTGCTTTGCAAATACTGGGTTTTTGTTTGTTTTACAAAACGATGGTTCGGGGCAGCTTTTTGTCAAGCACGTCTATCATGTGCTCATTTTATGTCTCTGTGTAACATCTCGGTAATTCTGCCAATATTTTAAACTTTTAAATTATTATTACATCTGTTATGACAATTTGTGAACAGTTAGCTTTGATGTTATTATTGGCATTGTTTTGGGCCACCACAAACTATACCCACTTATGATGGCAAACTTATTTGATAAATGTTGTGTATATTCTGTTTCGCTGATCAGCATATTCTTCAGTGAGACACAGCAATACTGAAATTAGGCCAATTAATAACCCTGCAATGGCCTCTAAGTGTTCAAGTGAAAGGAAGAGTCATTCGTCTCACTTTAAATCAAAGCTAAAAATGGTTAAGCTGAGTAAGTTGAAAGCAGAAATAGGCTGAAAACTAGGCCTCAAACCGAAAACAGTCAAGTTGTGAATGCCAAGGAAAAGCTCTTGAAGGAAATTAAAAGTGCTACTCCAGTGAACACAGGAATTATAAGAAAGTGAAACAGCCTCATTGTTGATAAGGAGAAAGTTTTAGAGTTCTGTATAAAAATCAAACCAGCCACAGCATTCTCTAAAGTTAAAGCCTAATCCAGAGCAAGGCCTTAAGGCTCTTCATTTTTATGAAGGCTGAGAGAGGTGAGGAAGTTGTAGAAGAAAAGGTTGAAGATAGCAGTGGTGGGTTTATGAGGTTTAAGGTTAGAAGTGCTCTCTTTAACATAAAAATGAAAGGTAAAGCAGTAAGTGCTGATGGAGAAGCTGCAGCAAGTTATTCAGAAGATTTAGCCAAGAACATTGATGAAGATGGCTACACTAAACAACAGATTTTCAGTGTAGACAAGACAATCTTATATTGGAAGAAGATGCTATCCAGGACTTTCATAGCTATAGAAGCTATGGCTTCAAAGTTTCGAAAGACAGGCAACTCTCTTGTTAGGGGCTGAGATGGCTGGTGACTTTAAGTTGAAGCAGATTTACCATTCTGAAAATCCTAGGACCCTTAAAAAATATGCTACATCTACTCTGCTGTGCTCTATGAATGGAAGAACAAAACCTGGTTGACAGCACATCTGTTTATAATGGCTCACTGAATATTTTAGGTCCACTGTTGAGATCTAGTGATAAAACATGATTTATTTAAAAAATATTATTGGTCATTGACAATGCACGTGGTCACTGAAAGGCTGCGATGGAGATGTACAAGGAAATTAATGTTGTTTACATGCCTGCTAACTACAGCATCCATTCTGCAACCTATGGATCAAGGAATAATTCTGACTTTCAGGTCTCAATATTTAAGAAATACATTTCATAAAGTTATAAGTTGCCACAGATGGTGATTCCTCTGATGGATCCGAGCAAGGTAAACCAAAAACATTCTGGAAAGGATTCTAGATGCCATTAAGAACGTTCATGGAAGGAGGTAAAAATATTAGTATAAATAGGAGTTTGAAAGTGAATTCCAACTCTCATTGATGACTTTGAGGGATTCAAGACTTCAGAGGAGGAAATCACTACAGGTATGGTGGAAATAGCAAGATAATTTGAGTTAAAAACAGAGTCTGAAGATGTGACTGAATTGCTGCAATCAAACTTGAATGAATAAGGAGTTCCTTCCTATGAAGTAGAAAAGAGTAGTTTCTTGAGATGGAATCTACTGCTATTTAGAATGTCACATAAACTTAGCTGATAAAGCAGTGGGCGAGTTTAAGAGGACTGACTACAACTTTGAAAGAAGTTCTCTTGTGTGTAAAATACTATCAAACTCTGTAGCATTGCATGCTACAGAGAAATATTTTGTGAAAGGAAGAGTCATCAATGCAGCAAACTCCATTGTCATATTTTAAGAAATTGCCACAGCCACCTTAACCTTCAGTAACTACCTCCTTGATCAGTCAGCTGCCATCATTGAGGCAGGATTCTCCACCAGCAAAAATTATGACTTGGTGAAGGCTCAGATGATTGTTAGCATTTTTTAGCAGAAGTATTTTTAAATTAAGGTATGTTAGGGTACCTGTTTCCCCCACTTTCTTTCTGTGTCCCGACCAAAATCACAGTGACCCAACCAGCCGTAGCCATAGATTTTCCTCAGCTGGCTTGAACCCAAAGCAGGTCCTTGAACATTCCCAGGCACTGATAATAGTATCTAGGTTTACTGGAAAGAAACTGACCCTGACCTGGAGCCGAATTCCTTAAATTTTCATGTAAACTCCATCCCCTCAACCCCTGGCTACAGACTTACATGGGTAAAACATCCCTTTTATCTTGCTGTCCATCACAATGATATATTGCATGCAACACCCTGTAAAGTTCTTTAACAAATGTTTTGGACTGATCACTCTGGCACTGAGAGCTTCTTTCTTTAGAATCTCAAACCAGCCCTGTCTCCAAATGGTTTTGTGTACTCTCTTGTGGGAATTCCCCTGCTGCTGCTTTTAAGGTGACTCCACCTATGGGTTCAGTGAGACAAAACAGGTATGTACCTTGTTTTTTAGACATAGTACTATGCACACTTATCATGTAAATGAGAAACCAAAAAATGCATGTGACTTCCTTTATTGTAATATATGTTTTATTGTGGCGGTCTGGAGCTGAATTTGCAGTATCTCCAAGGTACGCCTATGCTTAAATCTCTATAAACATATAATTTCCAGTGCATACATATTGTTGAAAACTACAACATGCTCAATGCTAAAAAGTGACTTAATTTTCTACCTTAAGACATTGTTTTAAAGTTTTATCAAAAGTCTTGTGAATAAGTTTTGATGAATCATCAAAACACTGCAGCAGTGCTACATCCTAATTTCTGTGGGAATTTTAAACACAGAAATTTCCAAAGAGCAAATAAGCTTGCCAAAACAAGCCTTTTAAGGAATCTGGCCTAAGGACAAAGTCCAAAGGCCAATAGCTGCCTATGGGCCACTGTGTTTTGTACAGAGCCAGACAAATAGAAACAGTCACCCACCCAAGAGGGTACTACAGATGTAGATACTTATATTAATAAATGAATCCTGCTGGATCAGAAGTAACATCAAGTCATCAAATCAAACCATTTGAGGTAATATTTTCTCTGTAAAATTGATTAAGGCAGTTTTGGACAGCTTTTTTTTTTAAAGTCTATTTTAAGAAACAATTATCATGAATCAATCTCTAGTATGCCCATTCTCTGTCCCGTTATTTTTCATGTCTAATTGTAATCAGTTTAAATATAAACCTGAAAGTTGCAAAGGTAGTCTCCAAATCAAATGAGAATATGTCTTCACATTAGTAATTGTGCTGCTTAATACAGAATTTACTTCTGTAGGAGCTTCGCGTGCATATTAAGATATGACAGAGACAGCCTGGGCAACACAGTCAGACCCTGTATCTACAAAAAAAAAAAAAAAAAAAAAAAAATCTGGGCATGACGGTGCATTCCTGTAGTCCTAGCTACTTGGGAGGCTGAGGTGGGAGGATTGCTTGAGCCCAGGAGTTTGGGGTTTCAGTGAGCTGTGATCATGCCACTGTACTCCATCTGGGGCAACAGACCAAAGACCTTCTCTCTCAAGGAAAAAAAAGAAAAGAAATAATGAACAGATTGATTGGTAACGGAATATTTTTCATGTGCACGCTGAAAGGCACCATTTCCTTGGGGCATGAATAAAGGACTCAAGAATCTACAAATAACTCGTGACTGATTTGCCTACTGGTACCTGGAGGAATCTAGTTTAATAAGACACTTCTTAGTTTAATAAACTTGGTGAAATTTCAGTTGCTGTTCTATAGCCTGAATAAAAATCATTTGTGAATTGAAAATCAGGAAGGCCACAGTCTCCATGTGATTGTTTAGAATATGTTGAATTATGCCACAGTCTGAACTGAGGCAAAAATAGCTTAGGAAAGGAGAATTTAATCTGGTTAGAGAATGGGAATGGAGTATAAATAAATTTTAAAGGTTGGATATGCATGCTACAGCAAAGCTGTCACTTGACAGGTTTAATTTACAGAGTTGGCATTTAGGCTGCAGATAATCCAGACAGACACTGACCTAAGCAGCATTACTGGGGCAGGCCTTACATAAGGAGAAATGTTGTTGGATAATTTCCTGCAAGCATAATAACATTTATTTAACAAAAGCTATAGTAGTCATGTTTTTTCCCTATCCCAACACAGCTGCTTTTTAACTGGGCATGTTCAACAAACATTGCTATCTTTGTGTATTTCTATAGCTCCATTCATGGTTGGAAGATACTGAACATAAGAGAAAATGAGTATAGAAGCCTCTTGAAATTTGCTTTTTTCCTTTTTTTTTGAGACAAGAGTCTCGCTCTGTTGCCCAGACTGGAGTGCAATGGCACAATCTTGGTTCATTGCAACCTCTGTCTCCTGGGTTCAAGTGATTCTCCTGCCTCAGCTTCCCAAGTAGCTGGGATTACAGGCACCTGTCACCACGCCCAGCTAATTTTTGTACTTTTAGTAGAGATGGGGTTTCGCCACGTTGGCCAGGCTGGTCTTGAACTCATGACCTCAAGTGATTTGCCTGCCTTGGCCTCCCAAAGTGCTGGGATTACAGGCGTGAGCCACCATGCCTGGCCTGAAATTTCTCCTATTTAAACATAGTTGTCATATAATATATTTCTTTAATCTTCAGACATATTATATTAATGCACATAATAAATACTCAACCACTATTTATTTGGATATTATCATGTTACTTTCCCAACTAAAATTCTATTAGGGCACCCCATTCCCAGTTTATCTGAGTTTTCTTTGCAGGGTTCCTAGTCTCTCAATCCCATTAACAATGGTGTTCACTGGGGTTTTGTCCTAGGGCCTCCTGGACTCACTTTCCACTCTCCTTGGGGTTTTCACCTACACCCATATCTGTGGCCGTCAACCTTACCTCCCTTCCCAACACATATATGTTAAATGCCTAGCATATGCCAGGCATTCTGCTATCTTATGAACATAAACATGTTTTTTGACTCAATGAAATTTATATACAGTGAGAAAAGAAAGAAAGTAACAAGTAAATAAGCGAAGAATATATTTATAATCTGTGCTGTGAAAGAGGTCAACAGAATGGTTGGGTGACTTACTTTAGACAGTGAAGTCAGGGGTGGTGTCTCCCAGGAGATCCAGATCTAAATGATGACAATGAATCACAAAAAGAGGGGGAGGAAGAGAGATATTTTTGGTGGAGGAAATGACAACACAAAATTTCAGGTGGGAGTTTGGTGGTACTTCAGGAGTTAGAAGACCTGAGGGACTGCAGCAACACAAGGGAAAGAGATAAGCCGGGATGTCTAGTAGGGACTGGATCATGCAGGACCTCATAGGCCATGGAAATAATTTGAATTTATTTCACTGACAGTGAATCACACCACATATCAGGAAATGTGTTTTAAGAAAATTGTTTTTCTGTTCTGTGGAGAATGGATTGGAGAAGGCCCTAGAGTAGAATTATTTTAACAGGGTGAAACACTTGAGCTTTCCTGCCTTGTCAAAAGAGAGACAACACTGGTGTTGGCTATGATCAGGACAGCAGAGGCAGAGAAAAGTGGAGAGATTAGAAATATGGAAATAAAATGGAGAAGAGTTACATCACAAAATGCCCCACTGCCTCCAAAAAAATTGCTGTCAAAGGCCAAACATAGATATAAGGTCATGATTTCGAGCCTATTTTATGCTATGGTACTGAATGTATAGGCACACTGATGAAAAGTTCCATAATTTCACATTTTCATTAGCAATACGTTTGTAAGGAATAAGCTAGAAACTTAAAATAAATAAAGGTACTCAAAGTATGCTTAGAGAAAGACACTATTTCTGAGGGTTTTAAGAATATAGCAGCGGGACTCATAGAAATTATTTCGGTTTTCAGAGAACTAAACTCTTGATAGATTTCTATAACAGTAAGAATAGCTAAATTTTATTGTGCTCTTATTGTTTTCCAAGCTATAGGCTAAACATAATTGCAATTTTTTATTGAATTTGTTAGAATAATCAGACTCTGAGATAGAAATTAGTTAAAAAAATCAACACATAGTGGGTGATATTACTTGAGGTATCTATATAATGAAATATTTTTCAGCTATTAAAAGTATCTTAACATCTTTAACATAAAGAAATGATTGTAATGTTAAAGAAAAAGAAACCACGCTATAAAAAATAGAAATAAATAAACCAAAATGTTAACAGGTAAAACTGACATTTAAATACTTTATGGGTGTCATTGGGTGATGTGATGATAAACAATTTTTTTATTTATAACTTCCAATATTTTGTAATTTTTTTTCTGAAAATGCTACACTTACAGTTGGGGAAAAATCATTTCAGATGAATGCTCAAAAGGGTTGCACTGGTAGGTCTGTAGCCTTATTGTACTCTGCAGCAGAGATAGAAGCACCAGGTTATCCTAACCTGACAGCAGCTGTCAAAAATATTATAACCACTTTCATTCTGATTCCATGTTCTTGGAGAATTAATCTGATTATAATTTGCTTTTAATATGTATTTATTTGCCATCAAATGTGAGAGTATAGTCCAACCAGTAAGAAGCTCCCTGGGAGCTTAAAGTTGTTTATGTATCATGTTTGTGGCTATAAACCAAGAGATTGCCTCTAAACATTTGGAAACATCTAAAACCCAAGGTGACTTGGGTGTAATGTAAGGGAAGCTGCCCTGGAATGTGATTGTAAGCGGAAACAAAATCAATTCTATTTTATCTGCCCAGAGGAAGACTGTGAGAACAGAAGGAAGACGATAACTGGGTACACAGAAGAGAAAGGTCTAAAGATTTGAGGGTTGTCAATGTTTATCAGGCACTGTCTGGAGAAGGGGCATGAATCTGTACTGAACTTGCTGGTTGTTGTAGAAATATACCTTATTATGGGGTAGTATTAACAACATTGACAGTTATTGAGTGCTTACTATATGTTGAGTACTGTATTAAGCAGTATATTAATCCTTCCATAAATCTCTTGAGATTGAGATTATCCCCATTATAAAAATCAGGACACAAGGACATGCAGCCTCAGAAAGCTTAGGGTCATACAAGTATGTGATGCAGCTGGAATTCAAATCCCAGTGGCCTAACTGCAAGACTCCCTGCTTCCATTACTCTGTTAGGCTGCACTCATGGCCTTGAAATATCCCTTCAGGTTGTTTACTTTCTTATGTTCTGGTTCTTTGCTAAACAAACAAGCTTTTAATTATTAATTTGGCTTCCTACATGTTCTGATCCTGTAAAGGAATTACTCCATTACAAATGCACTGGCATTTGGGCTTATACGTCATCCTTCCATGCATTTAGTAAAAGTGAATCATAAAATATGATTATGCAATACTTTACTGAAAATCTGCCCTTCCTGTTCATTCTTGTGGCTATTTCAAGAGAAGTTATTCCCTAGACTAATGCTACTCCAAGGGCAGTCTGTGAACTAGTGCCAATCTACAAACTGTTACTGGTCTGAGAAGAGATAAGCACACAAATTGAGAGCAAGCATTTAAAAACTTTTATAGCTATTTGACAGGGTAACTTTCTTACTATTAAACTTAATTTCAAAAATTAGGCTTTGTGGCCAGCTGCAATAGTTCAAGCCTGTAATCCCAGCACTTTGGGAGGCCGAGGCAGGCGGATCACCTGAGATCAGGAGTTTGAGACCAGCTTGGCTGACATGGTGAAAACCCAGTTCTACTTTAAAAATATACACAAATTAGTGGGGCTGGTGGTGCATGCCTGTAATCCCAGCTCGGAAAGTTTGAGACCAGCCTGGCTAAGATAGCAAAACACTGTATCTACTAAAAATTCAAAAATTAGCCAGGTGTGGTGGTACACACCTGTAATCACAGCTACTTGAGAGACTGAGGCAAGAGAATTGCTTGAAGTGGGGAGGCAGAAGGTGCAGTGAGCTGAGATCACACCATTGCACTCCAGCATGGGTGACAAAGTGAGAATCCGTCTGCCCCCTGAAAAAAAAGGTTTAATTGAAAAGTATATTGTAGGCTGGGTGTGGTGGCTCACGCCTGTAATCCAAGCACTTTGGAGGCCAAGGCGGGCAGATCATCTGAGGTCGGGAGTTCAAGACCAGCCTGACCAACATGGTGAAACCCCGTCTTTAAAAAAAAAAAAAGAGAGAAGTGTATTGTATGTTCTATTGCTGACTGATCAGTGGTATTGATAAAGAGCTTATTTAAGAACAGATTTTACAATACAGAGGGCCCTCTACTTATAATGGTTCAACTTACAGGATTTTCCCACTGTTGCCATGGGTGTATTGGGATATTAAATGTATTTTCAACTGAAAATATTCTTTGACTTAAGATGGGTTTATTAGGACATAACCTAATTGTAAGTTGTCAAGAAGTATCTGTATTTACAATAGTTTTCCTCCATTTACATCCTTTTTGAGAAGGGAAAGCCTGGTAGGCAGCTACTGTACATACAGGGCCTAATTCAGGATGGCAAATGCCCTGTAATAGTCACACCCTAGTTAGGGTTTTATTCTGTAACCATGCACACAATTTATGATACTGTGAAAACCATTAGAAAAGACCCTTAAGGTTCTTAGTTTTTAAAAATTCTTGGCTTCTACAGAGTTATCTTTTATTTTAAAAGGGTTTTTATCTCTTCAAAGCACTGTAACTACATAACCCAGCCTTTCTACCTGCAATGGTCATTGTAAAAGGAAATTGTGAAGTGTTTATATCTACATGCCTTGCCGGAGGAGCTGAGATTTAAAAAGATCTTAGAGTGATGAAAGGCAGCAAACGCAATAAGGGGCTGGGAAATAAAGTTTTTCTAAACATAAGATGAAAGACTTTTAGAGCCATGTAAAGGTAGAGCTGGAAAGGCCTGGAAGATCCTCCAATTATACCTCAGGAAACAGAGCTCTGGAAGGATAAGTGACTCATCCTATCGAAGTGCTCACAGAAAGTGGCATTTATCTCAGAGCCAAAGGGAGGTTCTCAGAACAGAAATGAATCTTGCATTTCCATGCAATTTAACTCCTCAAATGATTTCCCTCTTATTATCTGATTGCATTTCTTCCTAACTCTCACACTGTATTGGGAGGAGCTATCTCATTTTACTTAAGAAGAGATTAGAATGCACCTAGTAAATGAGCCAGTCAAAACTTAAAACTGGGCCAGGTGTGGTGGCTCATGCCTGTAATACTAGCACTTAGGGAAGTGGAGGCAGGTGGATCACTTGAGGTTAAGAGTTTGAGACCAGCCTGGCCAACACAGTGAAACCTCATCTCTATACAAAAAACACAAAAATTAGCTGGGTGTAGTGGCACACACCTGCAATTCCATTTACTTGGGAAGCTGAGGTGGGAGGATCACTTGAGTCGGGGAGGTGGAGGTTGCAGTGAGCTAAGATCCTGCCACTGCACTCCAGCCTGGGTGACAGAGCGAGACTGTATCTCAAAACAAAAAGAAAATAAAACAAACAAACTGAAACCTGAACTCCCAGACTCATTGTTCCTTTCATAATGTTGAGATCCATGGATCTATTAATTAATACTCAAATTTCTCTGAGGTTGTGGCTTCCAAACCTTTTAGAGGCACTTGGGATGATTTCGATTCACAGAGCGGGGGTCTGTGAATCCTAAAAGCTCCCAGGTACTGTTGCTGTTAGGTAGCTCATCATTGCTAGGCAGAGTGGATGTATGCCTTTAGTAATATAAATTTAGTTTGTCATTCAGGGAGACAAAATCCTCTATAATGGCTGCAATAGGCACAAGAGTTTTTGTGGTGCCAAGAACTGTGATAGCAGCAGTGGCTACACTGGCAGTAGTAATACTTCTGGTAACCCAGACCCCATGACATTTATACAAATGGATTGCTGAAGACACAGGAGAAAGGGAGATACTCTCTGGCCATCATAATTTCAAGGATTTTCCATCCTAATAGTCTAGATCTAATCTAATGAATATGACAGGAATATTGAATTATTAAATATTCTGATTTCCAGGGAACTCTCCAAAGGTCTTTGTTTTCATTCTAAAAATCTGACTCAGTCCTCTAATGATGGAACTGTTTGCCCTGGAGGGTCATGTACTCCTATTCAGGGCAGCCTCTAAAGATCTACAGAATCCATTTATTTTCTTTCTTTTGTTCTTTCTTTTTTTTTTTTTTTTGATACTGTCACTTTTATTGCCTAGGCTGCAGTGCAGTGGCACAATCTCTGCTCACTGCAACCTCTGTCTCCCGGGTCCAAGAGATTCTCCTGCTTCAACCTCCCAAGTAGCTGGAATTACAGGCATGCGCCACCACACCTGGCTAATTTCGTATTTTTAGTAGAGACAGGGTTTCTCCATGTTGGTCAGGCTGGTCTCAAACTCCAAACCTCAGGTGATCTGCCTGCCTCGGCCTCCCAAAATGCTGGGATTACAGGTGTAACCACCGCGGCTCGCCCAGAACTCATTTTCTTTGCTGAGCCAACTAGATCTTCTTTGAAGAAGAAAGGGTCATTTAGCACTATTCTTATATTACCAGAAATGAACAGCAATTATGATGGGAGTGGAAAGTTTAAAAGAAATGGAGGTATGAGTCTCCCAGAAATATATGGAATAATTCTTGCTTTGCTTGGCTGTGCTCTGATATCAACCACACGTTAACAGAAACCATACCATGTGCTTCAGAACTTCCGCGCTGCTAAAAACACGACTACTTGGATGATTCCGACAAAATTTCTGAAAAAATCTGCTATACACCAGCATTGCCTAAGAGGTGGATTTACAAACATAAATAAGAGTAAGATTGTCCCCAAAAGTGACCTATATGTAAACAGTGACAATACAGCTTGATACATTTTTTCCTTTCTTTTTTGAGACAGAGTCTCACTCCGTCACACAGGTTGGAATGTAGTGGCGTGATCTCTCAGCTCACTGCAACTTCTGCCTCCCGGCTTCAAGTGATTCTCGTGCCTCAGACTCCCGAGTAGCTGGGACTACAGGCCACCATATCTGTCTAATTTTTGTGTTTTTAGTAGAGACGGGGTTTCACCATGTTGGCCAGGCTGGTCTTGAACTCCTGACCTCAAGTGATTTGCCTGCCTTGGCCTCCCAAAGTACTGGGATTATGGTGTGAGCAACCTCGCCCAGCCTCAATTATATAATAGATTCTCCTTATTGTGTGCTGTGGTAAGGCTAAGGAGAGACACCTAATTCTGCCTGGAAGGTTGTAAAGTGAGAGTTGGGGTAAAGCCCGAGAAACAGTCTTCTAAGGATTTGGGACTACAGTCTAGAACAAAGTATGTAAGAATTTCTGGTCAAGTTTTGGAAAAGATACTCCCAGTATTATGATAAAAGAACATGAATAGAATACTTTTCACATGCTTTGAGATTTATGAGAGACCAGAAGCTTGACAAGAATAGAGAAAATTCCTACTGTAATGGAATATACTTAAAAAGAAACTGTAAAACTAAATTATAACTAAATAAATTTCTGGTGAGGATTGTAAAGTCTTTTATTGCCTCTGAGAGGAGGCTACCATCTGTTAATTTGAATATTTGTGCTTTCAGTCTTCTGAATTTTTTTCACATTTAAAGCACTGAATTACTCCTCCCCTCCCCAGATATAGTCAATGTCTATGGAAATTTCTAGATTGCTAATTGGAAATTTTCAGGTGTGGTTCTAAGCCTCTTAAAATAAGGCCAACTGACATCAGTAACTTTTTTTTTCTTTTGTATTTTCTGTTTTAAACAACCATAGCCATAACCTTTAAATAACCTGAGTCAAATATGTTAATTGTACTCCATTACGATTATAATCCCAGGCTGGACAATGGTTTTGTTTAGTTTGGTTATGTTCGTGCCACAGTTCCTCTTCCTTTCTCCTCTCCTACAGTCCGTCAATGAATTTAAAATCATAAATAGTTTTCCTACTCCTATACACAAAGATACTAAATTCGAATTCCCCCAACTTAATCAGTGATAATTCCAACAACTCTTTACCGGGAAGCTACACATTCCTTGGCTATCATTCATTAGTTAGAACACCAAGATCTAAATATGTGTTAATGTCCAGGGAGGGCTGACAAATTTAGCTACACTGAGACACTAAAATAGCTATACTGCATGACAGGATACCAAACTGGCTTTCATTAACCTGTCTTGGCCAAGAAGAACTTTATTTTTAGGCCACCCATGTAACTGGTTATTTATAAGGAGGAAGCACCTTGACCTTTGGCTTTCACTATTGAACACACAGCCATTGAGACCAAAACTGTGTGTGAAAATCATTCAGTTACCACAGGAGTCTATCTGAACCCGAGTCACTAACAGCATCCCGTTACTTTATGGCCCTGAAGCATAGTTTCCAAAACAAAACTTTAGCCTTGTGTTAAAAGCAGAGCTTTGACATCATCAACAGATTGCATAGAACTAAGCCGTATCACACAATTACTGAGGACTTATTTGAATATACAAAATTTGTAGTTCAAAGTTGAATAGTATACTTTGAAGGAAAAATGGCTTGAATATAATCAATGTACACGGATATACGCTGTCTCTACTACTTTGCAACTTTGGTGACAAGTTAAATACAGTTCTGGTACATCTGTACGAAGAATCTTGTGCAACTACTTACATCAGTTCCCAAGAATATTCACAAAAAAAGGTTATGATCATAAAACAATGTTAAAAATAATGAACTTTAATGACATAATGCTAGTTTTAAGACAAAATATTTGTACATAGGAAAAAAGCCTGGAAAAAAATATGTGAACATGCATATTGTGACTATCTGTGAATCAGTGAATTGTGGATGTTTTATTTTCTATTTTCTATTTTTTTTTTAATGTTGTCCAAATTTCCCACAGTGGCCAGGCACAGCGGTTCACGCCTATAATCCCAGCACTTTGGGAGGCTGAGGCGGGTGGATCACCTGAGGTCAGGAGTTTGAGACCAACCTGGCCAAATAGTGAAACCCCATTTCTACTAAAAATACAAAAATTAGAAGGGCATAGTGATGGGCCTCTGTAATCTCAGCTACTCGGAGGCAGAGGCAGGGAGAATTGCTTGAACCCAGGAGGCAAAGCCTTCAGTGAGCCGAGATCATGCCACTGCATTCCAGCCTGGGCAACAGAGGGAGACCCTGTCTCAATTTGAAAACAAACCAAAAACCAAAATCACTATAGAAATGTTTCAAAACAAACCTCCCAACCACATATACACCCCAACTAAGGCTCAAGGAGCTCTTAAGGGCCCTTTATCATGAAAGTTGGTGTGGCCTACTCACCCCTCTCTGTAGCAGTGTTCTTTCTTCAGGTAGAGACGTCCAAAGAACGCTTCAGCCTTAGCAGCTTCACTCTCAGCTCACCAAGTGGTAACCCAAGCCTCCCGCAACTCCTTTTATACTCCAGAAAGAGATGGTGGGCCCACCTCTTCCTCCCTGATTGATTACATTATCTCTGAATACATTACAGAGGTAATGATTACATTACCTTTTTTTCACACCACTGTTAATTGCAATCCTGGGAGGGGCTCATGAAGCATTTTGTTTTGAATCTATTATGTAGATTAAAAAACCCAATCACTGAGGGTTACCTAGTATAGCTAAAAAACCCAATCACTGAGGGTTACCTAGTATAGCTAAAAAACCCAATCACTGAGGGTTACCTAGTATAGCTAAAAAACCCAATCACTGAGAGTTATCTAGTATGGCTCACATTTGTCAGTTTAAGTTTTTCTTTTAACATTTTTTTGTTTAAACTTTTCAAATTGACACATAATAACTGTACATATTATGGAGTACATAGTGATGTGATATATATAATGTATAGTGATTAATTAGATCAGAGTAATTAGTATATTCATCATCTCAAACATTTATCCTTTTTTTATGTTGTGAACATTCAGTACCCTCCTTCTAGCAATTTGAAACTGAATATTATTAGCTATAGGCATCCTACGATACTACAGAACACTATAATTGATTTCTGTCTAGTAGTAGTTTTGTATTTTTTATATCCTTTTTTTTTTTTTTTTTTTTTTTT
>NW_016107351.1:8615568-8638175 GCF_001604975.1 Cebus imitator | reverse complement strand
AGCTTCAAGTATGAGTGAGAATATTCTGTGTTTAACCTTCTGTTCCTGCCTTATTTCACTTAACATAATGTCCTCCAGTTCTATTCATGTCGCTGCCAATGACAGGATTCCATTTTTGTATGGCTAAGTAGTATTCCATTGTGTATATACATATCCCATAAAGGTTTTATTTTATTTTGTTTATTCATTTATTTTGGAGACAAATTTTCACTCTTGTTGCCCAAGCTGGAGTGCCGTGGTGTGATCTTGACTCACTGCAACCTCTGTCTCCCTGGTTCTAGTGATTCTCCTGCCTCCTGTAGTGAAGAAGCAGGAGGCCAAGAAAGTGGTCAATCCCCTGTTTGAGAAAAGGCCTAAGAAATTTGGCATCGGACAGGACATCCAGCCTGAAAGAGACCTCACCCACTTCATGAAATGGCCCTGCCATATCAGGTTGCAGTGGCAGAGAGCCACTCTCTATAAGCAGCTTAAATTGCCTCCTGAGATTAATCAGTTCACCGAGGCCCTGGACCGTCAAATAGTACTCACTTAGCTTAAGCTGGCCCACAAGTACAGACCAGGGACAAAGCAAGAAAAGAAGCAGAGGCTGTTGGCCCAGGCAGAAAAGAAAGCTGCTGGCAAAGGGGACGTCCCCACTAAGAGACCACCTGTCCTTTGAGCAGAAGTTAATGCTATCACCACCTTGGTGGAGAACAAGAAAGCTCAGCTGGTGGTGATTGCACACGACATGGATCCCACTGAGCTGGTTGTCTTCTTGCCTGCACTGTGTCATAAAATGGGGGTTCCTAACTGCATTATCAACGGGAAGGCAAGACTGGGACGTCTAGTTCACAGGAAGACCTGTACCACTGTCGCCTTCACACACGTTGACTCGGAAGACAAAGGCACTTTGGCTAAGCTGGTGGAAGCTGTCAGGACCAATTACAATGACAGATACAATGAGATCTGCCATCACTGGGGAGGCAACGTCCTGGGTTCCAAGTCTGTGGCTCGCATCACCAGGCTCGGAAAGGCAAAGGCTAAAGAACTTGCCACTAAACTGGGTTAAATGTACACTGTTGAGTTTTCTGTTCATAAAAATAATTAAAATAATACAAATTTTCCTTCAAAAAATTAAATCAGGGTTGTGTTTACATTAACTCAGTAAACCTTTTCTGAACTTCTGGGCTGTGTTTGGAGATAGGAATAGAAGGAGAAATAGGACATGGTCACAGGCTCTACATAGCTCATAGGCTGCTATGATGGAGAAAAGGAAACTGGGAGCATCTATGTAGGAAGGTGGCATAAGGATATATTAATACCGCTGTGAGTAGCGAACACTTTATGTGCTTGCCTGGTGCCATCCTAAGCCTGTTCTATGTATCTATTCATTTTGTCCTCACAACAAACCTATGAGGTAGATCTTGTGATTTTCCTTACATTGCAGATGACAAAACTGAGGTACAGAAAAGTTATGTCACACGGTGAATAATCTGAATGTGGATTCAAAGCCTGGCTTCAGATTATAACAACTAACAGTAATGCAGAAAGTGCTATAATAGGGAAAATAGGAAGTGCTAAGGGAAATCAGAGAGGGTCATCTAACTGAAACCTAGGATTCAAAAACAACCTAGGATTCATGAAGAGATTATGACTTTAGGGCTGAGTTGTGGAAGAGTAGCAGGTTTTGGAAAATGGTGGGTGTGGGCAGTAAAGAAACAGGAAATGCCTAGAGAGAATTAAACAAGTTCCTGATTGTGAAAGAATTTATATTCCATACTAGGGAATATGAAATGGTGAGATAATGGGGAATTTCAAAGGGTTTTAAGCAAGGAAACCTTAAGTCAAATTTGTGGTTTTTAAATAAATAGGACTTGGAGAGAGCAAGAACAAAGACAGAGAGATAAATTTGGGGCCTCTGTAGCACTAAAAAATCTGCCCCCACCCCGGCCAGGCAAGGTGGCACATGCCTGTAATCCCAGCACTTTGGGAGCTGAGGTGGGTGGATCACTTGAGGTCAGGAGTTTGGGACCAGCCTGGCCAACAAGGTGAAATCCTATCTCTACTAAAAATACAAAAATTAGCCAGGCATGGTGGCACACGCCTGTAGTCCCAGCTACTTGGGAGGCTGAGATGGGAGAATAGCTTGAACCCAAGAGCTGGAGGTTCCAGTGTGCTGAGATTGCACCATTTTATTCCAGTCTGGAGGACAGAATAAGACTCTACCTCAAAAAAAAAAAAAAAAAAAAAAAAAAAAACAACTCTCCCACTAACCTGTAAATTCCGGAAAGGCATTCTCTTGAGTGTGATTAATCTTATTATATTTGAGTATGGCAGAGCCAAAATGGTGCCTGTCAAAGGAGAATGCTTAAATACATTTTTGATGGGAAATAAGTGAAAACCAATTATCACTACTTTAATCCAAAATTTTTTAAAAGAACGTTTTCTCAATTTTATTAAGGTTTAAAGAATAATTGATAAAAATTAAATGTATTTATGGTGTACTGTGTGATGTTTTGATATATATAGATATACATTGTGAAATAAATGAAGTTATTTAACATATTCATCACCTAACATATTTTTTTGAGATGAGAAAATTTAAGATATCTATTTGAAATTTCCTGTGTGTAATACATTAACTATAGTCACCATGCTGTGTAATAGATCTCCAGAACTTATTCATCCTAACTAAAAGGTTGTACTTTTTTTTTGTTTGTTTTATATAGAGTTTCACTCTTATTGACCAGGCTGGAGTGCAAGGGCACCATCTTGGCTCACTGCAATCTCTGCCTCCCAGGTTCAAGTGATTCTCCTGCCTCAGCCTCCCAGGTAGCTGGGATTACAGGCATGCACCATCACGCCTGGCTAATTTTGTATATTTAGTAGAGATGGGGTTTCACCATGTTGGTCAGGCTGTTCTCGAACTCTTGACCTCAAGTTATCTCACCACCTCAGTTTCCCAAAGAGTGGGATTTCACGCACGAGCCACTGCACCCGGCCAAATGTTGTACTCTTTAACCAACATCTCCTCATTTTCCCCCAACCCTCAGCCCCTGGTGACCACCATTCTAGTCTCTGATTCTATGACTTTGACTTTTTTAGATTTCACTTATGAGATCATAGAGTATGTGTCTTTCTGTACCTGGCTTACTTCACTAAGCAAAATGTCCTCCAGGTTCATTCATGTTTAGCAAATAACAATATTTCCTTTTTTAGGGCTAAATCATATTCCTGTGTGTGTGTGTTTGTGTGTATATACTGTATATACATGTTATGTATATGATTTTCTTTAACCACATTTTAAAATCTACATTTTCTTTATTCATTGGGTATTGTGAATGATGCTGCAATGATCAAGGGAATATAGATGTCTCTTCAACATACTGATTTCATATCCTTTGGATATATACCCAGAAGGGATTGCTAGATCATATAATAGTTCTATTTTTAATATTTTTAAAACTCTGAAACTACTTTTTGGATATTCTTGATTTAAGCAAATGAGTAAATATATTTTGAATAACAGAACCAGGTTTCTTTTTAAAAAAAAATTTTTTTTTTTTCCTTCTTAGAAGTAGGTTTCTCACTGTTAGAGAAAAGTAGATACAAATATGGAACATGTGAAAGCTAGAATGAATCTTGGGGTATTGGACTAAACTTTGGGCATGTCTAATAATATTCAGATTTTGGTTCCTAAAAACTAGTTTCCTTTATAAGGAAACAGGCCTCATTGAGAAATGACTGGTTCCAGGACTGTTCAGGATAAGTAAAAGACAGGACTGGAAATTTCTTTCTTTCCTTTTTTTTTTTTCTTGATACAGAGTCTTACTTTTGTTGCCCAGGCTGTAGTGCAATGGCACAATTTTGACTCACTGCAACCTCCATCTCTCAAGTTCAAGCAATTCTCCTGTCTCAGCCTTCCAAGTAGCTGAGATTATAGGCACGCACCACCAGGCCCAGCTAATTTTTTTGTATTTTTAGTAGAGATGGGTTTTAACCATGTTGGCCAGCTTGGTCTCGAACTCCTGACCTCATGATCCGCCTGCCTTGGCCACCCAAAGGGCTGGGATTACAGCCGTGAGCCGCGGTGCCTGGCCTAAGACTGGAAATTTCTTGAGCCACAAATTAAGAAAGTACTCAAGGGGAGTGAACCGATAGTTTAGTGACCAGCATGAGCCGCCTCAACAAGCCGAAGAGTGAGATGACCCCGGAGGAGCTGCAGAAGCGAGAGGAGGAGGAATTTAACATGGGTCCACTCTCTGTGCTCACTCAGTCCATCAAAAAACAACACCCAAGTGCTCATCAACTACCGCAACAATAAGAAACTCCTCGGCCATGTGAAGGCCTTGGATAGGCACTGCAACATGGTGCTGGAGAACGTGAAGGAGATGTGGACTGAGGTGCCCAAGAGTGGCAAGGGCAAGAAGAAGTCCAAGCCAGTCAACAAAGACCGCTGCATCTCCAAGATGTTCCTGCGTGGGGACTCAGTCATCGTGGTCCTGTGGAATCCGCTTATCGCCAGCAAGTAGCAGCTACCTATCCCTATCAGCCAACAGAGCTGACTCCCCCGTCCTACAGAGACCGCTGTTCCTGGTGTTGAGAATAATAAACCTCTGTGTTTTTTTCTTAAAAAAATAAATAAAGTACTCAAAAACAGAAGAAGAAAAAGACATGAAAAGGACACAAAACCTGCTTGAAGAGACTTTCAGTTGCCCCAAATCTGAGACGATTTGAGTATCAAAATAAGAAAAGATAGAAACAGATTGTAAATCACGGAATGAAAGGAGAATCAATGAGTCCATACTTAAATAAGTATTTGAGTGAGAAGGGAAATCTCCTTATAGTAGCATGGCAACCGGTACATGTTGAAGAAATGGCAGAATTAGAAATCACCATTTGGAAACTATTATTGTAATAATTTATGATTTAATGATCAGCAGATGATAAAACTAGTGGATGAAAGTTTGATATGTAATGTGACATTTATATACTAAAGTATCTCTTTGGAGACATTAATCGTAAAGGGAAAAGTAGTTATTTTAGAAATATGGTAGTCATCACGTTTACCAAGTGACCAAAGTTAATATCTTCAGTAATGGGAGAAATTAACATCAGTCATTTCCTGATGGGATACATGGAGGAGAAAATAATATCACTTCAGGAATATTCCTGCCAAATATGTATATCCTGAATCTAATAATGAGGAAACATCAGAAAAACCCAAACTGAGAAACTGAGAAATTATTCTGAGTATAATTGGCTTGTACTAATCAGAAACATCAAGGTTATAGAAGATAATGACTGATCTCCTATTAAGATGAAAGCAAACATGACAGGATGACCCGAATCAGTATGTGACCCAGGTTTTTATTTTACTATACAGGATATTACTTTGACAACTAAAGAAATTTGAGCTGGTGTGGATTAGCTAAGACTGATGCGAATTGCTGATTTCAGTAACTGTGCTGTAGTTGTTAAGAGAATATATTCCTGTTTTTTGACCCTGGGGTTTTAGGATACTAAAGTGTTAAGGATTTCACATCTGCAACTTACTTCCAAACAGTATATAGAAAGAAATAACATGTATACATATATAGAGAGAGGATGATGAAACATGTGGCAAGATGTTAAAATACAGGGAGTCTGATTGAAAAGTATGCAGGAATTCTTTATATTTTTCTTGCAACTTTTCTGTATATCTCAAATAACATCAAAGAACGTTTAGAAAACTAAGAAGATGGCTGGGTGCAGTGGCTTATGCCTGTAATCCACTCGGCACTTTGGGAGGCCGAGGTTGTGGGGGAACACCTGAAGTCGGGAGTTCGAGACTAGCTTGACCAACATGGTGAAACCCATTTCTCCTAAAAATACAAAATTAGCCGGGCATGGTGGCGCATGACTGTAATCCCAGCTACTCGGGATGCCAAGGCAGGAGAATCGCTTGAACTCAGGAGGCAGAGATTGTGGTGAGCCGGGATCGCGCCATTGCACTCTAGCCTGGGCGACAAGAGTGAAACTCCATCTCAAAAAAAAAAAAAAAAAAGAAAGAAAACTAAGATGATTTGTGGTAAAGCCCTCTGGACAGCTGTCCCAGGAACAGTGTATGATAGTCTTTATTCCTCACCATTGTAAGTAGAATTAGGGCATACTCCAGCTCACAGGCAGAAAAGGAAACTCCTCTACATGAAATACGGGGTTGGGGCAGAGAATTACAATGTGAGGAAGAAAATGGGGGGTTGAAATCCAAAAGTTCATTAAACTCTGGACTCCTCTGTTTCTTTATATTTGTAAAAAAGTTTATAAACAACCCCTAAAAACAGAATAACAAGGGAATGTCAATTCCTTTGTGTACAAATAAATATGAAGAGTGAAATGAAATCTTTGTTTGAGGTTCTAAAAGATACTCTTATTACATTGTGAGCTGGGTAGAAAGTTGCTAGAAATTAAGCTATAGGCAGACAGGCAGGAGGATGTCATTATAAGTTTGACTTGACATAGGAGGCACTACATGACTTGCCCTAGGTCTTTCAGTAAAGGTTAGGGTTTGTTTCCCAAATCTTGAGCTCTTGACTAGGGAACCAATTGGATGAATGGGCACAGTGTGTAGGTCACAATCTTCTTTCCATGTTCATGTGATATAACCTTCCTCACATTCAACCATCAACACTCTGCCCTATGAATACTTAGATACATTTATTCAATGAACAATTATTATTCTTCCTGTCAGAGACTGTTCTCAGTATAAGACAAAATAGTGAATAAGTTAGATAAGATCCCTTTTCATAAAATATCTACATTTTAGTGGGAGGATTAGACAGTAAACAAGATTCAAATATTTCAATATGACTATTGCAACTTTTGAAAAGTTCCAAGAAGGAAACCTGTAGGATGATATAACTGAAAGAAAGAAAAAGAACGCTGGGCGCGGTGGTTCACCCCTGTAATCCCAGCACTTTGGGAGGCCGAGGTGGGTGGATCACTTGAGGTGAAGAGTTCAAGACCAGCCTGGCCACCATGTTGAAATCCTGTCTCTACTACAGATAGAAAAAAAAAAAAATTAGCCAGGTGTGGTGGCAGACACCTGTAATCCCAGCTACTGGGGAGGCTGAGATAGGAGAATTGGTAGAACCCTGGGGGTGGAGGTTGCAGTGAGCCAAGGTCGCGTCACTGTACTACAGAGCAAGACTCCGTCTCAGTTTCAAAAAAAAAAAAAGAAAGAAAGAAAAAAAAAGTTTTCAGATCTTCCCTTAGTAGGGTTCATTTTGTTGCCATCCGAATGATCATAAAATGCTTTGGACTGAGGGGTTTCCTGGGATAAAGAACGAACTTTCAGTTTTAAAACAGGGACAGGTCTGGCAAACTGAGACATGAGACACCCTAGCATATGAGTGGCTTATGTTTCAAAGGAACACTCTAATTTGTGGACAAAATGATGTCACAGCTTTGTTTTAAAATAATCCAGCCAGGAGAAGTTACAGTGGGGGATGTAGTTGAAAAAAGATTGGCCATATGTTAATTAATGTTGTGATGGGTAGTGGAACTCATTATATTATTCCAAATTTGCAGTTTGGAAGTTCAAGAAGATAAAAATAAAAGGATGATTCTGATTGTTTTGTGGAGAATGGTTTGCAAGGGTTAGGACTAAGAGATAAGAGGCTAGAGCGGTAGTTTAGGAGACGAGATCATAGCTCGGATGAGTCAGGTAGGGGTGGAGGTGGTGAAAATCTGGGATATATTTTGTATATGGAGCAATGGAAGGGATGTCACATTTGTGAAGAAGTGTGGATTTAGACCTTTTAATATGTAGAGGTCAGCAGAGAGGTTGGCAAAGGAGATTTCAAGAAAGCAGTTGGTGAAGGGAGACAAACCAGTGATTGTCAGGTCAGTGAAAACTGTGAGTCAAGGAGAAAACCGGACAACCATGCGAAGCGACAAGAGAAATTAAATGGAATAAGGTGAGATCGTTGAATCTAGGGGCAAAAACTGAACTGGAGAGAGATGGGAGAGAGGCAAAATGGGAAGAAGGAAAATGGAGAGGTTGGACTTTTTATTTATTTATTTGTACTTTTTTAAACAGGGTTTCATCACGTTGGCCAGGCTGGTCTCTAACTCTCGACCTCATGATCCTTCTGCCTGGGCCTCCCAAGGTGCTAGGATGACAGGCATGAGCCACCGTGCCCAGCCCTTGCACTTGCTCTTAAAGGGTGAAATCCTGGTGGCTCACGTCCATCATCCCAGCACCTTGGGAGGTCCAGGAGGGCGGATCACTTGAGGTCAGGAGTTCGAGGCCAGCCCAGCCAACACAGCGAAACTCCGTCTCTCGAGGCTGGACTCTTGAAAAGTTTTACTGTGACTTGAAAACGGGGTAGATTATTAAGTCAGATTTAGTAGTTTTTGAGTTCAAAGAAGAGTTATTTATTTAAAATTTCCATAGGTTATTGGAGAACAAGTGGTGTTTGGTTACATGAGTAGGTTCTTTAATGGTGATTTGTGAGATTTTGGTGCACCCATCACCCGAGCAGTATACACTGCACTCAATTTATAGTCTTTCGCCTGTCAATCCTTTCCCACCCTTTCTCCCTGAGTCCTCAAAGTCCATTGTGTCATACTTATGCTTTTGCATCCTCATAGCTTATCTCCCACTTACGAGTGCGAACATATGATGTTTGGTTTTCTATTCTGGAATTACTTCACAGTCTCCAATGTCATCCAGGTTGCTGTGAATACCATTAATTCATTCTTTTTTATGTCTGAGTAGTATTCCATTGTATACATATACCACAGTTTATCCATCAAATGAGAGTTTTTAAAAGATGGAGAAAATTCTATGTAAAAAATTTGTGTGTATTTTACCACTATGTTTTTAAAATGGCAAAAAATGATGAGAGACACTAGGAAATGGTTGTAAGCTGATGGAAATGACTTAGCACAGAGGAAAGTATTGATGATGCGAAAGAGATACAGGGGTGAAGCCACTGAGGGCTTAAGGAGGTTGGCTTTCAGAAAGGAGTAGTAACATTTCACAGTAGTAAGAAGGGAGGGCAAATCTATTAATAGATGCACCTTTTTTGATGGAGTTGGGTGGAGACAGTGGGCACTTGCCCTCCTGACTGCTTCTAATTGATCAGTGAAGTATATGGTAAGTTCACCAATCAAGGGGTGATATATGAATGCAAAAAGGTTGGAAATATCAGTCCAAAAATCTGTTATTCCATTATTAGTACTAGATTCCTTTGAGGCTTAAACTGTTTTTCGTGACACAAGGGTGTTTTGTTTTGTTTTTGAGACGAAGTTTCCCTCTTGTCACCCCGGTTGGAGTGCAGTGGCAGGATCTCGGCTCACTGCAACCTCCGCCTCCTGGGTTCAAGCAATTCTCCTGCCTCAGCCTCCCAAGTAGCTGGAATTACAGGTGCCCACCACCAGGCCAGGCTAATTTTTTGGATTTTTAGTAGAGACGGGGATTCACATGTTGGCGAGGCGGTCTCACTCCTGACCTCATAATCCACCGGCCTGGGCCTTCCAAAGTGCTGGGATTACAGCCACCCAGCCCAGCCTAAATTGTTTTTCTTTAAGAAATCTTAGGGGCTGCTCTAGAAGGATGGGGAGTAGATCACAGAGGTTTTCAAACTTTGACTTGCACCCAGGGAACTTGTTTAACATATAAATATCCAGGCTCCACCCTGACTCTACTAAATTAGAACTTAAATGGCCAGCTACCTCCAGATCTGTATTGTTTAACAAGCTCCCCAGGTGTTCTGAGTCACAGCAAGGTATGAGAACCCTGCCTCAGCAAAAATTATCTGAAGAGAATGGGACACTGGCTGGGAGTCTAAGAGTGAAGTAACGGGAGATACTGAGGATACTAGTAATGGAAGAAGAAAACCGGCTTTGATTGTTGTCTTTCTTCTAGGATGAGACGCAGATTTCTTTTAAACTATATTGAACTCAGGTTGAGTTAATTATACTCCTTAGTTTGTGGCACATTTTTCGCCCGCTGTGGATTTCTTTTTTATTCTCTTCTATTCCTATTTGCTATTTCTACATTCCCCCCGACCTCCACAACCATTCTGATGTGTTTGATGTGCATCTTGTTTTATGTGCACGCATCTTAACTTACATAAATGGTGTGATAGAAATCTTATTTTGCATCCTTTTTTTTTTTCTTTTTTCTTTTTTGAGACCGGGTCTCTATCTGTTGCTCAGGTTGGAGTGCAGGGAGTGGCACAATCTCGGCTCACTGCAACCTCCATCTCCTGGGTTCAAGTGTTTCTCCTGCTTCAGCCTATTGAGTAGCTGGGGTTACAGGCACGCGCCACCATGCCCAGCTAATTTTTGTGTTTTAGTAGAGTCGGGGATTCACCATGTTGCCCAGGCTGGTCTCAAGCTCCTTAGCTCGAGCAGTCTGCCTGCCTCAGCCACCCAAAGTGCTGGGATTACAGGCATGAGCCACTGCGCCTGGTTATCCTTTGCCTCTTTCAGATTTCCTGTTCCTTGTTGATTTGCAGACCATAAAGAATAATGATTAAACATGAAGGATAATGATTACCCCTATGGTTGTGGTTGGAAGTGGAAGTGAATCCTGGAGGGAGATATAGGGGATTTTAACTGCATTGTAATGTTTAATTCTCCAGGTAGGTGGTAGGTCAAGTATACTTATTGAATTATTCTTTATCTCTTTGTTAATATTACACATTTTGTAATTTTAAACAAATTCCATAGGTTAGAATTTATTCATTGTTCTAAATCAGTACTTTTCAGGACAGGTGTGGTGCTCATGCCTGTAATCCCAGCATTTTGGGAGGCCAAGGCAGATGGCCCACCCTAGGTTAGGAGTTTGAGACCAGCTTGGCCAACATGGTCTACTAAAAAAATACAACTTAGCCAGGTGTGGTGGTGTATGCCTGTAATCCCAGCTACGTGGAAGGCTGAGGCAGGAGAATTGCGCTTCAACCCAAGAGGCAGAGTTTGCAGTGAGCTGAGATTGCACCACTGCACTCCAGCCTGGGCGACAGAGTGTGACTTCATCTAAAAAAAACAAAACAACAAAAAAAAATTAGTACTTCTCAAAGTGCGCTCCCTATACCTAGTAGCATCACCAGAGAACTTGTTAGAAATGCAAAATAGGCTTGCACTTCATACATCTAATATCAGAACTCTGGAGACGGGACCCAGCAATCTGTTTTAGCAAGCCTCCCATGTGATCCTGGGACAGCTAAAGGTTTTATTGTAGGAAAAAAACTAAAGCACATTTTCATGCTATCTTAAAAAATAAGAAAATCTCTGTTGAAATCTCAACTATTTTTCTTCTTTTTGCATGCTATTTCTTGGTATTTGCAGTATTTTATATGCTTGGACCAAGTTTCAAAATCCTATTATTTATTGTATATGCAAAGCTACAGCTTCAAATACTGGAACATGTAACTTTATCACTAAGTGTCTTCAACTGGAATTAAACTAATCTATATTTTTTTCTTTCTTTTTTTTTTTTTTTTTTTGAGACCGAATTTCCCTCTTTTGCCCAGGCTGGAGTACAATGGCGTGATCTCCGCTCACCGCAACCTCCACCTCCTGGGTTCAAGTCATTCTCCTGTCTCAGCCTCCCGAGTAGCTAGGATTACTGGCATCTGCCAACAAGCCCGGCTAATTTTGTATTTTTTACTAGAGACGGGGTTTCTCGATGTTGGCCAGGCTGTTCCTGTACTCCCGACCTCAGGTGATCCACCCACCTCCGCCTCCTAAAGTGCTGGGATTACAGGCATGAGCCACTGCACCCGGTGACTAATCTAATTTTTATTACATTTAAAAAACCCAGAATATCCAACATTTATCTTTTGTGATTCAATTGCTAAATCACTCAGTCTCGGTTTTTGCAAGTCTATTCTTTTTATGAAGAATGGAAATTGTAAGAATGTTCACTGAACTTTTAGTACAATCTTTTGAAATCTCGTTGCTAGAGAAACGAATAAGAGTTCTAGATTTCCCTCTTTCTCTGATGCCAGCTCCCAAGCAGAACTTGGGAAACATTTCCTTTTAAACAACTTGTCATTTCCCTACTGGTAAACACCCAGGCTCTTATTCCAAAGAACTTTTCGTGGTGGTGGTTAGACGCAACCTTGCTAAGATAAACCTCTAAAAATGTGCATGTTCATTTAATGTCAGCAAATTTAAAAAGTTTTCCCACTATTGTTTAAAATAATTTCAGAGATAATTTATCTTTCTGTCTTACTAGTCTCCATTTGGCTATACAAGGCTGGCCTCAGGTAAACTCTGATTGATGCAAGTGAAATTTTTCTGTGACACCATGTCCGCTTTTTTGTTCTCTTAAACTCCTGTCTGGGCCTGCCTATATTCCAATGGTAGGATTCTCCCCAGCTTCTCTCTCACTAGAGCCCTGTCCCCTTCTCCAGATTCTTGGCGGTTGAGGTGTCCTAAATATGCCCTACGGGTTAGGACAGTCACCATCCCTTCCCCCTTGCCACATAAACACAAATTAACCTGAAGGGAACCTATTTCCTCAGGGTTCTGATCTGCTGACAAGGGTGTTAATGGTTTAAGTGGAATTAATCAACCTTGACTGATTGTACTCAGCTTGTGGTTTCACACTTCTTTAAAAAAAAAAAAACAAAAACTTTCATTGTAAAAAGAAGTTAAACAAACAAATGCAGAATTCAACTGATCCATTGAGTGACGGTTAGTTTTGACACTCAGCCAGTTGGCTTCTTTTTCTAGAGTGAAAAGGTACTCTCTAAGGCAATGGTTCTCTACTGGGGAGCATTGAAAACTATATTGATGCCAAAATCCTGTTTCCAGAAATTCTGGTTTAATTGGGCTGAGCCTGGGCCTGGGCATTGGTACTGTTAGAATCTCCCAGGTGTTACTAATATGGTTCTGCTGCATCTTTATCCTCCTTTAGAATCACCTGGAGAGCTTGTTAAATCAGGATTCCTGGCTCCACGGCACAGTTTCTGGCTCACTAAGTCTGGAAAAGGGCCTGATGATTTGCATTCTAACAATTCCCAGGGGATGTTAATACTGTTGGTTCAGGAATCACATTTTGAGAACTACTGCTCTAGTGAAAATTTGAAAACCATGGTTAGATGAGTTTTGCCTTGACCAGGAAATACTTCTACCCTTCTCCCCTCCCCCAGCTCTTAAAAATAATTGTAAACTTAAGAATGGTTAGGAACCTTATTTTCCTTAATTCATTTACTTTATCATTATGATTCCATGGAAGCCCCTTTCATTTTAGTTTTTAAAAAATATTTGACCTTAATTCCCAATCACTACTCCTATTCTCTATTTTCCCACTTTCTCTAACTCATTTGACATGTTACCCTGAAAATCCCAGTTGAAGTGCTAATCCTTATGCTTTAAGGAAAATTTTAAATTGGAATGCTTTAGGGGGAAACTTATGTCACAAAAAGTTGTATGCTGCTAAGACTATCAAATATGTTATACTTTAAATATGCTATTCATCATTATTTACATAAATAATAAAACCTTATCTAAAAAATAAAAATTAAGACTGCTTTTTCTTGTACTGATACTTATTTTCTGTAAAGTAGGAAATTCTATAAAGAAATTCTTTAGAGTGTTTATTATCCTTGTGGATAAAACACAGTTAACGTGACTGACACAAATATTATAGTGGAGAAATATTGTAAATCATTCATATATCAATTTTAAAACAGGATAAAATTATATGGATAAAATATAAATGGTGATTCATTTCCCCTAAAATTCCCGAGTTCAGATGTTTTTGAATACTACTGTTTTAATCTAATCTTGTTACATAATTCACTCTCTCAGAGAAATTGAGATTTCCTTAAACTTTTGTGATTATTTTTCAAATACCAGCAAAGCAGAGTGATAAAATGACCTGTGCCAAAATTAAATACAGGTATTGATTTTTCTTTTTCTTTTCTTTCTTTTTTTTTGAGACAGAGTCTAGCTCTTCTTGCCCAGGGAGGAGTACAGTGGCACAATCTCGGCTCACTGTAACCTCCACCTCCTGGGTTAGAGTGATTCTCCTGCTTCAGCCTCTGAGTAGCTGGGACTACAGGCACCTGCCACTATGCCTGGCTAACTTTTGTATTTTGGGTAAACACAGGGTTTCACCATGTTGACCAGGTTGGTCTCAAACTCCCAACCTCAGGCGATCTGCCCACCTCAGCCTCCCAAAGTGCTGGGAATACAGGCGTGAGCCACCATGTCCGGCGACAGTTTTTATTATTATTTTTAGAGAGATGGTGTCCTGCTATGTTGCCTGGGCTAACTCCTGGGCTCTACCAATCCTCCCGCCTCAGCCCCCTGAGTAGCTGGGATTATAGACTTGAGCCACTGCACCCGGCGTAAATGTTTTATAAGTACTGCACTGATTTAGACCCTAATTTTAGAGATGTGAGGGTGTGTGTGTGTGTGTGTGTGTGTGTGTGTGTGTGTGTGTGTTGATGGCTCTTGTGTCATTACTTTCACCCAATGGAGAAATGTATCAGATGTACAAGTTCTGTAGTCAAATGTCCTCAGAGAACCATTTTCTCCACATTTAGAGTGAACCTGGATCCCAGAGAGATTGCATGGCACCAGATGTGGCAGAAAAACATATTGTTTTCTGTTTCTTTCCAATTACACTATTAAACCATGTGCAAAGTAAAGCTTTTTTTTTTTTTTTAAACATAAATTGCCATACTTTCTGATGTGTGTTCAATCTGTGATGAATGGCAGTTTTCACATTTAAAAAAGTTTGGCCAGGCACTGTGGCTCATGCCTGTAATCCCAGTACTTTGAGAGGCCAAGGTAGGCGCTCCACTTGAGGCCAGAAGTTCTAGACTAGCTTGCCAAAATGGTGAAACCCTGTTTCTACTAAAAATACAAAGATTAGCTGGGCATGGTGGTGTCTGCCTGTCATTCCAGCTACTCAGGAGGCTGAAGCACGAGAATTACTTGAATCCGGGAGGCAGAGGTTGCAAGGAGCTGAGATCACACCACTGCACTCCAGCTTGGGCAACAGAGTGAGACCCTGCCTCAAAAATTAATTAATTAATTAATTTAAAAACTTTATTCAGGAATTTGCTACATTTTGTTTGCATAGCTTTAAAAAAATCCTAAGTATACTTCCCCGTACGTTTATCAATGCTATTGCTCATCAGTCTATATGCCTCCTTCTCCAGCTTTACAAGGTCATTTGAAATTCTAATCCTGTCCTTCAAAGTAATAACGATTTATTCCAATTTGCTATTATCTGAAAATTTAATCATGTGCTGTAGTCCCTCAACCATAAAACTGATGCAAATGTTAAATAGCTCCATATTCAAGATAAAACAATGCATACTATAGTTTGGTAAGCATTATTTCTTGAGCAAACTCAGTGTGAATCTCCAACCAAGCTATTTTTTAAAGAGTTCTACTCTAGCCTTTATTTTTTTCATATAATTATTGTGTGTAATACAAAATATATTCATCTTATCATCTTATTTTTTCTTTCTTTTTTTTTTTTTTTGAGACAGCGTCTTGCTCTGTGGCCCAAGGTGGAGTGCAGTGTAATGATCTTGGCTCACTGCAACTTCTGCCTCCCGGGTTCAAGTGATTCTTGTGCCTCATCCTCCCAGATAGCTAAGATTACATGTTCACACCACCACATCCGCTAATTTTTGTATTTTCAGTAAAGACCAGGTTTAACCATGTTGGCCAGGCTGGTCTTAAACTCGTAACCTCAAGTGATCCTCCCACCTTGGCCTCCCAAAGTTCTGAGATTATAGGTGTGAGCCACCCCACGGCTGGCCTTATTGTTTTCTTTTAATCTATCAAGTCTTTTAACGGAGAAAATGAATGCTTAACAGATTTTGATGTCTCTGTCAGTTCAGTAGCTCTTCAAAGGCAGGGTCTAGGTGATAATGTTTCTGTGACTACCCCTCCTTTCCATGCCATAGGATGAAGGCTCACATCAGTATGTAATACATTAGTGCAATACATTAATTATTAATGGCTTAGCTAAAAAGCAGATATAATTTGATCAGTGTAACAAAAAATGTATTGTGCACTTTTTTCTAGGCAATATTTTTTGATAGCTTATTCCCAAATTAAATTCAATCTTTTGTGGCCTAGATACTGATTGAACATGCTCGTGTGTTTCTGTGAAATTTGTAACAATGAAATATTTTAACTCTCATAGTTAGTTATAATAGGATTGATTTTTGTTTCACCCTCCAACTCCCCCCCCCCCACCATCACACTTGCTCTTCACTTAAAAGGTATACAGTGGCATAGGACACTTTTGAGATTTAATTATGGGGATGGTGAATGGGGATTTTAAAATGTAGATTTAGTGGCATTTATTTACCTGGTTTGCACCTACCTCCATGAACAGCTAGCTGCCTTGGTATAGAAATGGCTTCCAGAAATAGCCCTACCATCCACTGTGCTGTGCTGACCCATACAAAGGATGTATGCAGCCATAAGCAGGTCCTGCAGTACATGGTACTGGTAGTAACTGGGCATGGAGGAAAGTCAAGATTTGAGCGATATGAATCCAGAAGCTAAACTGTGGAAAATCTTATAGCCAAAGATCAAAAAACAACTTAATAGAGGTTTACCAAAATTTGACAATATTCCTCAAAATTTGTGTGACTTCACTCATAATAAATTATGATACGAAAAGAAAGTTTTCAAAATTTCAATAACAATTTCAATTATGCATGTGAAAGACTGAATTGTATTTCTATTTTTTTCTTTATTAACTATTACAAAGTTGTCATAAGAAGAGGCGATGAAAGAGTATGTGACCTGCCAGGTGTGATGGCTCATGCCTGTAATCCCAGCACTTTGGAGGGCGGAGGCGGATAGATCTCGAGGTCAGGAGTTCAAGACCAGCCTGGCCAAGATGGTGAAACTCTGTCTCTACCAAAAGTACAAAACTTAGCTGGGTGTGGTGGTGGGTGCCTGTAATCCCAGCTACTTGGGAGGCTGAGGCAGAGAACTGCTTGAAGCTGGGAAGCAGAGTTTGTAGTGAGCTGAGATTGTGCCACCGGACTCCCCAGCCTGGAGACAGAGTGAGACTCTGTCTCAAAAAAAAAAAAAAAAAAGTATGTGCCCCAAAACAGGCAGATAAAAGTGTAACAGGAGGCTGGACATGGTGGTTCATGCCTGTTATCATAGCACTTTAGAAGGCCAAGACGGGCGGGTCACTTGAGTCCAGTAGTTAAGACCAGCTTGGGCAACATGGTAAAACCCCATCTCTAGGAAAAAATACAAAAAATTGATCAGGCATGGTGGCTCATGCCTTTAATCCTAGATACTCAGGAGGATGAGGCAGGAAGATTGCTTGAGCCCAAGAGGTTGAGGCTGCAGTGAGCTGAGATGGCACCACTGCATTAAAGGAAAAAAAAGGACAATAGATACGGGTCAGGAACTTAGTAAAAATATTACGTTCTCTCTTCTGGATTTTGTGATGTCTACACAGGTGTTGTGCATTAAAAAATTCTAATTTGTTATATTTTTCTAAATAAATGTTCATTTTTGGAATGAAATTTTTTTTTAGTATTTTTGTTAAAGAGAACTCCCAGACTGAATACACTTCAGGCCTCACAAATTGGTATATGCCTTTGAGTCCATCTATTCTCCACTAGTTAAATCAATCATCTTATTTCCCTGTGATTAGTTTAGAGGTGAACAGTGTCTTCCCATTGGCTGTGAACCAGGAAGCATGTAACCCTCACTGCTGGCAGTTATCTTGATGGAAGCCAACCTAAGTTTAGATGGAAGCCAACCCAAGTTTAGATGGAAGCCAACCCAAGAGGTAGGCAGAGGACTTCAGAGCCTGAGGGAACTGTACTTGAAACCTGATCTATCTTTGGACACACAATATGGAAGTTCTCTAGTATTTATATCAGCATTTTCACAAGCAAAGCTCCTTCTTATATTTAGTTGAATAGTTGAAATTATAAAGCTAGGTTAAAATGCAAACAAATGTAGGAAAATGGAGCTCATTTTCTAAAGAATTTTCCATTAGTACATAAACCATTCTAATCATTTGACATCTCCGATATTATAACATACTTATACTCCGATACTTATAACATTGACGTTATAAGTAAGTATTAATTTGGATGTTTTAAGGTACTATTTTTATTAAATGTTAATTTATTTTAAAACTGCTAATTTATTCAATGTGAAAATATAGAAGACTAGGAATAAGAAAAAATGAATTCATGTATACCTCTAGAAATTTTATTTTGATGTACTTTCTTCTGATCATTTTTCTATGTATATGTTTTATTTGAAAAAAATCTTTATTATACTTTATATATAATTTTATCTTCTCCTTTTTTCCTATTATTCCCTATGACCCTAGTGGTTTAGTGCAGAAGGGGCTCCATGTTCACCAATTCAGGGGGCTTTTTCACATTGCAGTCTATGTGAACGATGTCCACTGGACTTGTGCAGTAAATAGCCTGTGTGACTGTATGAGGCAGCCATTTACATCTGGGTGTCTGAGCCTTCATGTTTACCTAGAGCATCTTATGGTACCATCCCAACTGCAGATTTGGGAATAAAAGGCAGGGCAAACCTTTCCTGGCTGCCTTCCAGCACCACCATAAAAATTTAATTTCCAGTCTTTGTGCCTTTTTCTCAGGCTGGCTTTGTCTGTGGCTGTGTCCTACAGCTCTCCTCTTACAAGGTTACACCTATGCCTTTTCTTCACCTTGGAATAATCTGCTGACTCCAGTGGATGAAAAAAAAGTGTTAAGTAAATTAACCTCATGGCTGTTTTAATGACCACATTTCATTTAATGATCATTTGAATGATCGTTATATCATTTTGCATGGTTCCAATTTGACTTCCTTCTCTCAGTTTGGAATGATTTTTTATCTGCTCATTTTTAGAAATCTACATTGTTATTATCCTTGCCATATCTTGAGAAACAGTTAATCTTCGTGATTCTAATTTTCTTTTTGTCAAAAAATGAAATATTACTCATAACCCTATAAAGGTACCTAAATAATGATGAAAAGCCAAATTACATAACAATTTATAATGGCAAAGTATACTATTTATCTAATAGTGAAAATACTAACTTACTGATAACTGCAAACATACTTTTACACCTAATTGATAATGTTTAGTTATCTGATAATTCCTGCCAATTCCTCTTACGCACATATTTTGCCAATATAGGATGTGGGTAGATGAGGGATTGCTCAGAAAAACTGAACCTCATTGTTGGCTAATAGGATGATGAACTGTGTGATAAAATGTATAACATTTTCCTCCATTCTTGGTTCACAAAAGTTTTAGCTTTCTAACTTTTATTTTATGCGAACAGGGTTGGCTGCTCAAACCCAGCTTTTGAAAAAGTACAGCAAACAAAGCAATTTATTAAAAGGGTAAGCCCCTCCTTCACAAAAGGAAAGAAAGGGATGAGAATTTAAAAAGAGAGAGGAAGAAAGGGAAGGCTAGGTTGTTAGAAAAAGAGGCAAGAGAGGCAAGGGAGGGTGAAGGAGGAGGGGCTGGAGTGAGAGAAGCAAAGTAATCTGGTCAATTATTTTGGCTAAAAGTTTGAGAGAGATCTGCTTGAATTGATATAGGAAATTAAGCAGCTTGATCTTTGTTCTAACATTTGTCTTGGAATAAGACCATCTTATGTATCAAGTGTTATGTAGAGAAGAGTAGATATTATTTTTTGAGACTCCAGAGAACCTAGACACCTGTCTAAATTATATGAAAGTTCTGTAAAGTTATTAACAAACTTTTTTTTTTTTTGAGACAGAGTTTTGCTCTTGTTACCCAGGCTGGAGTGCAATGGCGCAATCTCGGCTCACTGCAACCTCCGCCTCCTGGGTTCAGGCAATTCTCCTGCCTCAGCCTCCTGAGTAGCTGGGATTACAGGCACGCGCCACCATGCCCAGCTAATTTTTTGTATTTTCATTAGAGACAGGGTTTCACCATGTTGACCAGGATGGTCTCGATCTCTTGACCTCGTGATCCACCCACCTCGGCCTCCCAAAGTGCTGGGATTACAGGCATGAGCCACCGCACCCCACCAACAAACATTTTTATAAAACATATTCCATTGTATAAATACTCTGTGCAGGGTGTGACCAAAGGTGTTATTAAACCTTTCTTTTTTTGAGACAAAGTGTTACTCTGTCACCCACGCTGGAGTACGGTGGCACAATCTCGGCTCACTGCAGCCTTGACCTTCCCTGGGCTCAGGTCCTTCCACTTCAGCCTCCTGAGTAGCTGGGATGACAGGTGCATGCCATCATGCATGCCACCATGCCTGACTAGTTTTTTGCACCTGGTTAATTTTTTTTTGTATTTTTTTGTAGAGGTTTCACCATGTTGCTCAGGCTGATCTTGAACTGGGCTCAAGCAATCTGCCCGCCTTGGTCTCCCAAAGTGTTGGGATTACAGGCATGAAACACTGTACGTGGCTTAAAAATTTTAGGGACTGACTGTGTCTCCCAGGCTGATCACTAATTGCTGGGCTCAAGCAATCCTCCTACCTCAGCCTCCGGAGGAGCTGGGAATACAGGTGCACACCACCATGCCCAGCTAATACTGTTCTTCAAACAGCCCAAAGGGAGCAGAAAATATATTATGTGTGCCCAAGTCATCTGCACCATGGCCTTCTGTGTTACTAGTGTGTTTGAAATTTTGTGGGCCAATAAGAATTTCAGTGGTTCACTAGGCTTTATGAACCAATATATGCAGGACTGAGTTACCCAGCAATCACTCCATGGCTTTAAGATGAGAAGATAGGGGAAGTGAGGAAGTCACACTTACCTGTCTGCGGCCTGCCTTCCTTCTCCCATAGCCATGCTCCTGGCTGGGGAGAAAGGGTGGTTGGAGAGCCTCCAGGAGCTGCAGTGCTATTAAAAATCCATTGGGTTTCTTTCATAAACACATAGATGCTTTTCTAAATCCAGCAGAAATCTGACTCCCTGACCTGATCTTTACACTTGTGGTCAGAATCCCAGCATATGAACTGGCACTGCTGCTGGGAATTATGAGTCACCCTTTCAGGTTCTTCCTGGTGTTGAAGCAAGTCTCTGCAGAGGAAAAAGAGCAATCTGTCAGGTGAGCTCATCACTGTTATCGTCACTGTCTAAGCTCTAACTTCCCAAGAGACCATGCAATGTATGTGAAAGAGCCCTTGTCAAATTCCAGAAACATCACTGTCTCGTTATGTGACCTTGGACATGGTTATGTAAGTTCTCAGAGCCTCAGTTTTCTTGGTTAAAATGGAAGAGTTGTCACCGAAACTTAAATAGTTAACATATGGGAAGCTTTATACAGATCTAGAAAAGTGAAAATATTATTTTATAATACAGTGGACACAGTGTAAGTAAGGCACATTAGATATTATTTATATCCTTTACATTTTCAAAAGTATTTGAGATTTCTACCGTACAGTAGAGGAAAAAAGAAAGACGTATTAAATAGTAGATGACTATTTGTTAGGTCATTATTCACTCAGTACTTATCGGTCAATATTCTATGCAAGGTCTGTGGGTTACTGTGGTGATATGAGGATATATAAAATATATCACGTGTCTTCAAAGAGTTTATAGATCTAGGAGGGAAGATTGAACATAGACACAAGCAATGCAGAGGAGAACATGTGCTCTGTGTAAAATGTGTACTTAAAGTAACTGTTAGGCACTTCAAAGCAGACTAATCCTGAAGAAGGCTCACTATAGAAGGAAGGCAACGCAAGCCAGTTCCAACATGTGTTGAGCATCCATTATGAACACTGCTCAGGTATTTGTATATTCAATGAGGACTCTCAGACAAAAGAAACTCCCTGAGTCAAGACAGGAAGGTAGAAATACATATATAAGGTGCGGCAGAGAACAACAATGAGCTCAGGGGGAAGCAGTGCCCTAATAAAGAAAGATAAACTTGAAATCATTTTGAAGATGTACATAAGTATAACATCATGGATGCCTTTAAGTATAAGTCCAACGTTTGGTCTTTTGTCCTTCAGATAGTGTATATTCATTCCATGGAAGCCCTTAAGAAGAGTAAAAATCTTTTTTTGTATTGTTTTGTTTTTTGAGAGAGAGTCTCACTCTGTTGCCAGGCTGCAGTGCAGTGGTGTGATCTCAGCTCACTGCAACCTCTGCCTCCCAGGTTCAAGTGCTTCTCCTGCCTCAGCCTCCTGAGTAGCTGGGACTACAGGTGCGCACCACCAAGCCCAGCTAATTTTTGTATTTTTAGTAGAGATGGGGTTTCACAATGGTGGCCAGGATGGTCTTGGTCTCCTGACCTCATGATCCACCCACCTCAGCATCCCAAAGTGCTGGGATTACAGGCGTGAGCCATTGCACCCCACCTAAAAATATTTTTTAAGAAATATTTTTATTCTGTTCAGAGATTTATCACAAGTGGTCTTCCTCTCTGCTGAACTGGATTGGCTCTGATTCTGGGAAAGATTATGTAAGAATTCTTCATTTTTGATAACGGAATTTCAACTTTGTTATCAGTTATTCTGGAACCCAAAGTTTCTGGAAATTTCTTTCTTTCTTTTTTTTTTTTTTTTTTTGGTTTTGAGATGGAGTCTTGCTCTGTCACCAGGCTGGAGCATAGTGGTGCGATCTCGGCTCACTGCAACCTCCGCCTC
>NW_016107351.1:8605578-8615552 GCF_001604975.1 Cebus imitator | reverse complement strand
TTTTTTTTTTTGGTTTTGAGATGGAGTCTTGCTCTGTCACCAGGCTGGAGCATAGTGGTACAATCTCAGCTCACTGCAACCTCCACCTCACGGGTTCAAGAGATTCTCCTGCCTCAGCCTCCTGAGTAGCTGGGACTATAGGAACCCACTACCATGCCCAGCTAATTCTTGTGCTTTTAGCAGACATGGGATTTCATCATGTTGGTCAGGCTGGTCTTGCACTCCTGACCTCAAGTGATCTGCCCGCCTCTACATCCAAAAGTGCTGGGATTACAGGCATGAGCCACTGCACCTGGCCTGGAAGTTTCTTAAGGCAATAAAATATAGTGCCTTATATTCAAAATAGTGATGGAAACTCCTGGCACCACTCTTTTGTATACTGGTACCAAAAGTGGGGTTTAAACAACTGATACTTGAAAGAGACTCTCTTAGAGATATGTTGTCTCTTTAATGTCCCAACTCCCTAGAAATCAAACATTAACATTTGTATCAGTCAGAGTTTAATCAGGAAAAAAGAAACCACACCAATTATTTTAAGAGAGAATTTATACAGGGAATTAATTATACAGATATTGGATGACTGACAGGACAAAAATGAACAAACACATAGAGAAAGAAATTTGCAGAAAGCAGCCACTACCATTAGGCCTAGGGGGAAAGGTGGAAAGGTTGGGGTTGTTGGAAACTACAAGCTTGGAGAAGGAATCCATGAAGCTGGAATCCAGACCTCTGAGCTGAGGAAGCTGCCTGGATGGCACTGGTGCTTCAGAACTCAGAGGAGAGTCCAGTGGAGCTGGAACCCAGATTTCAGAAGATGCTCTGAGAGACTGCCATGGACTGGGTTCTGGGAGATGGGGAAATAGTGGAAACGGGAACCAACTGCTACTAGCAAAAACTAGAACTGCTGGGGTGAAGGACTATAGCTGGTGATACTGACAGGAACAGCAAGCAAACTGGAAAGAGCGTGTTCCACCTCCTTCCTCCCCTCTGTTCTCTCTCTAGCTCCCCATATTGGCAGAACCTAACCAGGAGCTGGGTGGCAAAAATGACACTGGTGGTTACCCACAACCAGCTTCAGCATCACAAGGCCAAATATGGAAGAGCGGGTTTGATTCTGAAGAGTACTGATGACTAGCACTACCTACACACAATTCACCAGGATAACTTCTTTACAATTGAGAATTTTGAATCTATACTGGAATTCTATTCAGTAGTTTTAGAGTGGGGCCTAGAAATCTTCACCTTTGAACAAGAGTTTTGAATGATGTGATGCACGGCAACTGCTAAACACCCTTTCAGATGCTGCTCTAGTCTGTCTAAGCCAAAGCCCTGAATCAAGTTAGAACAAGGGTTGGCGACGTGCTCAACTCACTAATTTAGGAGTTAAGCTCAATAATTAATTTTGCTTAAGTTTTTTTCATAAAAAAATGCATGAAGAATGCCTCTGAGGTGTCTTCAAAAACTGCAATTTAAAGATTTGTCCATTGTGGTATGCAACATCTCACATTCACATATAGTGCTGAAATAACAGAGCATTATAATTCTAAAGAAATATAAAAGGAAAAGGATTAAAATAGAAACGCTGAATGAGATAATATATAAAAGTTCATGTGGAAAAGATAGATTTTTCACACAAACTCGTATGTTTTTTCTGGTGAGTCAAAAGAAAAGAAAAGATAGAACACTTCGCATTTCTCTTTTGCTTTGGCTGCCAGGAAGCTCAGAGTTATTCAGTAAAATCTTATCCAAGGCTTCTGTTTGGATAATTTTATTTTTACATTAAAAAAACTGAATTGCTTCATCTTTTTTCTTGAAAGGTATTGAACAATAAATTCATATAGGAATTAAAATTATACATATTTTTCAAAATGCTTTTATATGTAGTACCTTGAAGTTCTCTTTTATTAAACGCAAGGTATAATAAAGGCCCAAAATGATGTCCTCTTAGAAGAAACACATCTGCTGTGTCAGTTTTGAGAAGATACTGGTCTTGAATATGAGATTATTTTTTTCATACAAATATGTGTCATTAACATATCCCCCAGGACGCTTTACACTTTATAAGCCAGATTAAAAGCTTATTGAGAGCTGGGCACAGTGGCTCATGTCTGTAATCCCAGCAATTTGGGAGGCCAAGGCAGGCAGATTACTTGAAACCAGGAGTTTGAGATCAGCCTGGCCAAGATGGCAAAACTCCGTCTCTACTCAAAACACAAAAATTAGCCGAGTGTGGTAGCACGGGCCAGTAGTCCCAGCTACTCAGAAGGCTGAGGCATGGGTAGAATCACTTGAACCTGGGAGGCAGAGGTTACAGTGAGCCAAGATGGCTCCATTGCATTTCAGTCTGGGCAACAGAGCAAGACTCTGTCTCAAAAAAAAAAAAAAAAAAGTCTATTAATACAATTCTACCTTTTATATATTTAACTTATTTCTAGTGTTTGTATAGTCATATCTTAGAAACTTGAGAATGACAATAAAACATTATTATGCTAGGAGTAGGCAATCAGTTAAAAATTCACACACAGAATGCTATAGCCCAGGGGTGTCCCATCTTTTGGCTTCCCACACATAAAATACACTAACGCTAGCAATAGCTGATGAGCTAAAAAAGAAAAAAAATCACAAAAAAGTCTTATAATTTTAAGACAGTTTATGAATTTGTGTTGGGCCATATTCCAGGTGTCCTGGGCCGCCTGAGTAGATAAGCTTGCTCTAGGGAAATAAGATGTCTTACTTCTGAGTGTGCTTATTGTAGATTGACATGGAACTGGTTTTATTTTTCTGCAATAACCTATCACCTCGCAGAATTAATTACTTTATTTATTCATTTATTTATTTATTTTTGAGATGGAGTCTCACTCTGTCACCCATGCTGGAGTGAGGTAGCATGATCTCAGCTTACTGCAACCTCCGCCTCCCGGGTTCAAGCAATTCTCGTGCCTCAGCCTCCTCAGTAGCTGGGACTACAGGTGCCTGCATCATGCCTGGCTAATTTTTGTTTTTTTTAGTAAAGATAGGATTTTTCCATGTTGGCCAGAATGATCTCAAACTCCTGACCTCAAGTGATCCAACTACCTTCATTTATAAACATCATACTGGGTATGGTACCTGAGAAAGTACTTAAGAGTGAAATAAACATCCTAGATGCTTACTTTATAGTTGTTTTTGATGACTCTTAAGAGTGGTTTTTAAAAAAAGGTATTCAGCCACGTGCGGTGGCTCATGCCTGTAATCCCAATGCTTTGGGAGGCCAAGGAGTCACTTGAGGTCAGGAGTTGGAGACCAGCCTGGCCATGTCTGCTAAAAATACAAAAATAAGCTGGGTGTGGTGGCATGTTCTTGCAGTCCCAGCTACTCGGGAGGCTGAGGCAGGAGAATCACTTGAACCTGGGAGGCGGAGATAGCTGAGATAGCACCACTGCACTCCAGCCTGGGTGACAGAGCGAGACTCTGTCTTAAAAATAAGTGATTAAGTCTTATAAACTGCCTCAAAGTCTGAATCACTTTGCATGGTAATTAGTGAACCTATTGCACTGAATCTTCTGTGGTAGAAAACAGAAATATGGTATCTCCCCTATTGTTGAAAGAATATCAACTGTGAGTAAATATATGAGCAATAAGAGTCCCCAGGTCCAGCTGGAAAAAAAAGATAAAAACATATGAGCAAATATTTGTTTTCTGGCTGCTATGCTATCGTATTCTTTTAACTAAAACAAATAATATAATTTGGGGGAATATTCAACTTGTAGAGCCCTTTTCTACCTCAAAAGGAAAGTGCTTCCTACTTCTCTCTTTGCTTATCAAGAGCTTGTCATGGATACAGTCTTAGTGAGAGTGCTAAAGAGCTCTGGTGTTTGGTCTGTTTCACCTGAACTGTAACTAGGGTCTGCTGATGAAATTATCTGCTACAGGGATTATTTATTTATTGTTTATTATCTGTTTCACTGGAATGTTTTTAGCAGATACATGGTGATCTCATTTACATCATCAATATGATGTCTGGACATCTATCTTTATAACCGTACAAATAACTCATTCAAATTCAAATAAGTAACAGAAACAATGGTTAAAATTTGCCATATATTATAGCCCTTGAAATGCTTTGGAGAAAAAGGAATGTGACATTCCATAAAATCAGAAAACATAAATATAGACTTGGGATAAGGAAATTCAAGAGCTCAATCTGGAAGGCAAGAATTCACCTATGTATTAACAAAAGGTTCTACTAATGTAATCTAATACAAGAAACATGATCTGGCAAAGCCTGTGGGAAGAAGCACTGAAGAGGGAAACACATTACTTAGGTTCTAGTCTGGGTTCTGCCACTAAATGAGTGTGTGTCCTTGAACAGATCAGAACTCTCTCGCTATGAATTATTTCATGTGTAAAATGAGAGAATTAGATTAATACATTTTTATAAGATTCCCATTGTTCTAACAGTCTGTCCCTAGGTGTTCCCTAAAATATACAAGTAGGTAAATTACAATTACTTGTTTGATTAAAACTAGCTTTCAGATTGATAATTATTTCAGTTCATTCTACATAAGGATACCGGGCAAGGCAACACAAGTCCTGGGAGGGTCAGAAAGTGCGGGAGCTTAAGTCTATCTGTTAATCAGTTACTATGGGGAGGCAGACAAAGGGTAACATAGCTGTTTATTTTGCAATTTATACAGGTCAAAGGGACAGTTGTAAAATATATGCTATTTGTTTCCAAACTATGCTCCTTTAGGAAATGTATAATTTAATGGTTAATACTGATAATAAAACTTAGTTATGGCATTTAGCCATCTGTCATTTACTCTGTTTACATGTGTTGTTTATGTATTTTCTGTTTTTATGTAATTAGCTCCTTTGGTGTGGTCCTATATGGAAGAGGGATGCTACCTCTTTCTGATCCTACCTGAGCTTCTGAAATAATTACACTGGGGAAAAAAAAACTGCATTGAAATCTGTCTGATTTTTTTTTTTTTTTTTTTTTTTTTTTTTTTTTTGAGATGGAGTTTCACTCATGTTACCCAGGCTGGAGTGCAATGGCGCGATCTTGGCTCACCGCAACCTCCGCCTCCTGGGTTCAGGCAATTCTCCTGCCTCAGCCTCCTGAGTAGCTGGGATTACGGGCACGCACCACCATGCCCAGCTAATTTTTTGTATTTTTAGTAGAGACGGGGTTTCACCATGTTGACCAGGATGGTCTCGATCTCTTGACCTCGTGATCCACCCGCCTCGGCCTCCCAAAGTGCTGGGATTACAGGCTTGAGCCACCGCGCCCGGCCTGAAATCTGTCTGATTTTTAAACAATGATGTTGACTCACTTTATGCTAGAATATGACAAGCCAGACATTATTTTCTGTGCAACATTAAAAAATTGTTTGCTGTTTTTTTTCTTTCTTTGCTCAGTTTTATTTTTATTGTTTTTCATTTATTTTACTGTAAGTTCTGGGATACATGTGCTGAACTTGCAGGTTTGTTACATAGGTATACATGTGCCATGGTGTTTTGCTGCACCTAGGTTTTCAGCCCTGCATGCATTAGGTGTTTGTCCTAATGGTCTCCTTCCCCTTTCCCCCACCCTGAAACAGGCCCCAGTATATGATGTTCCCCTCCCTGTGTCCATGTGTTCTAATTGTTCAACTCCCACTTATAAGCAAGAACATGCAGTGTTTGGTTTTCTGTTTCTGTGTTGGTTTGCTTAGGATGATGGTGTCTAGCTTTATCCGTGTCCCTGCAAAGAACATGAACTCATTCTTTTTTTAATGGCTGCATAGTATTCCATGGTGTATATGAACTAATTGTCCATGCAGTGCATTCACTGTAGCACATGGCCTAATTAAAAGATCTCTTCACCATCTGTTTACAAGGCAAAAACTTAAAAAGAATAACTGACACTAATCATATTTAAAATGATATAATAAACACAAACCACAGGTTAATAAGGTGAACAATTCTGCCAAAATCTTTTTTCAGATATCTATTTTCATTTTCTATTTATTTATTTATTGAAACTGAGTCTCACTTTGTCACCCAGGCTAGAGTGAAGTGGTGCAATCTAAGCTCACTGCAACCTCTGTCTCCCTGGTTCAAGTGATTCTCCTACCTCAGCCTCCCCAGTAGCTGGGGTTACAGGCACATGCCACCATACCTGGCTAACTTTTGTATTTTGCATAAAGATGTTTCATCATGTTGGACAGGCTGGTCTCGAACTCCTGGCCTCAAGTGATCCACTTGCTTTGGCCTCCCACAGTGCTGGGATTACAGGTGTAAGCCACCACGCGGGGCCTATTTTCATTTTTAGTGTTTCACTATTTTTCCTATTGCTCAGCAATGTTAATAGATAAATTTCTTGAAGGCCAAGCACCTTCAAGGCTCACTGCAACCTCTGCCTCGCCGGGTTCCAGTGATTCTCCCACCACAGCCTCCCAAGTAGCTAGGATTATAGGTACCCGCTATCATGTCCAGCTAATTTTTGTATTTTAGTGGAGTCGGTGTTTCACCATGTTGGCCAGGCTGGTCTTGAGCTCCTAACCTCAGGTGATCTGCCTGCCTCGGCCTCCCAAAGTGCTGGGATAACAGGCATGAGCCACCACGCTTGGCCTATAGTCTTTATATCACAACATTTAAAGATAAGAATCACATAAATATCTAATGGGAAAATATTCCCAACTGTTGAATCAAGGAAGACTGAAGATAAAAAAAAGAATGCATACAGAAGAAAGAAAGATATCAGCGCAATAGCAGTGTATAATATGTAAGAGATCCAGTGGTTAGTTTTTGTTTGATAATTATAGTTGTGCAAATTTATGTGTAGTTTTAAAATATGTTGGATTTAGATATTGAGGTTCCTCAAAAGTTTATAGGTAGATGATTCATTAAATCAGTCTACAGGTTTATACAGTTACAGGGTAGAAATGATTGTCTACTGAATTTTAATGTGTTGAATGTCTATTTCAAGTCCATTTGTCAAAATAAAGTATGGTAGCAAATGTCTTTAATCTGACCTGAATGGTTTTTATTGATAAATTGATGATTGAATTTCAGGAGCTAAAAATCTATATTGCTTTCTAATTTTCTCATTTGTTTATTTGCAAGTCAAACATAATAGTAGGAAGTTAACTATAGTTTGAACATTGAATTAGAACTGTCACACATGAATTGCTTAATACCTTTTCCAGATTTTAGTAGACTGACCTGTATTTCATCTTTGTCCTATTTTTTAATGCAGTTGAGTCACAAAATGGGCTGTAATTGAGTCACAAAGCAGGAAATAATCTTGTGCCAAGGATATGGGACAAACTTGGCATATGTGGTGTCTTTACTCTTGTTAGTGGAAAGTCAATTCTGGTAAATTAGTTAGTTATCATTAGTATTTCCCTCACCTGGTAAGACAGGACATAGCACAGTTTCACATCCCTTACCTGCAATTATGAAATCCAAAATGTTATGAAAACAGGAAGTGTTTTCAAAACTCAAAACCTGACCTAACTTGACCTGAACTCATTTAGCACTGAAACTCTACTGAACTGATATGCACCTTTTATAGTCTTTTTTTTTTTTTTTTTTTTGAGACAGAGTTTCACTCTTGCCACCCAGGCTGGAGTGCAATGGTGCGATTTTGGATCACTGCAACCTCTGCCTCCCAGGTTCCAGTGATTCTCCCACCACAGCCTCCCAAGTAGCTAGGATTATAGGCACCCGCATCATGCCCAGCTAAATTTTGTTTTTTAGCAGAATCAGGGTTTCACCATGTTGGCCAGGCTGGTCTTGAACTCCTGACCTCAGGTGATCTGCCTGCCTCGGCCTCCCAAAGTGCTGGGATTACAGGCATGAGCCACTGCGCCCAGGTCTTTATTTATCCCACTTAGTATGAATATGCACATGCTTTACTACAGAAATATTAATATGGTTAAGAGAGTGCTGCCCAGATCCTGCTGAAAGTATGATATATGGCATATGTATCCTGCTTTTTTTCTAAAATCTGAAAGATACTGACTTCCAAAACAGTCTTCAAGAGTATCTTTTCTTTGAATATAAATCTCCTAATGTGCATTTCTTAATACTGAGTCATTTTCTATTTTTTCGGCAACTTCCCGGGTGCATTTATGATTATTACATTATCATTGCAAGTATTAAAGTCAAAATCCTACTTTTGTCTTCTCTGCTGTTAGTACACTGTGAAGGCTGAGTGGCTTGCTTGAAAGAACCTTAGCTGTAAAGGGACCTAGAGTTAAATCCTGGTTGGGCTACGCAAAAGCTGTGTAACCTTGGACAACCTATTTAACACCTCTGAGCATTACATTTCTTTTTCTGTAAAATTCTGACTGATATCTACATTGCCCCCACCTTCTTTTTCGGCCTCAATCTCAAAAAAGGAATTCTGGTTACATAGACTGTGGTTGTTATCCTTTACCTCTGTTGGATTCCATTGCTAGTCCTCTCTTTGCTTGGGGATGTCCAAAATGCTAATTTTTTACTTAACCAATTATACAATTTATTCCTGCCTTTTCTGCCAGGGCCTCAAGATACCTAAACTGTTAGTTTAAGTACAAGTAACAAGAAAAGTAAATAAAAGTGACAGAATTGATGTTATGCTTATCAGGGAAAGTAAAATTGCAATCTAAGATGTGCTCTGGTCACAATAAAGTTATGGAAAAGATGGTGAAAATGTTTTCCAGGGTAAACGGATACTCTAGAAACCTACTGAGATTATATGTGTCAATGGATTTAAAAAAAGAAAACAACTATTGGGTTGTACTAGTAGAGACCTTTTTTGACGTGATTTTGGACATAGTCTGGGTTTGGAGGTAGAGGAAGGCTGCTCCTTAATTTTTAATTCTCCATCTGTATCTGTGATACTTATTGTGGAATTTTAGATCATTCTTGACAATTTCTGATATAAAAGTCACATATGTGTGTGTATGTGATATTGTTTATGTGTGTGTGTGTGTATTGGTGTATTGATAGACAGTGATTGTTCTTGTTTTGAGTTTTTAAAATGTATTTCCCTTTACAAAATTGTTTATTTTGTTCATAGTGCTATTGTTGTTAATTGAGGTTATCATCAGGAGATCTTTCATCATTTAAATTGTTTCACTTTACAGGACATCATGTGTGTATACCTTTTTCATTTTAAATTTCTTTTTAAAATTCAGAGTCCTTCAGACTAAGAACATTAGGCAACACTGGGTGTAAGAAAATGTGTGGTTATCATGGGGATTAGGAGCTATTCCAGGTCTGTTTGACCTCTTTTCTTTATTGCAGGTAATTTATTCTAATACAACAAAAATTGCTTCTCAGGAGAGACTCTATCCTTTGATAGAAGCCTTTAGAGTTCATTAATGCCACTAGTCTGAAAGGTAAGACTTACCAGATATATTTTATTCTTCTGAAAATTTAGGCCATAATATTATACTTGTTTAAAAATAATATAATAGTAATAAGCATAAGGTATTGCACACTTACTATGTAGCTAGCACACGATCTTGTTTAATTCTTAAAACTTTTCTTTGTAGTAGTATTATCAATTAGAATTAGATTTAACAGAGAGAGAGAGAGGGAGAGAGAGAGAGAGAGAGAGAAATATCCCAAAACAATGGCTTCAGTCAAATGGTTTATTTCTTGTTCCCATTCAAGAAATCCAGAAGAGTCAGTCCAGGGTTGATATGATATGGTGGCAGGTACTCAGTCTTTTTCTGACTAATATGTCTGACACATATAGCTTCCAATTCCAAAGTTACCTCATGCACAGAGACTGCTGGAGCTTCTGCCCTGACATGTCCATATTCTAGCTGTAGGAAGAAGGAAGGGGAAGGAAGTCCTACCTATGTCTTTAAGGACACTTCCCAGAAGCACCACATGCTATTGCCACATATATCCCAAAACTCAGATGGCCACACCTAGTTGTAAAAGAGCCTTTTTTCCCACTCACCTGTGTATCCTACTAAGAATTAAGATTCTGCTGCTATGGAAGAAGGGAA
>NW_016107351.1:8584717-8604252 GCF_001604975.1 Cebus imitator | reverse complement strand
AAAAAAAAAAAAAAAAAAAAAAAAAAACAACTTTTTAGAAAGGTGAGTAAGATAGGGCTGGGCTATGTTTTTATAATATAACAGTATAATAAGCATAATGTATTGCACACTTACTTTGTAGATAGCACACATTGTTGTTTAATTCTTAAAACCTTTCTTTGTGGTAGAAGGTGATTCGTGATTAAGATAGGGCTGGGCACAGTGGCTCACGCCTGTAATTCCAGCACTTTGGGAGGCTGAGGCGGGCAGAACACGAAGTCAGGAGTTAGAGACCAGCCTGACCAACATGGTGAAACCCTGTCTCTGCTCTCTACCAAAAATATTTTTAAAAAATTAGCTGTAGCCAGGTGCGGTGGCTCACACCTGTAATCTCAGCACTTTGGGAAGCCAAGGCGGGTAGATCATGAGGTCATGAGTTTGAGACCAGCGTGACCAACATGGTGAAACCTGTCTCTACTAAAAATTAGCCAGGCACAATGGTGGGTACCTGTAATCCCTGTTAGTTGGGAGGCTAAGGCAGGAGAATCGCTTGAACCTGGGAGGCAGGCGCTGCAGTGAGCCGAGATCATGCCACTGCCCTCCAGCTTGGGTGACAGAGTGAGACTCCATTTAAAAAAAAACTGTAAAATTCAAAAGCTGTGCATATTACAGCCTACAGCCTAGAGGTCAAAAGCTCAGACAGTGGAAACAGATGACATACTTATGTGTATTACTTTGCCTGGGAAAATTCAGCTTTTCTTTTCTTTTCTTTTCTTTTTTTTTGATGGAGGCTTGCTGTATCACCCAGGCTGGAGTGCAGTGGTGGGATCTCAGCTCACTGCAACCTCCGCCTCCTGGGTTCAAGTGATTCTCCTGTCTCAGTCTCACGAGAAGCTGGGACTACAGGCTCATACCATGAGGTCCAACTAATTTTTTTATATTTTTAGTAGAGACAAAGTTTCACCATATTGGTCAGGGTGGTCTTGAACTCCTGACCTCAGATGATCCGTCTGCCTTGGCCTCCCAAAGCACTGGGATTACAGGCATGAGCCACCACGCCTGGCCAATTCAACTTTTCTTAATCTCTTGGTGCTTCACTTTCTTCTGAAAATGATGAGAAGATGCTTACTCTGCCTGGCGGTGTGTTGAGTGCTTCACAAGAATTATTTATCTTTACAACAATGCTGTAGAGTAGGTACTGCTATTTATCTAAGTTGAAGTTGAGAAAGCTGTGCTAAAAAACTTAGGTAATTCACTTGACTAGTAAGCACCAGTGCTGAAATAATTGTAGTATTTAATTTATACATTTACCATGAGAATTAAACGAGAAAGATGTATGTAAGGATTTTAAAATACTGTTTTCTACGCAAAGTAGTTATTAATTTATAATTAATTTAAGTGATTTTTTATTTATTTTTTTAAGACAGAGCTTTGCTCTGGTGCCCAGGCTGGCGTGTAATGGCTTGATCTCGGCTCACTGCATCCTCCACCTCCTGGGTTCAAGCAATTTTCCGGCTTCAGCCTCCCTAGTAGCTGAGATTGCAGGCATGTGCCACCACACCTGGCTAATTTTTGTATTTTTAGTAGAGACTGGTTTTCACTATGTTGGTCAAGGTGGTCTCGATCTCCTGACCTCAGGTGATCCGCCCGTTTCGGCCTCCTAAAATGTTGGGATTACAGGTGTGAGCCACTGCTCCTGGCCTCAGGTGAATTCTTAAAAAGTAGCTTTGAGAATTTAAAATCATTGCCTGGGCATTTTTTAATTTTGCCAGAGTTTGTAGTTTACCTAGATATTTTGGATTATAGACCCTTAAATCTAATATATTAGGAATTTTTTCTGAAATAGAGCTTATTATTCTATGATTTTGAATTCATCCCTCAGAATCAAAATTGAAAAATATTTTTACTATGTAATTTTTCTTATGCTTCTTACTGAGAAAATAACTCTCTAAATCTGAAGATGATGAAAAATGCACATTGGGTTTGTTACTACTTACTTGTAATAATTGTAGTATTTAATTGATAGATTTATCATGAGAATTAAATTTAAAGAGAGTTTAAGTCCACATACTGTTTATGATGTTCTTGGCTGCAAGTAATTTAAAAAAATCCCCTAGCAAGCAGATGAAGATTAAAAAAATTAAAAGTGATGAAACACTAAGGATACCTATTTTATTATATGGCAAGAGGTCTGGAGGTAGTTCTGCCCCTGGATTGACTCAGTCGTCATTAAGGACTCAAGTTCTTTCCCTCACTCTATGCTCTAATTTTTTTCTTTCTTTTCTTTTTTTTTTTTNTTTTTTTGAGACAGACTTGCTCTGTTGCCCAGGCTGGAGTACAGTGGTGAGATCTTGGTTCACTGCAACCTCCACCTCCCAGGTTCAAGTGATTCTACTGACTCAGCCTTCCAAGCAGCTGAGATTACAGGCATCTGCCACAGCTTCTAGCTAATTTTTGTATTTTTATTAGAGACGCGATTTCACCATGTTGGCCAGACTGGTCTAGAACTCCTGACCTCGTGATCCATCCGCCTCAGCCTCCCAAAGTGCTGGGATCACAGGCTTGAGCCACCACGCCCGGCTGACCTAGAATCATTGAAGTCCCCACAGAATTAGCTCCATTGGCCACAGTTGCCTCTCATACCTAGGCAAAAGTCATGCACTGTGCAAAAGGTATGAGACTACCTTTATTAGCCTAGACCAATTAAGATAGGCTTTTCTGAGACTGGAGAGGTGTCTGTCTTCTCTCAGATAACATGTTGAAGGATAAACAAATCTGAGATGTTGTGAGTATGAAACAAGCAGTGTAAGGCAAAGTTTGTATATTCTATTGTTTTGGAGAAATTATACTCAAACTAAAAATTCAATGTAAAATAAATACAACAACTTTAATTTTGGTATAATGCTTAGAATCTGATCAAATTTCCAGTCACTCTATTCTTTCAGCAAACATTCTTAGACCACTTACTACACATCGAACATTATTCTCAGTACTAAAGCAGAGAACAAGACAGATATGTATTTGTATTGGGAATGCTTTCAGCAGCAACTAACAGAACAGGAAATTAGAAGTAGCCAACGCTTAGGGGCACTTGGTGCTTACCCTTAGAAATTTAGAGGGAGACAATCCCTAGTTGAGCTCCTCTGAAACATAAGCAAGGGTCCAGGTTCTTCTCTGTGTCCTTAGCATGCTGCCATTTGTCTTTATTCTTTTCACCTCATTGTTCCATAGCTGCCATAGTTCTAAATATCTCATCTACTTTCAAACCAGAAAGAAATGGAAAAGGACACTTTTTCCTTATTCTTGTCCCTTTTGTAAAGATTTAAAAACTCCCAGAAGCCTCCTATGCAGATTGTCATGAAATCTCATTGGCAGGATTGTGTGCTGCACTAATCTCCTCAAAAGCAAAGGAGTCTGGGAGAGTAATTATCCAACAAAGTGTTATGGAGCAACACCCACTGCTCCCCCAAATAAAATGGGATTTTGTTTATAAGGGGAAACATGGATATTGGTTAATCAATTACAATGTTTTCCATTGTACTCTCTTCCTGGAATTAATGGCCACTTCATGGAAAGATAATAATTAGGAGTACTTTTCATACTCTAGTCTTTGAAATTATGTATGAGGAATTTGTAGTAGTTCTTAATGTTGTTTTTGCACATGCAACTGCAAAAGCTATTTGCAAGGCCCAGCATGGCGGCTCACCCCTGTAATCCCAGCACTTTGGGAGGGCGAGGTGGGTGGATCATCTGAGGTCAGGAGTTTGAGACCAGCCTGGCCAACACAGTGAAACCCCGTCTCTACTAAAAATACAAAAATTAGCCAGGCGTGGTGCCATGTGCCTGTAGTTCCAGCTACTTGGAGGCCGAGGCAGGAGAATCGCTTGAGCCCAGGAGGTGGAGGTTGCAGTGAGCTGTGATTGCATCACTGCACTCCAGCTTGGGCGACAGAGCGAGACTCTGTCTCAAGAAAAAAAAAATTCGCTTCTTGGGGGAAGAGGATATGTTTTGCTTATTTCTGTATTCCTGACACTGAAGATGGTGTCTAATATAATAGATACTGAATGAAAGCTGGGAGAAGAGATTATCTTTGGGGGAGTAAAATGAGGAGAAAAAAATCTCAATATTAAATATTAAGGAGTTATGACTTGAAGTGTTTAAAAAACTAAAGAAAAAAAAAAGAAAGGTAGTCAAACGACAGATTTAGTGGCAACTAGAACTTAAGAGGGGTAATTTAACTTTTGTGTGTTTTTTTTTCCTTCTCCCTGGGAAAGTACCTTTGGGATCATGTGGTTGGTTGTACAAATCGCTTGGGTCTACATTGCAGAGAAGTGGGGCTAAAGTGCAGATGAGGTGGAACTAAGAAACAGCCTGTCCAAACAAGCATGATTTAGAGCAGTTGCCTCACACAGTAGACCACTTTTTTGGGACTAAAGGCAGCAATGACATGCTTTATAGCAGTCACAAGCTGCCTTAGTATGTTAAATGAATGAATACAGGCAGCTCTTCTAGAGGCTCAAGGGTTTGTTGCTTCTTTCTTTAAAAAATTCAAAAATAAACTTGCCCCAATATTAATTTTAATGGAAGCTTTATTAGACGGTTACATTTACAAATTTTATACTTCATTTGTGATAGTCTTTAATTATAATGATCAAATACTTATGTTTTGAAAAGTTAGTGAAACTTTCCCTAAAGAGCAGGGCCTTGTGTTCTACCTCCATATAAGGCACTATCGGTTTGGGAGGGAGGGCAAAACACTGTGCTAAACTGGGCCCCATCCCAGGTCTGCCACTAACCCTGGGCCGTGGCCAAGTCAGCTAACTGCTCTTCTGTTTGGTTTCTGCATCTGTAAAACAGAGGCAAGTGTGAAGACGATCTCTTATGATTTTTCCAGCTCTAAAATTTTACGGTGATAGTACATTAAATGCCTATGTTTATAGGAACTGAAACTGATTAAGGGTTAATATTTACTCTATCAGCTAGGTTTGTCATTTCATCCTTTACAATGAAATTTTCATCTTACACATTGTTATGTCATACATTGAAGAAACTATGGCAGCTATAAAATAAAAAAATAAAAAAATAAACTATGGCAGCTATGTAAAATAATACAAAAACTGAAAGGTATAATTAATATTTGATATATTTATTTTAATGTCTATTTCTACAAATATACAACACGCATACACCTAATACTGCATAGAGAGCTTTGTATCCTTGATTTTATTGAATTTTATATGTGAGCATTTTCCCATCTTACTAAACAATTATTTTTTTTTTCTTTTTGGTGAAAAGATATACATATATTTAGAATTAGCCAGCTGGACTCAGTTTAGATGATCCCAATTTTGTTGGCAACATCCAAAGCATTGTAATCAGGAGCCAGTTGAACATATGCCTTCTTCTCTCCATCAGGCCGAATCAGGGTGTTGACCTTGGCCACATCAATGTCATAGAGCTTCTTCAAACTGGTGCTTGTTGGCTTTAACATCCACAATGAACACAAGTGTGTTGTTGTCTTCTGTCTTCTTCATGGCAGACTCAGTGGTCAGCGGAAACTTGATGATAGCATAGTGGTCCAGTTTGTTTCTCCTGGGGGCGCTCTTCCGAGGATATTTGGGCTGCCTCTGGAGTCGCAGGGTCTTGGGCTGCCGGAAGGTGGGTGACATGCGGATCTTCTTTTTTTTGTGGCCGTGGACACCCTTCAACACTGCCTTCTTGGCCTTTAAAGCCTTCGCTTTGGCTTCGGCTTTAGGAGGGGCAGGAGCTTCCTTCTTCGCTTTCGGCGCCATCTTGTGAAAAGGGTCCAACAATTCTTAAAAAATAATATATTTGGCCAGGCACAGTGGCTTACGCCTGTAATCCCAGCACTTTGAGAAGCCAAAGCAGGCAGATCATCTGAGGTCAGGAGTTTGAGACTATCTTGCTCAACGTGGTGAAAACCTGTCTCTACTAAAAATACAAAAATTATCCAGGTGTGGTGGCGGCTGCCTGTAATCCCAGCTACTCAGGAGGCTGAGGCTCAAGAATTGCTTGAACCCAAGAGGAGGAGGTTGCAGTGAGCTGAGATCATGCCACTGTCCTCCACCCTGGGCAATAGAGCGAGACTCAGTCTCAAAAAAAAAATTCCTTTATTATAAAATTTTATATTGTCAAATATAGCACAAATGCAAAAAAACTATATAAGTAATTATTACAAGGTAAACATCTATAACTATCACCTCACTCAGCCACCCCAGAAATACTCATTTCTTTCTTTCTTTTTTTTTTTTTTAATAGAGATGCAATTTCACCATGTTGACCAGGCTGATCTTGAACTCCTGAGCTCAGGCAATCCTCCCGCTTCGGCCTCCCAAAGTGCTAGGATGTGTGGGTAAGCCACCACACCCAGACATCTTTGTTTTGTTTTTTGAGCCCAGGCTGGAGTGCAGTGGCACAATCTCGGCTCACCACAACCTCCACCTCCCAGGTTCAAGTGATTCTCCTGTCTCAGTCTCCCAAGTAATTGGCATTATAGGCATGTGCCACCATGCCTGCCTAATTTTTTTGTATTTTTGGTAGAGATGGGATTTTGTCTTGTTGGTCAGGCTGGTCTCAAACTCCTGACCTCAGATGATCCACCTGCCTTGGCATCCCAAAGTGCTGGGATTACAGACATGAGCCACTGTTCCCAGCCAGAAATACTCTTATAACATAACCGTCTTCCTCCCTGCTGAAGTGAATTGCCCTAATAACTTTTAATCACTTATTTTTCTTTGTAGTGTTGCTACCCAGTGTGCATACCTGAACATTATCATTTAGTGTTTCCTAAGAATATGTTTAATGGATGTTTATTATTCTATTGTATAAAGATACATAAATTCATACAAGTATAACTTTTTCGGTTTTTTTTTTTTGGTGGTTTTTAAAATTTTTATTTATTGAACAAGTATCTGTTTACATAACGAAAATTTTTAAATGTTCAAAAAATAAGGCAGTCAAAAGTCTTCCTACTATTGGCCTGTCCTCTAGCCATCTGGCTCTCTCTACAACCAGTTTCTAGGAAGTTGTTTTTGAGGAAAATGAGCCTGAAAATGGTACTGATATTTTTTCAGCTTTAATGTCCTAAACTAACCTTCTCAGTAGATACAAAAATATAATTCTTAGAAAAGCATTCCAAACGTTGATTTTTCTTTTATATGAAGTTGGCATAATTTCTGGAGTAAGATATGTGATTTCACCCTTGCACTAGTTAAATGTGTAACATTGAACAGTTAACACGAATTGGTTGTGAAATAACCAAAGAAGGAAGATTAGGATCCAACTAGATATAAATAGTGTGGTGGTATTTTACTTTGCTTAACTATGGAGCTGAGAGACTTTTTTTGTATCTTGGGCACGATGGAAAACTCAACAGTTTCTTATGTTTTTGCTCCAGTAGATCAATAATGTCATGAAGATAACATACGCTATGCAAAAATGCATAATTCAGTTTGCATTAATGGCAGAACTACCATTAACCTGTCTGAGCAGTATACCATTTCTATGAATTAGGGTTCTTTGGCTATAAGAAACAAAAACAGGCTCTGCTTAATCTAAATAAAGGGTATTTACTGGGGAATTCAGGTACTCATTGTTTAGCAGAAAGGTTGAAGAACAGACTTGGAACTGAACAAAGCCAATACAACTTAGGAGGTCCAGGAACTGCTGATGGCAAGAATGATTTCATATGAAAACTGACTTTGGATTTTTTACCAAATTCTAATAGAAACCGTGTTTCTGATCATGGAACACCAGGTGACTATGCAACTAGATCTACTAAGCAGGATATTATCAGACACAGTGAGTGATAAGTTTGGGTGGATGTATCATTAGACTTATGATAGAAATGAAACATTTGCATCCAGCCTGACCACATTCAAAAGGCATGAATGAATTATATGCACATGTCTCTCAAACTATCAGGTCACCTGTATCTGTTGCACCAATAACCCTCCCTTAACTTACACTTAGGCCTCATGAAGGGAGGGGAGTAAGTGGCTCTCTCTGACTAAATGATGAAATAAGAAATAACTTGGCCCAGTTTACACATGAATTCTCACAGAACCTTAGCAATAGTGGGAAGTAAACTGCCACCACATTATAACTCCACGCAAGGATGGATGGACAGTTGTGAAATGAAATCCTCCCTCTAGGCAGGCAGTGTTATGAGTAGTGCAAATGGTCATTCACTTGCTATGGAGAGAGAAATGTACTTTGTGTAGATATATGGGGATTCTGGGGAAGGTGGGAATGCCTTGGCTGGTTTGTCAGGGGTAAGGTATCCTCGTATTGGCTCTCACATCTTCCCTTCCTCACTCTTCCACTCCCTCACTCCTGCTTCTCTGAGATTGCAGGGATACTAGTAAGGTAGTGTCACGTAAACTTTTGTCTCAGGCTCTGTTTTGAGGGGAATCAACTTCTCTGAGATGTTCAATGAGATATTTATGAGCAAACCAGATTCCCTGATCACATTACACAAGCTCTACTGGAGAAATGATATATGTTCAATGGTAGTTCAAGCTGTTTTTATGACTATTTTTCTTATTTTGGAAAGAAAATGAAGAGAACCTTGTTCAAATTATTTTTGATAACTTTTAAGTATATCCTTTCTCTTAAAATCTTTCTACTAGGTTAACCATTTATAAAATAACCGGGTTAGCCTCATGACTAAAACACCGAAAGCAATGGCAACAAAAGTCAAAATAGACAAATGAGATCTAATTAAACTTAAGAGCTTCTGCACAGCAAAAGAAACAATTATTAGAGTTAACTGGCAACCAACAGAATGGGAAAAATTTTTTGCAATCTACCCATCTGACAAAGGGCTAATACCCAGACTCTACAAAGAACTAAAACAAATTTATAAGAAAAAAACAAACAACCCCATCAAAAAGTGGGCAAAGGATATGAACACATTTCAAAAGAAGACATTTATGTGGCCAACAAACATATGAAAAAATGCTCGACATCACTGGTCATTAGAGAAATGCAACTCAAAACCACATTGAAATACCATCTTATGCCAATTAGAATGGCGATCATTCTGGACACAACAGATGCTGGAGAGGATGTGGAGAAATAGGAAAGCTTTTACACTGTTGGTGGGAGGGTAAATTAGTTCAACCATTGTGGAGGATAGTGTGGTGATTCTTTAAGGATCTAGAAATAGAAATACCATTTGACCCATCAATCCCATTGCCCAAAGGATTATAAATTGTTCTATTATAAAGACACATGCACACGTATGTTCATTGTGGCACTGTTTACAATAGCAAAGACCAACCCAAATGCCCATCAATGATAGACTGGATAAAGAAAATGTGGCACATATACACCATGGAATACTATGCAGCCATAAAAAAGATGAGTTCATGTCCTTTGCAGGAAAATGGATGAATCTGGAAACCATCTTTCTCAGCAAACTGACACAAGAACAGAAAACCAAACACCACATGTTCTCACTCATAAGTGGGTGCTAAACAATGAGAACACATGGACACAGGAAGGGGAACATCACACGCTGGGGTCTGTTCGGGGAGGGCTAGGGGAGGGATAGCTGGGAGTGGGGAGATTGGGGAGGGATAACAGGAGAAATACCTAATGTAGTTGATGAGGGGATGTAGGCAGCAAACTACCATGGCACGTGTATACCTATGTAACAATCCTGCAAGATCTACACACGTACCCCAGAACTTAAAGTATAATAAAATAAAATAAAACAAAATAAAATAAACTGGGTTAGCAACCAAAGACAGAAACTTGTTTGTGAACAGAAGTGAATAAGGAAATTCTGTCATCAACAAAACAAGAAGCTATCTCGTCTCCTTTCCTTGAGAAAAATCAATATGTAATCAAAAGTTTTATTTTCTTTAAAACTGTCCAAAAGGTTAAATTTGACTTTTTCTCAATACTGTCGACTGTCAAAAACCTAAGCAAAGAATGTAAATAACTTTCCAAGTACTACTACTTGGTGAGTCTAAAGTTAAACAACTGGAAACTGTACCCCTCAGTTTAGCATTTGGCACATCTCCTTTTAAGGACTTCCAAGGTATCCTGTGTCCCATTACAAATGACGAATGGCAGAATTTCTTTCTTTTGTTTTTTGTTTTTGAGACAGACTTTCACTCTATCATGTTCTGGGCTCACTGTAACCTCTGCCTCATGGGTTCGAGCGATTTTCCTGCCTCAGCCTCCCGAGTAGCTGGGACTACGGGTGTGTGCCACCACACATGGCTAATTTTTGTATGTTTAGTAGAGATGGCATTTCACCATGTTTACCAGGCTGGTCTTGAATTCCTGACCTCAAGATGATCCTCCCACCTTGGCTTCCCAAAGTGCTGGGATTACAGGTGTGAGCCACCACACCTAGTCTTACTTTAGAATTTCTTAACTAAAGAGATGAGGAAAAACATCATTCCTCGGTCTCATGTTATAATGCTTGATAGAAAATGGGAGTGGATGAGGAGCTATCAATTATGTAAAAAAAAAAAAAAAAAAAGGACAAGTTACCAACAGGAATGAGGAAGCAGAGGGGTCAAAATGTGGGATGAGGTGGACTTTCCGGATAGTATAGGACAATAAGGAAGAAAAGGAATGCCATGGTCATGGTGACGACCGCACCAGTTCCTGGTGTAGATGAGAAATGAGGCATATCTGATCTAATAATTTGAGGTGACACCATCCAAGCCTTTCACTATGACTCAAAAGAATGTGTGACAAACTGCTTTCTCACCAAGCCAGCTGATTGTGTTGCCACTCAGAATTGGGGAGAAAATTCTTAAAGAACCACTCAGAGTTTTTCACTACTCTGAACTCTCAGCTTGAATAAAATCCACTTAGCCCTGTCTGTATTTCACTGACTGAAATTATCAAGCATTGATAAGGAGCTTCTTGGGTTTTCAGAATGGCTATAAAAAATGATTTTCGGCCAGGCATGGTGGCTTATGCCTGTAATCCCAACATTTTGGAAGGCTGAGGCAGGCGGATCACAAGGTCAGGAGTTCAAGACCAGCCTGGCCAACATAGTGAAACCCCATCTCTACTAAAAATACAAAAAATTAGCTGAGCATGTTGGCGGTGCCTGTAATCCCAGCTAGGTGGGAGGCTGAGACAGGAAAATCGCTTGAACCTGGGAGGCGGAGATTGCAGTCAGCCGAGGTTGCGCTATTGCACTCCAGCCTGGGCAACAGTGTGAGACTCTGACTCAAAAACAAAACAAAACAAAACAAAAATAAAACAAACAAACAAAAAAACATTTTCAGCTGGGTGTGGTGGCTCACACCTGTAATCCCAGCACTTTGGGAGGGTGAGGGTGGTGGATCACTTGAGGCCAGGAATTTGAGACCAGCCTCAGGAACATGGTGAAACCCTGTCTCTACTAAAAATACAGAAAAATAGCCAGGCATGGTGGTGCACACCTGTAATCCCAGCTACTCGAGAGACTGAGGCACAAGAATCACTTGAACCTGGGACGAGGAGGCTGCAGTGAGTCGAGACAGCCACTGCAGTCTAGCCTGGGCAACAAGAGCAAAACTCCGGGTCAAAAAAAAAAAAGATTTTTATTTTTATTAAACCATGAGTTCAACATAGGTAAGGTATTTATAAAAAATGGTTAAGGATGCTTTATTGAGCATCTTTAATGTGTGACTGTCCAGCATTCAGTTCTCTTTCCTAATCACATCATATTTCTTTTAGAGGAATTATAATTTTATTATATTATTGTTGTTATTATTTGCATATATGTGTATATATATGTATATATGTATATTTTTTGTTGTTGTTTTGTTTTGTGCTGGTGTTTTTTGAGACAGGGTCTCACTCTGGTTGCCCAGACTGGAGTGCAGTGGGGTGATCTCGGCTCTCTGCAGCCTCGACCCCTTAGACTCAGGTGATTCTCCCATCTCACAGCCTCCTGAGTAGCTGAGACTATAGGCGGGTGTCACTGCCCCCGGCTAAGTTTTTGTATTTTCAGTGGAGATGGGGTTTCACCATGTTGCTCAGGCTGGTCTCGAACTCCTAGGCTCAAGCAATCCACCAGCCTTGGCCTCCCAGAGTGCTGGGATTACAGGCATGAGCCACCACACCTGGCCTTGTTACCATTTTGGATTCAGCCTGGTGGACTTTTACTCAGTGGCCCTATACTTTCTTAGCCAAAATTTTAGTATGTGGTTGAAACCAGGCCAATCAGACACCTACTGTCTGGAATTTAAATATTGGGTAGAGGCTTAAAGAGAAAATTAATCTAGTCCATGGGTGAGGTTCCGGATTTTGCCACTGTGAGGCTGTTATTGTTATCCCCAGATCTTGGACCACTGCAAATACCTTGGATCAGCACATTTCAAAGTTTGCTTCTCTAACCTTACTTCCAAGCAATGAAGTCTGATATGTTTCTTTTTCTTTTTTGTTTTTTTTTTTGAGATGGAGTCTCGCTCTGTTGCCCAAGCTGGAGTGCAGTGCCGCCATCTCGGCTCACTGCAACCTCCACCTCCCAGGTTCAAGCGATTCTCCTGCCTCAGCCTCCCTAATAGCTAGGACTACAGGTGCATGCCACCACGCCCAGCTAATTTTTATATTTTTAGTAGAGATGGGGTTTTGCCATGTTGCCCTTGCTCATCTCAAACTCCTGACCTCATGATCTGCCTACCTCAGCCTCCTAAAGTGCTGGGATTACAGGTGTGAGCCTCTGTGCCTGGCCAAAGTCTGATATATTTCAGTAAGTTTCCTTTTCATAAATGAACTAGACTCTCTTTCTATTGTCTGTATCTATAAAACTCTGACTCATTCAGAACCACTGGGCCTGGTCTTCCTCTCATTTTTTCCTTTTAAAAGAAACAAATGTCTCACAGATTTGAAATAACCTGTTAGCCAGGTGCAGTGGCCCATGCCTGTAATCTCAGCCCTTTGGGGGGCTGAGGTGGACCAGATCACTTGGGGTCAGGATTTCGAGACCAGCCTGGCCAACATGGCGAAATCCCGTCTCTACTGAATATACAAAAATTAAACAGGCGTGGTGGCACACGCCTGAAATCCCAATTACTTGGTAGGCTGAGGCAGGAGAATCACTTGAGCCCGGGAGGCAGAAGTTGCAGTGAGCCGAGATTACATCACAGCACTCCAGCCTGGGTGACAGAATGAGACTCTGTGCCAAAAATGAAAATAATAATAATAATAAATGAAAATAGGCCAGGTGCAGTGGCTTACGCCTGTAATCCCAGCACTTTGGGAGGCTAAGGCGGGTGGATCATGAGGTCAGGAGATCGTGACCATCCTGGCCAACATAATGAAACCCTGTCTTAAAAAAAAAAAAAGAAAAATATATTTTATTAAAAAAATAATAAAATAAAATAACCTGTCAAAGGTCTCTCAGACATGAAGCAGAGAAGCAAGGATTGTCACCCCAGCTGTCCACTTCTTAAGCCAGTGCTCTTGACCATTGCCTTCTTTGGATCAGGGATGGCTACTCTATGAGATTACAATCTTTTTTTTTTTTTTTTCATTATAATTCTCCTTTATATCCTCAAGTTTTCAGTAAGTTCTGTTAAATGCTGTACCTTGGCTTTAGCTCTGCTTTGTGAGTTAAGGGAGGGTCCTCTGTCAACACTTATGAGAGAAATTTGGGCAGACAATACTGGCCAGAAGAAGCTTATTAAAATTGAGCTGCAGGGATTGCAGCAGGATGGCTGCCTGAGGAGATGATAATAGCAGTGTGCACTTGAAGGATATGCCTCTTTCAGAGAGGGATGTCTAAGAACTTGAAGCACACTCAGAAAAGTATGGAATTACAGAAACTTGAGTTATCATTACCTGGATTATAAATAAGGAGCTCAGAAGGCTGGGGAATTTGGACATATGGTTGCATGAGTCTCTGACATTTGGTTTCTACTCGTAGGCTTAATGTAAATTGGACATATAGACCTAACCAAATCCCACCTTGCTGCTAATTCCAAATACAAACTTGCGCTCTACTATGTTCACCTCCTGGGCTCAAGAGGGGTTGGATTGTTCAGGCTGCATACAGCCTAAAGGTGTCCTAGCAGCAGAAGGCTTTTAATGACATAAAGGACATTATTAGGTGTTTCATAGGTGATGTACAGAGAAAAACCCACACTTGGAGACTGTGCCAAACTGGAAATTGCAGCTGCAGTTATGAAGATTTTTATGCACCTGAAGCAAAAAAGAACTCTCTCTTACTCAAATGCTACAAAAAGAGAGATTTTCTTCTCTATTATCCAGAGAATCTACTGTAAGGAAATAAAAGGGATTAAAAAAACTCTTAAAGCCTCACCCATAGCAACCAGACAGCTTTTCAGGAATCTAATATTATATAATAAAATAGTTAAAATTTGAGCAATTACTATTTGCCAGGTATGATTTATTTATCACAATCTATGAATTAGGGATTACTCTTCCCATTTTACAGAGTAGAGCACAGTGTTTCTTATCTGAGGTAACACAGCTGCTCAGTAGTAGAACGAGGAGAGCTGGCACAGAACCCACTGATGCACTATACTTTTTCTTGCACTATGTTTGGCTTTTATGCAAATTTCCAAGGTTCTCTTCCAATAGGAGGCCATGTATATTCACACATTAATGTGCAAATTATTAGGTTTGGTATACTACCACCATCAGGTTTGCTTTCTACATCTCTTTTTGGTTACCCTACAGTCTTCCCTGTGTTAATCAACCCAATATCACTTTTCATTCTTGGGAAGAGTTTCTCATAAAGTTCCTCAATTAATTCCTGTTCTCTTTTATTTCCGACCCACATGAACTCTTGTAAATGAGCAGTTGTCTCACAGACAGAAGAACGGAACAGGGAGGAATCACATTAAAACATGACTTCACTGTCCTGCCCATGTTCAAGCAATGTGTCCACTATCCTTGCTAAGATGACAAGCTTTGGGGTTTTGGGTTTCTGTCATGACTACAGCAAGCCTTGACTGACTGCCTACTACTTGCCAGACATTTTGTAGGTGAAGATCACAGATCAAAACTGATCCCAGACGCTGCTTTCATAAAGCTTATGTTCCAATGGGAGCAAATAGAAAATGGAATGTAGAGATGAGCTCTCACATGAGTGCTCTGTGGCAAATGACAATAGGATGAGATGATAGGGAATAATGGATTGGGGCAGGCTGCTCTGACTGTTTTTTGTTTTTGTTTTTTAAATGGAAATCTGCCTTACAAGAAGGAGCCAGAAAATCAGGCTTCAACCTGTTTTTACATCTGATTAGGTGAGACACTTCTGGCAAGTCCTTAAACTTTCAGTCTGTTTTTTCCACTCCATGACAAATCTATAGAACCGTGAAGAAAAAGGAAATAATTTCTCAGATAACTTTGTATGTAGGAAGAGAATTACCTATGCTAGGTCAGCCATTGAACATAGAATTTATGTCAACTATATCATTAACCATAATTCCCATAACATATAAAGGGCTATAGAAGGATTGTTATCATTAACCTCTACCCACGTCCATTTTTTGTAGTCCTCCTTTCCTAAAATGACTCCTGTGGCCACTCAAGCTGAATATGGAAAAAACAGCACAACTGCTTATTTTCCCTCTATGCCTTTCCTATTCCAATTTTCTCTTAGTGTTGGGGAATGTTATAACTTTCTAATATTTTATTTTATTTTTAATTTCATGGTATTGTATTTTATTTTATGGGAGACAGAGTCCTGCTCTGTCACCCAGGCTGGAGTACAGGGGCACAATCTCAACTCACTGCAACCTCCACCTCCTGGATTCAAGTGATTCTCCTGTCTCAGCCTCCCAAGTAGCTGGGATTACAGGCGCCTGCCACCAAGCCTGGCTAATTTTTGTATTTTCAGTAGAGATGGGATTTTACCACATTGGCCAGGCTGGTCTCGAACTCCTGGCCTCAGGTGATCTGCCTGTGTTGGCCTCCCAAAGTGCCAGGATTGCAGGAATGAGCTACTGTACCCAACCCTTTCTAACATTTTTTTTTTTTTTGAGATGGAGTCCTGCTCTGTCCCCCAGGCTGGAGTGCAGTGGCATGATCTCAGCTCACTGAAACCTCTCCCCGTCTGGGTTCAAGTGATTCTCCTGCCTCAGTTCCTGAGTAGCTGGGATTACAGTTGCCTGCCACCATGCCTAGCTAATTTTTGTATTTTTAGTAAAGTTGGGGTTTCACCATCTTGGCCAGTCTGGTCTTGAACTCCTGACTTCTTGACCCACCTGCCTTGGCCTCTCTCATTCCTGGGATTACACGCATGAGCAACCTTGACTGGCCCCTTTTTAATATTTTAATCATGCCTGTAATCACACCACTTTGGGAGGCTGGGGCCTCGCTTGAGGCCAGGAGTTTGAGACCAGCCTGTGCAACATAACGATACTCCATCTCTACAAAAAAGTTTTCAAAATATTAGCCAGCTGTGGTGATGTGCACCTACAGCCCCAGCTACTTTGGAGGCTGAGGCAGAAGGATTGCTTGAGAGAGATCCTATCCCTAAAAAATAAAAATTAAATAATATTTCAGTCAAGGATTTTTATTGTGATCTTCAAATCTTTGTTCTCTTTCACTCTTAACATCCATGTGGATGTTCAGACTATCTTTGGATCCTGTACAGGCAAGGGCAGAACAAAACTGCATGAGCTCTTGAAACACCACTTCCAGGCTGTATGATGTTAAATTATTTATTTATTTTTGTTTCATCTATAAAGCAGGGATGATAGTAGTACCTGCCTCATAGGACTGTTGTAAAGAGTAGGCTGGGCACAGTGACTCATGCCTGTAATCCCAGCACTTTGGGAGGATGGCTGAGCTGAGAAGTTCAAGGTTATAGAAAGCTATAATTGCATCAGTGCATTGTCTCAAAAAATAAAAAATAAAAAAAGGAGCAAATGGTTTAATGCCTCTAAAGTTACTTCAAATAATAAACACTTTATAACTGTTGCTTATTTTATAACCCACTTCCCAAATCTATTTCTTTTTTTATTTTATACAAGTCTTTGCTATCTCACTTAAGCTATTGCCACTTCCTTGTGTATAGCAATGCCACACGGCTATATGCAACCTTGTCTTAATTGCTATAATTCCATCATTCATGCACTCCACAAATATTTATAAAGCACTACGTATGTGTCATTGTACTAGCAGCTATGGCAAATTCTCCAAATAGAAAATATAGTCTCTGCCATAAGTAAGGTCAGAATCTAACTGAGGAAGGAATTAATATATATGGAAAATGCTTCACAACAATATGTGTTAAATAGCCTTATAAATTAATACAAGAGGGCTCGACGCTGTAGCTCATGCCTGTAATCCCAGCACTTTGGGAGGCCAGGGTGGGAGGATCACCTGAGGTCAGGAGTTCGAGACCTGCCTGGCCAACATGTGAAACCCTGTCTGTACTAAAAATACAAAAATTAACCTGGTGTGGTGGCAGGCGCCTGTAATCTCAGCTACTCGGGAGGTTGAGGCAGGAGAATCGCTTGAACCCAGGAGGAAGAGGTTGTCGTAAGCAGAGATCACACTACTGCACTCCAGCCTGAGTGACAAGGCGAGACTTTGTCTCAGACAAAAAAAAAATTAATCAATACAAGAGGAATCTAAGACATTACATGTGAGTGTTCCATTTACAAACATACATGTCATCCTTTATTGCTGTAAGAATTAGTATGCATTTTTCCCCAGGCTTATGTAGTATTTATTAAATTTTCTCTTGATCCTTATACTAACCTTCTCATTAGATTTAAGCATCTTTGAGGCCAGGTGTGGTGGCTCATGCCTGTAATCCCAGCACTTTGGAAGGCCAAGGCAGGCAGATCGCTTGAGTTCAGGAGTTCAAGACCAGCCTCGTCGACATGGTAAAACCGCGTCTCCACTAAAAATACAAAAATTAGCCAGGCATGGTGGTGCATGCCTGTAATCCCAGCTACTGGGGAGGCTGAGGCAGGAGAATTCCTTGAACCTGGGAGGCAGAGGTTGCAGTGAGCCAAGATTGCACCACTGCACTCCAGCCTGGGCTATAGAGTGAGACTCCATCTCACAAAAAAAGATGTAACTATCCTTGAGAGGACGGGCTAGATCTATAGTAGAGTGTTACTATATAGGCTCTCGGGGTAGAAGGATCTTTTCTCTGCTACTTGCTAACTGTGAGAGGGAAAGTTGCTCAGCTTCTCTGAGCTTCATTTCTTCATTCAGAAAATGAGGATAAAGTAATACTTTTTTGGGTTAATGTAGGATTGAATATTATAATTCATGTGAACTCTTAATGCAAAATATGGCATTTGTAAGTGCTCAATAAACGTAAATTATAAACATAATTTGTTTTATGGAACTTCTGGTATGTGAAAAATCTATAATTTATAGGGTGTCTATAACAGTGCTTTGTAAATAGTGACAGTAAATTAAATGTATTATTATATAGGTTAATAGGCAATGAAAACTTTCTACCCTCACCCTCAAAAGCACAAAATGCATGGTGTTTTAATATTTACTAAAGCAAGACATTAAAACTTATAAATATAGGAATTAACGCTGAAAACAGTAGCCAATGTCTTTCCAGCAAGTATCTTGTTTAGAATATTGTTCTACTGAAATTATCTAATTTAGTCGAATGTCAAGTATTTGTCATCACACTCTAAATGAAATAATAAAACTTTGAATCTACAGAATGTAAAAAGACAAGAGAGACATAGCAAGGTAAAAGTTTCGCCCATAGCACACCTTCTCCTTAGAACAGCCGGGTTCAGTGGTGCATGGGGGGTATTGTTTGTGCCTAGGAGTTTGAATCCAGCCTTGGCAACAGAACAAGTCCTTGTCTCTAAAAGAATAAAAAGAAGTAGAACAGAGTGATTTAAAATTTTCAAATGCTATTCTTTAGAAATTAGATAATGTGCCTTTCAGTAATTGGTACAATGCCAATTCTCAAAGACCTTCAAATATGTATCTGTAATTAAAATCATAAATTTGAACCACAGAGTTACGAGACACATATTCTTGACATGTGCCATTATTTCTCTTTATTTCTTTGACATTCTTACTCCTCTATTGATATGTGTGTATATACATATATATTACATATAATGTGTGCATATTCTGCTTATGTATTTTATATTGAGACAGTGAACACATAGGACTTATAATGGTAAATTGCTATCAGCTGGTGCTTTGGGGTAAATATGGAGATCCAAAGAGCAATATAAATGATTTCTTATGGCTAGGTGTGCTGGCTCGTGCCTGTAATCCCAGCACTTTAGGAGCACTTTAGGTGGGCGGATCACCTGAGGTCAGGAATTCGAGCCAGCCTGGCCAACGTGTTGAAACCCTGTCTCTACTAAAAATACAACAATTAGCCAGGCATGGTGGCACCTGCCTCTAATCCCAGCTACTCCAGAGGCTGAAGCTGGAGAACTGCTTGAACCTGGGAGGCAGAGGTTGCAGTGAGCTGAGATCAAGCCACTGCACTCCAGCCTGGGTGACAGGGCAAGACTCTGTGTCAAAAAAAATTTTTTTTAAGTGAAAATTTCTTTAGATAGAAACTCCAGCTTAACAAGATTAAATTCTTATTT